>NC_074714.1:19067935-19406685 GCF_947242115.1 Biomphalaria glabrata | reverse complement strand
CAGATTATTGTGGAGCTCTTGTTGGCAGGTTCTTGATGTGTTGATGTGTTGTGTTGTGTTTAGCAGTGTTTATAGAAGGCCGGAGTAGAAGAGAACCGTAACAATATTTATAGATCTTTTTTTTTTTTTAAAATTATTTCTAAATAAACAAGAGATCTCATTCATTAACTGAGTATAAATGTAGTCAATCAACATATTAGCCTAAATTTTGGTAGCATTAAGAAGAAATAAATTACTTCATGTAGACCATCTAACAGGAAAGCTAAAAATTCATGTGCATCATGCTGGGCAAAGCCGAAGAATTGGTGATTTTTCTTTGCAATCAGATCCTAGAAAGGGAAACAAAACAAAAATTACCCAAAGGCTAATGAATGTATCTTAACAACATTGAAATATTCTATTATTTATATATATCATGTAATCTTTTTAAAAAAGTACTCAATACGTTCATGATAACTTTCTATAAAAACATTTAAAAGAGGCACAAGTTTTATGCATATTTAAGAAAAAAAAGTGTTTTAAATTAAAAAAAAAAAAAGGATTTTATCATCTAAGAAAATAGTAATTAAGGCAATGTTAATCACCAAATATATTACAAAGTTTTCTTTATAGAGTTGATCAATATACATACATTGATATGATCGTTGCAAAAACAGGTGATTATTTTTTTTCCTCTAGCTATCTTTTAATTCCAATCAAATAATTCTCTACACAAGGCTTATCTCGCCTTAACTTTGTACATTTTCTATATAAAAACAAAATTAATTTATTTAGACTAATTGATTAACTTATTGGTTGATTTTTCGAAAATTGATTCATAAGTTGTAATCGAGCATGTGATTGTAAGCAAAAATTGATTGGATGAGTAGAAACGGCAGAAAAATCGATTGCGAAAATTCAAACAACAAAAAAGCAAAAAAAGACAGACCCCATTCTATTGAACAAAGAAAGCTAACTATCCTATTCTATTGAACAAAGAAAGCTTAACTATCCTATTCTATTGAACAAAGAAAGCTAACTATCCTATTCTATTGAACAAAGAAAGCTAACTATTTAAACATGAAAGCTGAAGTAGTCTGTATCAATTAACATCGAAATAAAAATTGGCACTCTAAATTTTGTAAATGTTATCATGAATAAATGATCATGATCCTCTAAAATCAGCCAGTTTGGGCCCAGTCTCACTTATTGGGAGTAACAATTCAAGCACTTTGCATTGCCTCTAAGACTTGTAGGTTTTAATAATTAAAAAAAATATTTCCCCCACGTTACTCATATAAAAATAAAATCTGAGTTCATACCTTCAGCCTGCGAGGCTCAAGGCACATTTTCTTACACGACCATAGAGAATGTAACAGATGGCCAAAAGTGTCAGCCAGCTGACCTCTCATGCCCAAAGGGTTGTCCTCATTGATCTCATCTATAAATCTGTTTTCTGTTGACAGCAAACAGAAATGAATACTTTTGATAAAGAGTACAAATATAAATAAAATATAAAACGAGACAATAAAAATACATATTGTTGACAGTAACTATAAATTTTCAAATTTATAAACAAATATTAGAAGATTGTAAAGTAAAAACTCTTTTTTTTCTCTAAGAAACTAGAATGACATTTTTTTTCCCAGGAACCAAATTAACAAATACTGAAACTGTTTTCACCACATAAGGATTATGTTAAATTGTTTGGGGTTTGGCTGCAGCTTTGAAGGATTCCAAAGCATGCCAAGTTAACTAACTTTACTCTCAAGCTAGGTTGTAATTTAGAGCCTGTCTCATTGAATATATCAGATAATAAAAAGTCATCAGTTACCTAGGAAATAATCTCTGAACTCTCTAGTGTTGGCCAAAACCTGCAAGACGCAATTCATAAAGCAAGTGTTGCCGAGATTGACAAGTCCAGCATAACCTGGGGCAACAATCATGCCAGACTCAAGCACAGAGCTGTTCATAGGATGCACTTTGGCAGTGGGTTTCTAGAATGACCAATAGAAAAAAAACAACATCACAGTATCATAATAATTTATCAATTCCACGGCTGTGTGTAAGAGATTTAGACTTAGGAAAAATGATTTCTGGTATGATGTGAAAATAAAGAGATATTAGCTACAGCTATTGAGTTATATAGAATAAACTTAGCCTAATGCTAAGTCAAGTAAAGATGAAACTAAGGTTATTATTTTATTCTGGAGCTAAAATTACGCTTCAATTAATGCATGGAAAAAAATGAATAGATTACATTTCATTTCCTTAAATTGTAATATTTAATTAATAAAATTAATTGAAAAACAAAAATTGCGCATTTGATTATTTTTTTTTTCCGTGTAAATTTAGATCAATAAATATTTTTAAAAAAAGCAAAGCTTTGAAAATTTTTTAATGAAATGCAAATGTTCAATGTGTAATCAATATATTGCTAAAACTAATTATGTTAAGGCATCTATTCTGAGTTTGTAATCACAAATACAAGATGTATCGGATGAAATATGGAACTAATTTTGCTTAATAAACCAAAAAACTTTTTCAAGGCTACTAACATTCCAATCAGGCTGATTCCGCATTTTTAAATTATCTCCAAACTGAGAGATAGGTGAAGGGTCATCATTATCATCATCAAGCTGACTGTTAGAATAGCCTGGTATGGGCATGGCTCTTCTGTCCTGATTATCATCATTTACTTCAATATCTGCCATATCGTCAAACATAACCTTTGAATTTTTTATCTTTTCTAGATTTATAGCATTGTCCTTCACTGTTTTGGATGATGACGAACAGTTAGACTTTGTCAGTGGCATCCAAGTGTCTGAACGGGATGAGTCTTTGACTTCTGCTTAAAAATGAAACAAAGAAGATATAAATGAAAAATAATTGTGGCTAGGTTTAGGGTGATAACTAGTATTATTTTAAGATGGATATGAAAAAAAAACAAAACAACATCGGCCAATTGTATCTATGTTTTTCTACCCTGAAGCTAAGTTTTCTTGACGATAGTAAGCAGTGAGCAGATTTATTTCTGCAAGAATCCCTTAAGGTATAGATTATAGATTGTAATCTAATAAAAAAAAATTGTCATAACATGTTCAAAAAAGATCCTTTGTTGTTTAAAAACCTGAATCCGATTTAAAATTCTTTTAAAGAAAAAATGGAAAAATGTCAATTTTGATATGAAGCTATGTTATAAAGTTTATTTTGTGATAAAAAAAAAACAAATATAGAAAAATAGTTCTTGGAAAAGACCTTTTTAAATTGAACCTCTATGTCTGCCTTAAAATTCATAAGTGAAAGCATGCTTATGACATATTAAAAAATAGTAAAAATGCAGTCATTAGAGCCAAAACAAGGAATAGTGGGTCTGCATTTAAATGTAGCTATTCTGTTAATAATAATAATAACAATAACAAGGTTGCAAAGACAGTTTGTGTGGAGACAAACTCAAAATTGGCCCCTAAAGTGATCCACCCAGGCACGTAAAAAGGCAGGTTACAATATTTTCAGAAAGAATATCAGAATGAAATTCTATCAAAAACAAATGACACAGAAGAATGGAGGAAGAAAGTTGACGGATCTTGTGTGGTGCCCCAGTGGTCCACAGGCCAAAGGATAGGTGAAAGTGAATGTGAATTTAGATGTGAACCTGGTCTAATTAATGTCTTAAAATGAATATATAATTGCTCTAATTGTTTTGTAAAGGGACAATCTCTTATTCCTCAAGAAAAAACATTTCCTAAAAAAAAAATTCCTTTAGTTCAGTGTTCTATTGCTATAGTGAAATGCTGCAGTTCACGCGATAATATGAAAAATTACTTATAAATTGTTGTTTTAAATTATGTTCCAACTTATATGCATACTAAATAGATTTTTTCTCTTAAATGTAAAAGTAGTAGTTAGTATAACAGAACTTACTTTAACTTAGCAATACAAATGTAAAAAATTTTTTTTTTTTACCAAAATTCTAAAACCGTTTGCATAAATGTGTTAAAAATATGGTAAATAGTCATCTCCCCTACTAAAAGCCTCCAGTATTTGTTACTATTAATAGTGAATAGTTGTAAAAGTAGTGTATTTTTATGAAAAAACTGATTGCATAAGTGATTTAAAAAACTAGAGTTTTTGCTTTCAGAAAAGAAAGAAGTAGCCGTTGCATCAGAACTTTGAAGGGTCTAAAATATTATGATGTCGGATTTTCACTATATTTTCTAGTTTACGAGATCTAAACAGAATGGACGGACGGACAGACATACCACACAAAACTAATAGCGTCTTTTCCTCAATTGGGGGCCGCTAATAAATGGTCAATGTATGTTGGAAATTAGTGATAAGGTATTCAATACTTTCACACAAGTACAACAGGTTAAGAACAATACAGACGTACCTTTTACTGGGTCCTCCAAGGAAGACCAGGTGGAAGAAGTTTTTTTAACAATTTTTATCTCCACTTTATTTGGCCTCACAACGAAACTACATTTATCTGGTTCAATGTCTTTCCTGAAGAATAAAATAAGAATCAGAGTAGCTGATTAGAAAACTAAAAGAAGAACTAATAATTATTGATTATAATCAACGTTAATCCAACCCATCCATTTTAATTGGTAAACACAAAGTGTAACAAGCTAAATAGGCAATGTATGGGTGGCCTAACCTTAATATTTGCAAGTATAACACAATGCTAAGCTTAAAATTTGTATATAGACGTTTGAAGAAATGGTAAGTAAGCAAAAAAAATAACTGACAAGATTTAATAATAGTAGAAGGGGCCATAGTAGTGGCTTTTATTTTTAGACCATTTGTGAGTTCAAATCACATTTTGTAAGTGCCAAGCCATCAACAATGCCAGAAAATTGCCAGAAGCCACAAAAGACTTCTATAACAATGAAAAAGTGAATAATTTATTAGCTATGAATCACTAGTTGGAAGAAATCATATAGGCCAATAAAGCTCATATTAGATTTTTAAATTGCATACAATACAATACAAGAACGAGCTATTAATAATTTGTTATAAAAGTATTAATTTGTGCAGTAATTTTTTAATACATATATATATATATATATATATATATATATATATATATATATATATATATATATATTGAATGCTGTTACGTATTTTTAATAAAATGAGCAGAATCACAGTGGTAATCGGGTTCCACGATGATCTGCTGACCACTGTTGAAAAATGCAAACTAAAACTTTATAACCATACCACAAGGTCCGTAGGTCTGGCAAAGACCTTTCTACAAGGAACAGCACCAGGAAAAAGAAGAGGCAGACAAAACGATGGGAAGACAACATCAAAGAGTGGACAGGCCTGTCACTAGAAAAGATTCTACTTAAGACAAAAATCAGAACAAGAGAGGAATAGAGGAAGACAAGCCAACAGACCATGTGTTGTGTACCAACAGTTCAACAGACTAAGAGATATGTAAAGGTGATCTTACATAAATGTTTCTCTCTAAGTCCTAGTGTTACAAAAAGCAGCTGATGTATGCTTTTATTATAAACAGTAGTGATCATATTTGTGTGATATCACTAAAAGCACAGGCAAACTTTGTGTGATATCACTAAAAAGCACAGGCAAAGTAGTTTTTGTAGCTATTGTAATCTTCTGTCTGCAAGCCTATAGGCAAACTGTGCAGTTGCTACTAATGAATCTGTGCCTTACTTCAAAGGAGTAAAAAACTGTACCTTGTTTTTACTCGCCAAGTAAAGACTGTGTCTTTTGTTGTGTCTTTATGTTGCTGCAAAAATTTGGGATCTCTGAAAATATGAAACAAAGAGAACTTAGGCTGAAACAAATTAAGAAGGCTACATTCATATGTCAGATAAAATGGATTAATGCATGTTAAGTTTCCCTTTCAGACCTTGCGATCTATGGGGCAGATGATGTTAATGCCATCTGTTTCTAAGGAATTAATGCATGTACTTGGTACAAAAACAACAACTGTACAAAAGTTTAAAAAAACAAGAAATATACAGCAAATAAAGGCTGGAAAGACAACGACTAACCCAGATTGAAAATTGAGCCGAAAGCCTTGTGGAATGAAAAGGACCTTCACTGCGTCTTTGTCTAGTTCCTTAACATACACACAAACAGTGAATGTGTCACCCTGTAGAAAAAAAAAGGCTTAAAAAAATGGTAACAAAAACAGTAACAAAGAGAACATTTCTTGAACTTCAAACTTTGCCTTAAACTTTGTAGTTTGAAAATTTTGTAAGCAAAAATTATTACATGCTTGTAAAATATTTTACATGTTTTGGAGGATGGGAGCGGGCAGAGTTTGAACCGGCGCACAAACCGCATGACCAGGCAGCCTGTAAGCCTATATTAGTTATTTTGAATCTATTGCTTTACAAATTTCCTACTTTGATATTAACTATAATTTAAAAAAAACAGTAACTAGTACTAAATCACAAGTATCTAATACTCTGCAGATGTTTTTCTTTCTTTTTAAATAGTAAAAAAAAATTTTAAAAATTGAGAGATATTTATTATTTACTTACTCTTTCAATGAAGTCATGCTTGATCTGTTCTAAGACGTAGACTGGTTCTGTTGTAAAATAATTTTAAAATAGGACTAAATAATGTTATTCTTTTAAAAAATGTTTTGCGTCAGTAATAAAGAATAATTCAAAAATAAATTTTAATAAAGAAAGCATAGAAAATGGATTCCAAAAGATGTCAGACCTTCCTCTTTTTCCACAAGTTCAACTTCCAGCATCTCTTTCATCTTCGACTTTACATCTTCTTTGCCTGCTAAGCCAACATCATCATAATCTAAACAGTCATCAACTTCCATAGTTTTAGTACAGCTGCCCAGAGACAAGTCTTCTTGCTCATCATCTTGTGCCTAGATATAAAAATAAGAGAAACGTGAAATAATATCAAGCAGGAGAAAATCTCAGAATATAATATCAAGGTTTTAAGTTCAAAATTTTTTTTGGGGTGATTCTTGTCAGCAGTTGGATACTTGGTGAGATGCTCAGGTTCGATTCAGTAGAGAGTTGAATGCCATATGACACAAACTTGTCATCCTGAACAAATATATAAAACTCTGATGCCCAACATGGCAGAATACCTCATTTGGAGCCCACTTAAAACCTGTTTTTTACAGCAACATTTCCAATGTCCAAAGTTTTTTAGTGCTAATTTCAGAATACTTGAATAAAAATATTCCTTTAATCTAGAACTGCAAGAATGTCTTTACAAAGATTTCAAATGACACTAATAGGTAAAACTGATTAAATTACACTAATAGGGTGCAAACGGTGATTAAAATGTTTTATTACTTCCAGATATGGCCACACAGCTGGGTGAAGCTTGACCACAAGTAATTTGATAGCATCCCTCTTCAATTGAACTCTGCTTCTGTCTTTCTGAATGGCATCATAAAAGTGAATAATTTTAACTTTATCATCTGCAATGAAGAATGAAAAGTAACATTCAATTCAATTGACAAGGAATTAGGATGAGTATATAACAGTTTAACACAAAAAAAAACAACTTTATACTCAATTTAGTGCTTTAAAATATGAACCTGAAATTCTGATATTGGCTTCCTTTATTGTAAATGAGACATCTAGATCTTGAGTTTTGTAAGTCTCTGGGTTAAGTGGAAGCGTTACTGTCACACTGGACATGTCCTGTTCCCAAGAGTAACTGGGGACATTTTCATCTGCCAAAAAAAAACCAACAATGTGTCCATTTAAAAATAAAAGAAATAGAGATATTTTATATACCTAGATAGAATTTTTTTTATATTCAAAAATATCTCTATCCTCCTGGAATAAATTTGTTTTGTATTGTAAACATATTAGGTAGAACTTGGGGTGTTGATGCTGAGTGGGTTAAAGGGGAACCTTTTGTCTATTTTGTAGGGTTCTCAAGCAGTTGTTTAAAGAGACATTATAAATATGAAAAATCTTTTACACAAAAATTGCTGATAAAAGGAATCCTTGTAAAATTAAAATAAACAGGATAAACATTTGAGACCAAAATAAAATCTGCTGCTAAGGACAGACATAGACGGTGAAAAGAAAATATAAATTAACCACTGGCAAACAATGGTTATGCCTGCGGTAAATGGGGCAAAATTTATATATATATATATATATTTATTTATTTATTTGTTATAGACAATGTCAATATGGAATCTATCTTAGATTACTCTAAATCAGGGATTCTCAACCTGTGGGTCGCGACCCCTTTGGGTGTTACATGACCATTAGTCAGGGGTCGCCTAAGACCATCGGAAATTTGGGGTTTTGGTCTATTTATCATCTGAAAATATTTTTGGGACGTTTTTAACAAGCATATAATTGTACCATCGTTGGTATATGTTTTCACGTCTGTTAACAAAACAAAGGGAAATTACTCAGATTGATTCAAATTGTATAAACAATGAATCGACATCAAACATAAATTTAATCAAATAAAAAATAATGATGACACATATTTAAGAAGACAGATATTTTTTTAGTGGATACTTTGAGTTAGTGATTGTAACATCATTGTTTGAAGGTAGACATGTTTTTTAATTGATAGTTACTTCTTTTTTATAAGTTTGATGCGTTTAAATTTTTGTGAAGAAGTTTGTTGTTTTTTTATCAGAAAGCAAAAATACAGAAAAAAGCGGACCTGGTAGACATCTTTGACACCTTAAATAATTAAATTTTTCAATGCGAGGATCAAATACATTCTGCTTCCATTGGTCTCAAAAGATCAGCTCGTCCAAATGAAACTTCAACTTTGTCAAACAAAATTGGATGAAAACAAAAATTATATCTTGCCAACTTTATCTGCTTTCTGTGAGGAAATAGGGCTCTGAATCTATCAGATCGAATACAATGGTAATTTCTGTCAAAGAACATTTGTACTACGGTGCAAGTGAAATTTCACTTAACTTACAAATCTACATAACATTCTGTTTACACTTTCTAGAGGTCAAAGTTGAAGATGTTCTGGAGAAATAAAGAGTTTATTGAGGTCATCAAAAGTGATGCAGCTAAAAATGATTTCTTTTCAATGTCAGTTACACAATTCTGGATTCTGTTTGCAGTCGTATCTTATTTTGAGATAGCGTTTCTAACAGTAGGCTTATATCTTTGCAGATCAGGGTTTTCCACCTGTAAGTTATGGAGTCTAAATAAAGAAGTACACTTGATGCTGAGGATGACATTCATTGTTCTCTTACAATGACTCCCACAACCTTCGCATTAACATTGACGTATTAACAAGGGTGTAGAAATGTTGTTTAGATCATTTAATATCATCCTTCATGTTTTGCCATGCTTTTCAAATTGTGACATAAGCATGCGTAAGAATATGGTGAATACACAATAGAAAAGTTAATAAATGCAACTGATAAAGATAAATTTTTTTTATCAATTTAATTATAAAACCCATTTATTTTACACAACTTACAATTACATAAATAAAGCATTTTTCTGTGTTCTATCACTGGCAATACATATGTCATAGATCAGATATAATATAGACATTATGATAACTATTTTATAACATTAGCAAATTTACATGAACGTAGGCCTATGAACGAAATAAAAAATTATGGTTGGGGGTCCCTGCCTAGTGGGGAATTGTATTGGGGAAGGGGGGGGGGGGCGCGTGCCACTAAAAATGTTGAGAACTGCTGTTCTAGATGTAGGCAATCTAGGTCTAGAGTTACTCTAGAATGTCTAGAATAATAATAAATAATCTAGAATACAGATCTACTTCATCTAGATAATAGTAGATCAGATACAATGGCATGGCATACTCTAGTAATAGAATAAAAAGAATATAGATCATTAGAAAATTAGATCTAGAGAGGCTAAGTGCGCTTGAATTTGGCTTGGCTACCTATGAAGGGGGCTCCAGGTTCGACACCTGACTTGAGCAGAGTTGTGTTTACTGAGCGCCTAAAGGCAGCACAAAAAACCTACTCACAGATACACCCTCCCCCCACTGGTCCACAATTGAGATTGGACCATAGGCATACACTCTGAGCATGCTATAAGTAGTATAAGCATGAAAGTAGCGCTATATAAAAGCAATTTATTTATTTTATTTATTTATATATCTACAGATCAGATCAAGATTATAATCTAGAAACTTACAGATCTATATTCAGACTAATTACTAATATATTCTAGAATCTAGACTATTCTAGAATGTTGACTATTGACACTATTGTTGACACTAGAATGCACTAGAGTCACTAGCTAGCAGCTAGATTCTATATAGTTACTATAGTATATAGTAATAGGACTATACATCTAGATATATAGTCTTGTAATTTAATTATAGTATAGACTATACTCTATACGTCTATAGGATAATAGTGTCTAGATAACTAGATCTAGATCTTGATTATGTTCTATGACTATGTCTACATATCTAGATTTTATACATATTAATAATATTTATATTATTATTATATAACAATTATGTAGATTTAGATATTCATAATCATAATGATACACCCTATACTATCTTATAGTAGTTATACTATAATTTATATCATCATGAATATGATCTAGAATCTAGAATAATCTAGATCTACTTAGACTTAGATCTAAGATCTAGATTAATTAAATACTTAGATCTAAAATAATCTAAATAGAGCTTTACTTTATATGATATAGATCTATCTATGATTAGAATATACTTATATAGGCATAGGACTTCAGGACTAGATCTAGATTCTTCTATAGATCTAAATTATATTATAGATCTAATATATATTAGATCTAGAGTATATGACTCTATATAGAGACAGAGTCTAGCTAAGAATCTACGTGCCTGCTTTTAGCTGCATTGTTTTACTCTTTTTTACAAACACAGGTGAACTTAATTTGTCCAAATCCTCGACCTCGTTATTGAGATTTGGATCTTCTTTGGTGAAGTTCGCAGAATCGTCCTGCTCTAGTGAGTCTGCGACTGTTTCTGGTGTATTATTACTATTGTTTGACACAAAGAGTTTTGTTATTTTTATCCTTTCGGAAATGTCACGGTCAGCCATTGGCATTGAATGATAACGTTTTGATATGGGCAGAGGAGGACATAGATCTTGATCTATGCACAAATTGTGCTTTCTTTTTCTCTGGCTATGATCTATTTTTAGACAGTTATATTTTCACAATATTGCAGTTATATTTTTATAAAACCAAGGACAAGATTTACGAAGTTAATATCTGGTTCGGCCATTCATGAACATTTCCCGATATATTTTGTCACGGTCAGATTTAGGTAACCAATGAAATCGTTTGAGGCATATGTTACAATACAAGCCAGCCAATGGAAATTAGGATAACTGAACAATTTTAGACAAAAAACTAAAAAGGGCTGGGAAAAAAAAAAAGAAACTAGGTTACTATGTAGATATCCTAAGTAATCTAAGTCAAAGTGCCTTAAAACTTAAAAACACAAGTTAAAAAATATATATTTAAACAGGTTAATAAAATGTATTTATTAAAAATATATGTAATGTTTTTAAAAATAGATCTATCTATTATAGAAAATTCTCATTAATTTGTTAATGTGATAGGCCTACTACGGTAAACAAGACGAAAATAAAAGGGAAATTAATGCAGTTTTGTTTTGAAAGTAATGCTTTTGTTTATTTAGTAGTCTCCCTTTGATAAAGAAATTTATATATATTTTTTTTAAACCATACTAGGTCAATGTGTCTACGTAAATATGCCAGTTAAACATTTTTTTTTAAGAATCACATTGACACTAAATTTAAACAGTAGTAAGGCTTGTCTTCGAGTCCGCATATTAATGAGGAATGCAGTATTTCCCGTGGCTACGCAGCTCCAGCTGAAGATTACATATTTTGCCACATCCAGAGCGAGCATAACCATTGTCCGCCTGTGGTCGATTAAGATTTTCTTTTCGCCGTCTGCGTCTGTCCTCTGCAGAATACACTAAATCAATTATAGTTCATTCGTTGTTTTTGTAAAAAAAAAATGAGATATAAGGTCGCGTATTATACAAATACTTATATAAAATTATATAAATCTCAGAACAAAAAAAAATGTAAAAAAATAAATACAAATCTTACTAAAATATGTATTAATATAGTGTATATCGGCTTTATTTTGGCAGTGTAGTAAAATATCTCTCTTGAGAGTAATTCCACTTTTGTTTATATGTAAAATAGCCTACATTTTATGATAATAAATGAATTTTGATTTAGGAAACAAACATATAAATAGGTTATCGAACAGATTCTAATCCCCCTTTTTTTTTTTGGCTCTGCGTTTTACATAAATAAATGTGGCTTACAATTCACGAATACCTGGCTAGAAGTTGAATAAACCATAAAAGATAGTACTTTAGCGTATTCGGTTAGTGTTGTTGATCAATCAGTTATATTATATATATCTAGTGTTGGTACTTTTGAAAGTAGAGTAACGTATTTAAACTATTTGTAAGATAGACAATAGATTTAATTGTTCAGATTCACAATGGCAGAACCACGAAACATTGTCATTGCAATGGATGAGAGCCACCATTCTGATGACGCCTTCCAGTGTAAGTAGAATTATTAGTAGATTATAGTAGATAAGTCTAAGTAGACTAATTTACACTAAATAATTTTTTATTTACTAGATCTAGTCTAGTGACACTACACTTCACTAGTCTAGAGTAGTAGACTCTGAGTAGAGAGTAGTAGAGTCTAGATTCAGACAAAGACTCTAGCTAGTAGTAGTAACTGTAGTGCAGTAGAGTCAGAGTAAGAGTCTAGATTCTAGAGTCTACTTACCACTGACACTGTCTACTACTGACTAACTCACTAAGTTGGCTAAGACAAAGAAGACTAAAAACTCTTACAAAGTAAATTAAAAATTCTCTATTCTCTAATAATAATAGTAAATAGACTTAGATCTAGATCTAATTGACTTCATAGTCAATAATAGTCTTAATTCATTTTTTATAAATCTAATATTATCTGGTTAATGAGTTATCCTACACATACTATATTAACTATATACCTATAATATATATAGACGTTGCTTCAGACTATTTCACATTGTCAGTCTTGTCATGCATGTATTGTAAAACAATCATTCAATGACAATAAGCTCTGACTGTGGTTTTCCTTGCTGATTCAGGCAACCCATGCTATTCTCCTAATGAAATGACACTAGGGAAGAAGGAGCTCTTGTACCAATTTGTTCTAGGGTATGGGATTAAAAATGTGCCTCTATGAACTCTTTGTGTCTTTTTGATTATTTTCTTAGGTTTTTTTTTCTTTTCTATTTTCGTAAATTATGGTTCAGTGTTTTATGTACATTATTTACTTTAGATCTAGATTCTACTTTACTTTTTATTCTTCTGTCTCTAAGTTTTTAATGATTTCACTACTGGTGTTACTATTATCAAATTTGCTCTCACTCTCACATTGTCTAAAGTTATACTTAGAGAATAAGATCTCTAGATTAATTATTATATTATTTATATTACTATACTAGTTTAATACTATTGTAACTTTAGTTTAGTATGTTATTGTTGTTATAATAATGTCTAAATTTAGTGAAATTCAATGTTAAATTACTTCCTAAATTTACTTTCTTATAGTTTTTACTACTACTAGATTCTATCTTATCTTGAGATAAAATAATTAATTGGAGATATATAATATAGATTTAGACTCTAGATTCTATAAACCTAGAAAATCTAGATGATATTACCTTTGTTCTAAAGAAATAAAATACCATGTGAAATTGATATCAGAAAAAGCACTCTACAAGATTTTTTTTTTTTTATAAGGTTTGTAACACATTCCACATGTGGTTAATTCTAAACTCTTAAAGATCTAGATTATATATGTGGTAATAGTATAGGATCTCAAATTCTATCCTCTGATGTGTAATTGTCATGTTGAAGTTTCCAGCTAGCTATGGTGCAAAGATATTAACTGATTCTAGACATACACACACCATCAATGCAAACCAAACTGAACTTGCTTTTGCCCAAATGTTATTGAAAGAAAAGCATATAGTAATAGTGTATAGAGTGAATGAGAGAGTGCTAATTTTTGAACTAAAAGTTGCAGCTTTGTCGTTATGTTAAAATGACTTGATTTAATTTCAAAAGGGGATTCATTCCAGTTCTACAAAAGGTGTGTGGAATGTTAATGTGATCAAGTGTAGAGTGTGTACTTTAGCTAAATTGATAAGTCTGGCTATAGATAATTTTGTGAGATAAAAGGATATGTATCTTGAGATAAACATATACAACATATAGATAGTATTGTATTTACAACAGGGTTAGGGCTTCTCAAACATTATGCCATTTGGGACTACTGGTTTGTAACATTGTATAAGCACAGATATGGAAAAATAATGTAATACACCCAAGATATTATAAAACTGAGGAGTTCATGGACAGTCACTCTGGGAAGCATTGTAGGATAGCAGTTTTTGTAGTTAGCTTTAGTCAAAATAGATATAAATTGCAATACCAGAGTGTGGAGTAAATTTGGTTAGTGCTTATTTAAGGCTGTATATATATAAGAAATGTGGAAAGGGTACAGCTAGGCTGAGTGTGTGTCTAGTGGCTGATGTAACTTTGAGTAGGACTATCCTAATTAAATAATCATTAATGTTTGTTGAAGGCAGTAATTTTTGTTCAAATTATCAGCGATGGGCATTTAATTCTGTCATTTAACTTTTTTTTTTTTCATACTTTCCTACATTGATATTGAAAGCTGTATGTAATTTTAAAATAAAATCAAGCCTGTTTGGTTTGAAAAAAACAACAACAACAAACTTTTGTGTCAATATATCAACATAAAGCAGTATAGTAATCGCATCGTCAAATTGTAAGTAGGCGTGGACAGATCAAAGAGATCAAAGAAGAAAAAACAACGAATCCCAATCCTTAATTTTTGGATCATGTCCGTGGAATGATTGGACTTCCATCACTGACCTCGATATGCATCATCTTTCTTTATTTGTGTAGCTTAAAGCAACTAGTTTCAACGGTTGGTGTTTATGACATATTCATGTACAGATCCCCCGTCCTCACCTACACACTCACTTCTCTGCACACCGGCCTGCAGATCATCCAGTTGCATACATTCTCACTGTCCCATATTGTCCTGACGTTAACGATTAATGGGGCACCCCCCCCCTCTCCCCAGCTTTACTTACATCTTCCATTGTGTGCAAAGCGTTGAGTCTGTTATATAATGTGGACATTGCACGACTACACACTTGTAATGTTGTGTGTGGGTGGGGGGGGGGAAGAGGTTAACGAAAGCAAAGGGCTTTTGGACTTGAGATGGGTTTAATTTGTGGAGAAGGGGATTAGGGAGGGAGGTGGGAGTTGTGCCAAGCATCTACTTTGGAACAGTTTTGTTCATGGTAAGTGTATGACTTCGCATACCATTACAAGGAAGACGTGCTGTCATATCTCTGACCCCCTTGAACCGTGTATTTGCTTATAACGGTATGATCTAGATAACAGAAGAACTCTAATCGTCAGTTTAAGCGTAACGCCGGGCGACTTGAGCTACTGATAAACGTCCAAGCTATTCTTTTAAGTTTAGTCTGTAGATCTAGTTCTAGTAACCAAATTATGTCCCTTTCCGTATAAAAAAATAGGTTTAAAAAGAAACAAAATTTACCGAACTTGGCTTGGTAAACACAAAAATCATAAGTGTAGAAAAAAAAAAGATCGTCGGTCTAATTCAGTAGCATGCAATGGTAACGACTTGTTTTTTCTTCCTTTGTGGAAGTTTAAACAAAAAAATTGGGTGAAAAGAATTGAAGAGACAACAAAAGTTATATACTGATAGATCGTTTAGCATAGACGTTATTTGTTTCAAAGTTTAAATGTTTTTTTTTTTAAAAAGTAGAATAAAGTATTAGTAGAATAGTCCTATATAAGAAAACAACAATATTATTACATCAACATTCACTGATCGTACGTATTATTAATTGTAGCCAAAACAGAGGGTTTAAAAAAGGATTTTAAACAATAATTTGGAACTAAGTCTACGAAAGTTTCTGTCGTTTCTATCGACCTGAGATTATAATAGAACTGCCTTCTTTTGATATGTTCAAGTTGTTCTCTTATGTCGTGTGAGGCTTGGAAAGAGTCAGGTGCCTTACAAACTTTCTGTATATCTTTTTTTTTTTGTTGTTGGATATACTTTCGTTCCATTGTATTATTTCCGGACGGTTAGCCACCATCTTCTTATAAATGACGAGAGTGCTGCATTATTGTGTTGTAAATGTTTAGTTTCTAGATTATTTCATAAGCTGCATTAAGTTATTCTTCTTTGTGTCCCGTTTTACTTGATGAGAATGCTTACATGTTACTGTTGCGTTGCGGCGCATGTCTATACTGCTAATTATTGAATACTCGTGATGTCTTAGTGTTTCTTTGTTTTCAACATGTCCATAGATTTATTATGTAATTTTACCTTGTTGGATTATCTTTAAAATCAAAATGTAACATTTATATGGAGTCTAGGTAGGATGCAACTTAAAAAAAATAATTTATAAGCAGTATATATATATATACTTGAAGATTGAAACAATTTCCTTACGACACTCTGTAGAAACAAACAAGTTTTAAAAAAATCAATTTCACCAAAGATGTTGTTCCACAATGACATGAACGTGAACAGTTGAATGAGACCCAAGTCCAGCTAGTAACATTGAACAAGTCAGGCCTACTTGTATACTGGTATTGGCTTACGTCTCAGTCAACTATGTCACAAGTGCCATAGCCTTTTTTTTAATGTGTTTTCTGTTAAGTAAACTTATCCATCACGTTGCCGTTCCAAGCCTTTTTTTTAATGTGTTTTCTGTTAAGTAAACTTATCCATCACGTTGCCGTTCCAAGTCTTTTTTTTTTATGTGTTTTCTGTTAAGTAAACTTATCCATCACGTTGCCGTTCCAAGTCTTTTTTTTATGTGTTTTCTGTTAAGTAAACTTATCCATCACGTTGCCGTTCCAAGCCTTTTTTAAAAATGTGTTTTCTTTTAAGTAAACTTATCCATCACGTTGCCGTTTCAAGCCTTTTTTAAAAATGTTTTTTCTGTTAAGTAAACTTATCCATCACGTTGCCGTTCCAAGCCTTTTTTAAAAATGTGTTTTCTGTTAAGTAAACTTATCTATCACGTTGCCGTTCCAAGCCTTTTTTAAAAATGTGTTTTCTGTTAAGTAAACTTATCTATCACGTTGCCGTTCCAAGCCTTTTTTTTATGTGTATTCTGTTAAGTAAACTTATCTATCACGTTGCCGTTCCAAGCCTTTTTTTTATGTGTATTCTGTTAAGTAAACTTATCTATCACGTTGCCGTTCCAAGCCTTTTTTTTTATGTGTTCTGTTAAGTAAACTTATCTATCACGTTGCCGTTCCAAGCCTTAAAACAAATCACGTCTATTAAGCATGCTATGTTCTCAGATTAAAGCGTATCCAGGCACATGTGCCGTGTTTCTTGAAAATTGAAACAATTTCATTTTGACACTTAAAGCATAAAAAATATTTTTTTTTGCCAACACTGTATTTGTTACAACGTGTCTTGAAAGGGTTAGAACCTATTTATCAGATAGCGCGGCTAATGGAAACACTGAGCCAGCTGTTAGCGACACTTCCTGTCCGGAAGTGGCTTCGTTCCTGAATACAAAAAAAAAGAATGGAAAAAAAAATCAATATCTGCGTCTTCCTAGTGAACACAATATTGACGTTCTCATGTCATTGGTTGACGTAGTTTGTATTTCTACCCACTTGACGTCACGCTTGGGCAGGGGTAAAACTTATTTCTAGATAGATCGGGTAGAAATAAATGAGTTATCCAATAAGTACACCAGTAATTTAGGCTCACGGCGTGTTTTCTTTTATAAACTTTTGACTTGGTAATACTAAAGTAGTGTTAATAATATACTCTTGTATAACTGTGAGCAGACGACTAGGAGCGGCTCAATGCGCTAGAAAATTAGCACATCACTTGTGTGTGTGTGTGGGGGGGCAAATCCTCCTATCCTACCATGTAGTTCCTCAGGCCGAGCTGTTGAATATCAAAAGATCCATTATTAGAGATTCTCATCTATGGCGTCAAATTTATAATTAGCTTTTCGATGTATCAAATGTACAGATTATATGAAGTTTTAAGCTATTTCGATGTATCAGATGTACAGATTAAAGGACGTTTTAAGCTATGAATATGATATCTTGTGTGTGTGGACTTTTGGAAGCACTGCCTTATCATTGTCTACATTTGCAGCTCATATTTTTATTTGTTCAGTTGGCAACATTGAGGTTCAATTTAGTGTCCTTGACATTGTTGATTTTCATCGTGGCTGGTTCACGGAGTGCCAGATTCTTCGTGAGTGTAGCGACTTTCTCGTAAGGAACTCTTTTGTTATTAGTTAACACCCCCCCCCCTTTTTTTTTTTTAAAAAGTGATTAAATTTTGTTGTTGCAAAGTTTTCTTTTGATTGAGAGCGAAGTGGAGAAAACACAAATAACAATTGAGTCTACTAACAATCATCGTTTGAGAACCACTTTCAAATTTAAATCACGCCTCACGTGAAGCAAACGAGTTTTTTCCTTTCTCATTAAAATGGACACAGTTATTTTAGGCTTTAATGAGTCTAATCTGATTGACAGATCAATAAAGATAAGAACTGGCGCAAACACATCTATTGATTGAAAACATCCTGACAGTAGCAGTTCATCACCATTTTTTGTTCTTTCAGATGTGACACACACGTTTAAATACCATTCTCAGCGGAGAGATGCTTCACTGTAAGCTACCGAGGCTTCTACTTGACTTTCCAATAGTTGATTTGTATTCTACAATGAATACGGATGACAAGGTCTTACTCTTATCTGTGAAATGGAAAAGCTATTGGAAGATAGCACGTGACCACTAGCCTTATTTTACAAACGGGGGCATGCTTTGGGTCATGCGGTGGTCATCTCGACCACTTGATAGCAACAGCTACTGGGCGTGATTCACGACTGACCTGCCCCTTGCTTCTTTTTTTTTTTTTATTTCCCGTAGATCGCACAATTTGCAGTAACACTCAGTAACATTGTATAAAGTCTGTACAATGCTAAGTGAATCGACTAGGTAGTAAGCTTAAGTAAATATTTGTAGTTGTCGCGGCAAATCAAAACGATATTTGACCTTTTCATCTTGATTCCATTTTCGTTCTCTAATTGTTGTAGTTCTTCTGTACGACTTCTTCACTGGAGACAAGCAGCTGTGTGTCTTTCACGTCTCTCTCTCTCCCGCCCGCCATTGATTGTCCTGTGGTTGACAAATATCCTTCTTATTTGTTTAATGGCGATTTGTCCATTGTATTTATTATCAACGTGCGCTATCATAACTTTGTGCGTTGGTGTTTCTTTAGTGCTCAAGAACTAGGAAGAGCAAAACAAACAGAATGAAAGATCGAACTAGTTGTATTTTTCAAATAGATATGCAGTACATATTTGAAGCCGACATTTGAATCAGTTCAAAGGTCAACTTGACGCTGGGCAGTACCATAGAAGTGTACATTTACTAACTAGTTTTATTAACAGTACCTTGAACTCGTATACTTCTCTCCGTACGCCCTTTCACTGCCCTGATGAACAGAATCGTTAAGTGATAACGTTCTAGGGTAGGCCTACTTGTAGCTGTGCTTTTATGATTTAACGGTATTTACTGTGGACGGTGTCCATTATCTTGCACCTTGACACGGCTGTACTCTGATAACTTGACAACGTCTCTCTCCTGTCACCAATCTCTCCTGGTCGCTTTGAATTTTCGAAAGAAATAATGTTGTGTGTTTATCAAGGACTAATGCAAACTGTGAATGAAAATTGGCATTATTTAATATTGACTGCTTTTTTTTTTAAGATGATTGGGGGGGGGGGCTTTCAAAGGGTAAGAGGGAAGAGGTTTATGCACACAGCTTTAAATATAAAGTTTGAGCTCTACTTCAGATAATAGTTCATATGAGTAAAAAGCCATTGCCGTGGAGCATTTACATTTTTTAAATGCTCACGTTATAGAGCGTGTCTGTTTAGATCAGCGATGTCCAGACTACGGACGATTTTCAGCTCTTGAGGAAACTTCTGCCCGAAGTACATAATGACGCCACAAAGTTCTGGTTCCGCTGTACCTCATCCACACACCCGTGTGTAAGAAATGAATAAGACCCCCCCCCCCCACACCATTTTTTTTTCGAAATAGGTTGAGATGCTCTGGTGCTATAGATAGTCTTTATTTTTCTGGCCTTTATCCTCCCCCCCCCCCCATTAAAATCTGTAGACTGGGCAGTGCTGGAGTTTGAAGTTCCATACCTAATAGAGTTTTGCCGATTTAGGTAATTATAAATAGTTGACACTGGCATTGAAATTATTGATACAAATAATTGACAATTTTAGACATGTAAAAAGAAAAAAATCCGTGTTCCAAAATTTCCTACTGCAGCGTCTATTATAAGCTCATGGCGTAAATCGTATGTTTGGCTGTACAGCGAGAGGGACATCAAATAAGTCAATTAAGAAATCGCATGCGTGTTTAGGTGTACTAAGTGGGCTAACGTATGTACAGTCACACGTAGTCAGGCCTTTAATCTGTTGACTAGTTTCAACAAGCCACTCACTATGCTATGAGGAGTTTGACTTGAATAGCGTTGACGTCCAAAAACTGGTGTCTCACGAGTTCTGGGTGCCACGAGCTCATGCAGACATGCTATTGGTAAGGGTCACCATTGGGCCATCGCCTCTACACATTAGCATTTGTGTGAAGCACATTAAACACATTTTTCTGCACTCAACCACTCTTTCATCTTGATGGGGAAATACGAGACAGAAACATTCAACTGAAGGAGACCGTCAGCTACATAGTTATTTATAAGTCCGCCTAAAATCCTGTAACTTTTCATAAATACGTTAGAAAAGGTACAATCGTCAGGGGTGAGTCCAGCTTAAGCCACTTTAGGTTGTGTGAAACTACTGACCTGTGTATAATACAAATTTAAAACCAGATGGACAAATTAAAGTTGACAACATTTTCGGCAGCTAAAGATTTCATGTGGGGATGTTTTTTTTTTTTTTAAACCACGATCACTTGTATAGATTCAACACCAGTAGTGTCAGTAATCATACATAATTCTAGAATTAGTGCTGATGTGCTGAGAATACACTGCAGTCAGAGTACTTCAAATATATATTGGTTTCATGATAACAGACACATATGGCTACTATAATTGGTCAGTAATGGTCCAGTATTCACCAGCTGGTCTTAGTTTGTCTATTGTTTTTTATGGATGCGTGTAGACATAATAACCAGTCTTATAAATAAATGCACTCTCAAGAATGGAACTTGTAGTTTTTTTTTTCTTCAAATCTCTCTTTGTATGTTTGCATATGTAGTTTTAAAAAATGAATTTCTCAGGCTTACTAATTGTTGAAGATTTGCTTGAAACTCACATAGTGTATGGAGTCTTATTCAAGATAGGCTTGAGTTTGTTTCAATGTTTAGATTTCCTCTGGCCTGGCTCTATAGTTGAGAAGAAAAAGCTTTGTTACTAGTGTTGTTTTTTCTGGCGCATGTTTTTGTTTTAGCTCTCATTTTATTCAACTACTAAGGTTGAACTCCAGGCTTAAGATGCTTAAGGACTAAGTTCTGCTGTTTTGATATGAAGGTGTCTAACTTTTATAGATGTGAAGGTGTTAAGATGTTTAAGGACTAAGTTCTGCTGTTTGGATATGAAGGTGTGTAACTTTTATAGATGTGAAGGTGTTAAGATGTTTAAGGACTAAGTTCTGCTGTTTGGATATGAAGGTGTGTAACTTGAAAGTTATGCTCACTGGTATGGGCTCATTTCAATCATTTCAATAAACTTCAGATCTTACAAGGCATGGGCTTACAATCTGCTTGGAAAGAAACATTTTGGTTTAGTTAATTTCACCCTAGTCATAAACTGAGAACAAAGGATAATGAATCACTGGAATGTATTGTAGTTTTTTAAATATCTAATTCATATCTTTCTGGAAAAACTGTCTGCTCCAGTGCATGTAATAACACATTCAGAAAAAAAAAATGTGTGACTTGTAGTAAGATGCTGTTTATCACTAATTATTATTTAAAGTCAAGACATTTTTGTTGAACTATAGAAATTCTTATTTTGTGTTTGTGTCCTACATCCAACTGCATTGAATATCTCCCAAATAAAAGTAAAAAATGTATTTATGTTTGATGTCCACAGTCTTTATGAAAAATGTGTACAAGCCCCATGACCATGTGATCCTTCTGTATGTCCCAGAATACCACACAGTCATCCAATCACGTAAGTCTTTTTTTTTTAGACAAGAATATTAACTGACTTAAATATCAATGTATTTATGTATGCTCAGGCTCATATATTTTGATATTTTTTATTTTTTTTTCAAATTCAGCTGTTTTATTTTTATGCATATTCTAATTTATATTAATAAATAAATCTATATGGGGAGAGAGAGCAAATGGACAAAGAAACTACTCTAAAGTTTAGTACTTCATAAGGAGTGCTTCAGTTACCTTTTAAATCTTGTTTTATATTTCTATAGATATTGAAAGACCTAGTTGTTGAAGTGTAAATCATGAATGTTTCAAGACTTGATTTAGTTCTCAAAGAAATAATATTTTGAGTTCCAACTTAATTATTGCCTACATACAGGAAACTATTTGCCATAAGTGACATATACAAACTGCTCCTAAAAACCTATATACATGAAACTATTTGCAATTAACACTTTGAAGATGTCATCTGAAAATATTTTTTTTCCTTAATTGTGTGGACCATTAGTTTTAGGTTTTAAAATCACCTTCTCAGAATTGAATGTCTGAATCTATCAGTAGAGTACTGGGTATGCTAATGTGTTGCTCTCTGACATTGTCAAAGTTAAGCAGATAACATCTTCTTATCAAAATGGACAAAGTAGTTCAACTTTGCTTGTGCTTAGGTTATTTTTTTTTTCCCTTAGTCTTTTGAATCATTGGGGCTCCACACAAGATCTGTTGATCATCTTCTTCACTCCTCTGTCTTTTGCCTCAGATAACCTTAATAATAGTTAATGTCAAGCTTAGGAATTCAATAAAAAGTATCTATATCTCTATTTTTGTCTTACTTTCCATATGAATTCCATTAAAGCCAAATGTCAACACCCAATGCTCTGTGTGTGTGTAGACTAAAAATAGTTATTTTATTGGTGGCTATAACTCTTAAAAATGTATTTTTACCAGTCATCATCTTCAACCCTGTTCATAGTGACGTCAAAAATGTTGCATTGATACTAGTTTAGAAATAAAAAAATGTATACATTTGTCTTAGAGTGATGTGTTGACCAACTTAGCTAAAATTTATGTATTTATTTTTAGGTTAAAGTTTCATTTGCTCTCAAAAGTCTTTGACCTTAGAAATTTTTCATTTTGAAACTTTTTCTATTCTCATCTGCTTTTTTTTTTATAGGAGTATAATTTATTAACTCAAATAAAAATATAAAAGCTGTGGGTTGCTTTATTACAGGGTAATGTTATTACTAATAGAATCATATATAAAAAAATTTCTACAAAAGTTTGTATGGGTCATAAATATTCTTTCTACTTCCATTAGTCCATACTTAATGCTTGGCCTAGTAAATGGCTTGCTTACTTTAGAAGTAATAGTGCCTTTGTCCAGCTTCAAGATCTACTTCAGTCAATTTAAATATTTACAATATTGATAAATATTTTGAAGTACATGATAACCAAAATAACATACATACATAAAGTAACTATTTAATACAATCTCATTACAATTTATGGTTTTACTAGTTAGATATTAGATGAATTTAAAGTTTATAGAATCGTGGGATAATGTATTATTTAATAATTCTGCAGATTTTTTTTTTGTTTTGCAATACTGATGTGTGGTTCCTATTTTTTATGCTGAAATCTTCATATTTAGAAGATATGGTTATTTGTGTTTTAGTTGCTAAAGTGGGTTAAAGCAAATGGGTCTGAATTTTTTGTATGCACTATTCCACAATCATATATTTTGTTGGTTGGTTAAATTGTATGTTTTTAAATTGATATATATTTTAATATGTAATGATCTTCCTGTGCAGATTTTGTAGCTAACATCTTAGGGGAAGAAATGTGAAGGAGCCCATTTATTTCTTTCATAGTGACATTTGGTAGGTTTGTGTTGACAAAGTATGTTGAGAAGATACTGAAGTTTCTCTTGAAAAAGGAATGAATAAATCACTTGTATGTTCCTGTATAACTGAATGAAAATCAAAAGCAACATTTAAAATAATTTTGTTTCTTTCTTGACGCCAGCTATGGTGATGACAGATGTCAGTGTCGTCACCGATCTCCTGCAAGATGAGGAAAAAAGAATAAAAGGCTTCTTGGAACAGCTGGGTCAGAAACTGAAGGCTGCCGGAGTAAGTAAACTACATATATCTGTCTACAGAGTGTGTCACATGATTTGTGTCAGCTGTTTTGTCAATATGCATAGTATTAACTAAAACTGAACCAGAAGTAAAAATCTATATGAGAGAAACATTACCACCGTTACCCTTTAGGGCAATGGTAAAATCAAATTTGTCAAAAGTAGATGTAAGTATGAACAAACATAGCTCACAAAAATCAATGGCAGCTTTTTGCAAAGGTGGCACTAAAACTAAAAAAAAAAATCTTGATGCTCATAAAGCTGGTGCAACAGATTACTTTATTTCAGTTGCTAAAGATTTGCACATGACAGCACAATGACCCACCACATCTACTTTTGTTTTGATAGAAAAATTAGCTGTGTGTGTTTCTAGAATTCTAAGTAAAAGTCATAAACATCTAAGATCATGAATTTAACCTCAGCATTTTGGCTTGGAAGTCTTGTATGCCTACATGTACCATGACAGTTCAATATCCTTCTTTCATTAAGATTTAAAATAATTATAGCTCTATAGCTCTTTATCCCCTGGATTATTTTGCTTTAACCCTAACCCTAGCTTGGTCTATTCTCCAAAAAAAAATAAATTTTCAGTGGTTATTGGTATGTGACATTAAGAGTAACAATCATGATTCATGATATTAACCATAATAAGATCATCATTGTTCTCCTCCCATGTGGTCCTTTCTTTTTCTCAATGAAGATATTTAGATTTGTACCACTTATTGGAGACAGGCTGTATAGTTTATTTATAATGAGGAATGTGTGTAGATGATTACAACAAAACAGTGACTATCAGTCTCGGGTTCTCTTCTGCCTATCCACATTTCAGACAGCCTTCCTTGTGTTGTTCCTGGTCGATCGCATTAGCCTCTCAAGGAAGGACAAATTATGCAGTTAATGCTTGTCTCCTCTTGTTACAGACTGCTAGACTCTGTAATTTCCTTCATGTCACTTTGGACTGAAGGAAGCTTCTGTCTCTTGTCAAAAACAGCAATGTCTTGGCCCAGTTCTGAATGGTGTGCAATATGTAGGGTGGCAGTGCAATATATATATTGCATAAACTTCATAGAATCCTAAATGCTGCTGGCAAAATCATTGGCAAAAAACAAAACCCATTTGGGCAGTTGTTTGAGACAAACATCTATAAAAAAGCCTACAAGATCCTCGAAATAAAGAATCACCCTTTGTGTCAGGATTTTGTGATTTTACCATCACAAAAGAGATACAAGACACCGATAGCAAAAACAATCATACACAAACACTCTTTTGTCCCCCTGGCAATCAAATCATTAAATAAGAACAATCTGGTATAAACTTTGTCACATGTAAATTATGAGTGAGTCTGGTGTGAATGTACATTTTGGTTTCTTATAGTTATAATGTTTTTTGTTTGGTGTAATGCACAAATTGTAAGACAAATTTCCCTACGGATAATAAAGATTATTATTATTATTATTATTATATATATATTTCAGGAAACTGAATGTTGTCATTATATTTTATCTCTACATTTAAAACGCATGTCTATGTTTTCTTTAGATTGGGGGTAAAGTGAAAAGTGTTGGAGGCAGTCCTGGAGAGGTTGTGGTTAAAGTCGCCAACGAAGAGAAAGCTCATCTCATTGTCATTGGCTCACGAGGCATGGGCACCATCCGTCGCACGTTGATTGGCAGTGTCAGCGACTATGTCATGCACCACTCTCACATCCCTGTCCTGGTGTGCAAGCACCCTGATGCCCACAAGCACTAGGCATGAGTTTCATTGGACATATTTTCCCCCCTTAAGCTGACCAAAGTAAACTTTATATTTATATAACATGATTGAAAATATATTCACTATGTTGCCCATTAAACTGGTTGCTACAGAAACAAATATTTCCATCAGGTATTGTGTGTTTTGTCTATTTGTTAAAGCAGACTTTTTATTATTTTTTTTTTTTTGGTTCTTTTTTACCCTGATTGCTTTTTAGTATACTAGTACCAATCTACCTGATGAAAAAAAAAGTTTCTTGGGATTGTTTTGCCACTAGGTCAAGCTACACTATAGGAGTTGTAATCACATTAGATCAATTTATGCAGTATTGTTGCACACATTTTTGCATTGCATTGCATCTGGCTGAAATTTTCTTTGTATAATTTTCTTGGTATATCTTATAGCATCTTATATTCTGATGAAAAAAAAAAGTTAGCTTGTCAGAAATAAAAAATTGGAATTCAGTTAATGTTTAAGGTATAGTAAAAAGTATGTGTGAAATCTTTGATCTTTCAAAAACAAATAAAAGTCTAATTAGTTCAAACTTTATATCTTAACACTTGACCTAATTGTGAGATGTCCATAATCTTTGAACTGTGAAAAAGTCTTTGTAGAGATATGTTTTAAACAGATTGTGATCATGAACTTTATGTTCAGTATTATGCATTTTGTTCATTGTTCGATTCTCATTCATGGCTTTATTTTAAAAAATCTATTTGTATTCATTTCTTTAACACCAATAGTCCACTTTTTCTTCTGCTCAATGCCTCGGTAACTACTTATTTGTGAAAAACAACTTTTTTCTTGACTTATGTTTATTTGCATTTATTTCATTCTGAAACTGGTCATTAAAACTTTATTGGTAATAACTGCTTATCTTAAAGAATCAGTTTTTGATAATGTAGGTTAAATTGTAGCATTTCATTATGTACATAACTTTTTTAACTGTCTAAAATTTGTATACATAATTTCGTTTAAATCGCTTCTCTTTATTCAATTAGCATTTTCTAAAGTTATCTCTGTGCAATCTAGAGAGCTCAGGTACTATAAACATTGTTGAAAAGAATCCCCTTGTGACGTTTAAAAGTAAATTGATTTTGGGTGCACAGTTTCTTACTATCAAGGCTGCAAAATAAGAGGCTAACTGTTCATGTTTTGAGAGGTCAAAATATCCTTAGAGCAATATCTTTTTTTTAATGCCTTTCATTATTGGCTAAGTTATAGAGTAATACTTTTTTTTTTTGAAAGTGCCTTTAAAAAAATGTTAAAATGTCCAGAATTCAGTGCATTACCAGAGAACATTGCATCTTTTCAGAACAGATCAGATACAGTGAAAAAAAACAAAACACCATTTCTAGTCACATTGTGCTAAATTACTGGTGTGTACCAAATGGTGAGGCTCAACACTGGATGAAAGGTTTTCACATTTTTGTTAGCTAATGTTAGCTTGAATCCTTCCATGTCCAGTTCTACAATGAGTTTGTAAAGATGTTCTAGTGATCCACATGTAGCAATAAATGACTGGCTAAGACTGCTCTTGGGATTAGAAGTCTCTGGTGTCACTGTTAACTTGAACATAAACAGATATCTGTTTCAAACAGAGCCGACCTACGAGGCAAGTTATCCAGTGACACCTCTCAATACATTGATCAACTCCATACCTAGAGGAGCTAGTCAGTGACATTCCTATTTATTATTCCATTTTTTAAAATTACTTTTCTTTCGTTTTTTTAAATATACATTTAGCCTATTGTTATTATTAAGAATCTTTTGTTGTCTTCTGTGACATGATGAAAGATGTAAAAACATGTTCTGTGTTTGTATGCATGCTCTAAGGGGATTATGGCCATTCTTTGTAACAAGCAAACCATAATTAAACAGATGTTTGTTCATTTGATTGTGTATAAAAAATAGAGACCTGGGCCACTTTGTGTGTGTCAGGTAAATTTTTTTTTATCATTAAAGGATATTTTTTTCTCTCTATTATGTAATCACTTGTATAAACTGATACATTATGAGGTTTAATCCAAATGTGATGTTTAAGATGTTAACAGGAATAAATGATTTTTACTGAATGCTTGTTTCAGTTTTTTGTTCGCTATTGTATTGTCTAGTAGAAGTATAAACTGTATTTTCCTAAGATCTTTGCAGGATGGCAGTGTGGTTTTAACAAAGATTTCACTACTATTGGAAAATGTTTGATCATAGTGCAAATAACAGCAGGCCTCCTGATGGAATGTTGGCATTTTTCTTGACACAATTGCTATTGATTTACGTTTATATTGTAACACTTCATATTTAATAAGAAAGTCATTTAAACTAAGTAGAACAAAGACAGTTTGTGTGGAAACACAAACTCAAAATCGGCCCCCAAAGTGGTCCACCCAGGCAGGTAAAAAGGCTTCTTTCAAAGACAAATGAGAGAAGAAAGGAGGTTGACAGATCTTGTGTGGTGCCCCAGTAGACCAAAGGATAGTTGAATGTGAAGTTAGATGTGAACCTGGCCTAAATGATGTCTTATAAGGAATATCTAATTGTTTTGCAAAGGGTCAATCTCTTATTCAAATAATCAAGAAAAAATTTCCTTTAGTTAAATGTTAACTGTGCCATTGCAATGCAGTTCTGGCGATAATATGAAAAACTACTTATTAATTGTTGTTTTAAATTATGTCCAACTTATATGCATACTAAATAGATTTTTTCTCTTTAAAAAAAGTAAACATTTTTTTGTCTATAAATGTAGTCGTCAGTAGGACAGAAGTTATTTAACTTAGCAAATAAAAATGTAAAAAAAATAATTTTTTTTGGACAAAAAATATAAAACCATTTGCATAAAATTGTTATAAAATATGGTAAATCGTCATTTCCTCTACTAAAGAGCCTCGAGTGTTTGTTACTATTAATAGTGAATAGTTGTAAGGGTATTTTTATGAAAACTACTTGCATAAATGATTAGAAAAATTAGTCTTTTCGCTTTCAGAAAAGAAAAAAAAGTAGCCGTTGCAACAGAACTTTGAAAGGTCTAAATATTATGATGTCGCATTTTTTATCTTTTCTAGTTTACGAGATCTAAACGGGAAGGACGGATAGACAGACATTCCACACAAAACTAGTAGCGTCTTTTCACCTTTCGGGGGCCGCTAAAAAGGCCAACTTAAAAATCATCTTCATTTTTCAAATGGTTGTAAACTTTCTAGAAGCGAATTGTTATAATTTTTTTTTTCAATTGGAGGCCATTGGGGCTGGAATAAAGGATACTGAAATACAAAAATAGACAAGTCTATGAGGAACATAAGAAATGGAACTTCGTCAATGAATTAAAAGGGAAAGCTCTAAAAAACGGCGCTGAATATAGAAAAAAGCAATGGTCAATGAACATTAGTAATTGGATAATAAGGGAAGGCGCTGAAACAGAAGTCTTACAATTCTGAATGGGTAAATCACATGACATAATCATTAGATGCACTACCGACAGCGATTAAGAAAGATTGATACACATACATAGATGCACTACGCAAAACAACAGGGTTTCTATTGCTTTTGCAGGAGAGGACTTCAAACTCTCTCAACCTTTCATTCTGATTGAGTTTGATGATGATGATCAGAGGCGTTTTTAGGGGTGGTGAGTGGGGCAATCGTCCAGCCCAAGCGGGGTCCCTTTAAAAGCAAAAATATTAGTTTGTTTCAGAATCATTATTTACGTCGATTAAAGGCTACAAAATCATTATGAGGACTGTAAAAAAAAATTACAAGCAAAATGTTACCTACAGAATAATTACAATACACTAAGAACTGTAGTCAAACGTCTTATAGTACAGTACCAACGTAACAATAAGACCTACAGCATTATCTTATCTTATATAATACAGACGTTACTTCAAAAAAAAAAAGATGATTACGTCCTACGCGTCATGCATTTAGTCATGCATATTAACCAATGGCTTAAATTCTGCCAAGTCACTGGTTTTCCTGGCTAGCTCAGGCAACCCATTCCATGCTCTAATAGCATTAGAGACGGACGAGTCCGTTAGTGTGATGTGGTACACTATTTAGAGCACGCTTACGGCTCACGGACCTGCGTATGACACTCGTCCCGCGCCCCGCGTACTTCTAAGGACGCCAATTTATGATGAGGACGTTTAGATCTTTTGAATTCTTTTTCCTATTACAGCTATTTACATTTCGACGACTTTTCTGTGAGAACTGTTCAATATTGACCAAATAGAGTTCTGTGTCCATCAGTCCGAGACCAATCGTCATAGTAGGCCGGAACTCTGGCCTGCAACGTCACAAATTGTGGGCAGTGGAGACCAAGGTCTGTTCAACATGACAACGAGCTTCTGGTTTCTACTGCTTAAAGGTTGCGACGTTATAGGTCAGTTTTGAGACCTGCCATAACTATTGGTCTTAATCAGTCTCAGTAGCTTCAATTTTATCAAACGACTTAATGTTAGTTTATATTAAAATTGTGTAGTTCTAGTCTTCAGAGACACATGCAGCTACTTCTAAATTTTGGTTGTTTCTTGATGGACAGAACAAACAAAATTAAAATTCTTTAAGTCAATACACATTTTTTTTATTTCAAGGGTCCCTATATGTCCCTTCTAGTGGACCTTTGGGGCACCACACAAGATCTGTCAACCGACCCTCTCCATTTCTCTCTGTCTTTTGCCTGGACAGAATCTCCAACAATGGCAGGCCCGTCCATTCCTTTAAATTGTCTTCCATAGCTTTCCCTGTCTGCCTTTTCTTCTTTTTCCTGGCACTTTTCCCTGAAGGAAGGTCTTTGATAGCTCTGAAGACTTCGTAATTTGGAAATAGATTTTCAGTTTGCGTGTTTTGACAGTAGTTAGCAGATCATCGTGGTCCAAACACTGTACTTATCATGTCTCTATCGCTCCGTTTGTGATGCGTTCTTTGTATGTGATAACTAGAATCTTTCTGTAGCATCTTATTTCCATTGACAGGATCCTCTTTAGTTCTGCAAGCAGCGCCCAAGATTCGCAAGCATAAAGGAAATTGACCATATCCAGGGTGCGCATCAGTCTGACTTTGGTCTCAAGGGTTATGTCTTTGTCATTCCAGATTGTCTTGAATTTTGCAAGTGTTGCTGTGGACTATGCAATTCGAGACAGTAGTTCAAATTTGGTTCCTTCATCTAAATCTACTGACTCAGGTCAGCTTTTCTCCTCCAGTATTGATGTCCCTTTTAAAGCCCTGTTGGGACCCTAGTAGTTTAAAAAGATATTGCCTGGGCTACATAAACCTCTAAGCACCATTTTTCTACACGCTACATGTTGAACGCGTGTGCTTGTGATATTTAAGAAAGCATTCTAAATGTCATACTTACTAGTTAGTTCGATTCCATTGAACCAAGAAAGGCAACAAGAAATCCTTCTCTAAATTGTCAGAAATGTCTCGCATCAAAAGTATCACCCAAGTTTCTTTTTATTATCTTAGTAGAAGGTTGAAGGAAACTTTGAGATATTTGTTGAGGTTTTAGCAAAAAACATGACCAAGTCAATGCGAATAGCATGCAATGTATATTATTAAGTCTGAATATGTCAGTGTGTCACATGGTCGATGCATAACCCAGTTACAGAGGTCAATTTTAATTCGCATGATAATATTTGTATTTAGGCCTATGAGTTCTTTTTATAGTAAAATAAAATAAAACACACACTTCACACCGGCTAGAACAAGTCTACATGTGTATACAAAAATTATTTTATTAATTCAAAGAAAATTATGACAGTATCAAAAAATGAATGAAAAAAAATGAAATCACATTCAGAATCATTTACAATAAAGATCTAATATTAAATAATAATAATAAAAAAAAAGGTAAGGGGCTGTAATAAGGTAAGCCCGAGAGAAACTACAATGTTTGTTGACTGTTTCAAGGGAAGTTATGAAGAAAAATAAACTTTAATAATGACAAATTCATTACGTCCCTTTAGAAATTGAACAACAGTAATAAAATGACTAGTGAACTGAACGTGTTGATAACAGGTACCTTTAAAGATACATCAGTCACTGACTCATTGCAATGCTCTCTCTCTCTCTTTCTCTAACTCATCTAATTAGGGTAGCGTTTGAATCAATTTCGTTTATTGTTAAATAGAAGTTAAAAATGAATTTAAAAAAAGGTGGGGGGGGGGGAGGGGGATCGAATTCTATCAACTATGAATTGGTCCTTTCTAAATATAGTTATAGAACTATTAGACATAGGCTTTTTACCTACAGGGTTCCATTCTCATAAAAGCAGGGTGCTTTTTTTTTCATGCAAAAAAAAAAAAAAAAAAAGAGTCGGACCCCAATCTACTCTTCCCACACAGAGTCTATTACAACTTAATGATAAATTGTCTTCAAGTAAAGAGATAATAGTGCCTCTCAGACGACCCATCCTCTGACTTACTGTCTCACTTTTACCAGATGTACTGTTGCATAGACTAACTAGCTTGGGGCTTTTCATATTTGCGTTCTGTAGGAGACTGTCATCACTGAAATATAGAACAAATTGACAAAGTTAAGCACTAAGCTAATAATACTTTTTTTTTTATTTTCTGTAAAATTTAGGTTAAATATTTTGAATGTAAAGAATGAGAAACCTGAATTAGATTGTGTAGTCCATTTATTGCAAATATGGATATATATCAAATTAAATTAGGAGTTTAGCTAATTAATTGATCTGATCAACTGGCGTTGTTCTGTGTAAAATGTATCGCAACAGAGAGATATAAATAAAAGGAGAGAGAACGAGAGAACTGGGAAAGAGAAAGAGAGAGCTGTATTGGTACATGTAGCTCTATTACACTAATACAATGGACATAGATTTGAAGCAAATGACACTGTTTCTAAAGATTTTCAGTTTACAATCAACACAAAACGAAGTCTTTAAAACACTAAATCCAGTTTGGATGAACGCATCTTTCAATTATTGCATTAAAGCTTTTCTCTTTTTTTTTTTTGGGGGGGGGGGTAAGGTGGGGAACTCAACTTAATTCATCACAAAACAAAATAAAAGAATGCAAAAGGGTGTCATTGTAGCATTTTTATTTTTATAAAACATTTATCTTCAATCCGAAAAATGTTATGCCTCATTTAGATCTAGTATATGTAAATTAATGTTTGAGTAGGCGCTACTTTTATTCTCAACCTCTTTTGTTGTCATAACGCACTCATTGTCTCATTCGTTCATAAGGCAAATAATGTAGAGTTGACATGTCCAGTTGCCAATAGCTAACGGAGGTGATTTTTACACAGAACAACGCCAGTTATGTCAATCGTACGACAGGCCAAGGGCCTAGACTAAATATGCTTATCCTTTAAGTCTTAAATCTTTAAAAGCCTGTGACAAGAGCGATAACTGATAGTGATAGATAGACGTATGCTTAATGAAAATGGCAGAGCACCTGCCAGGCGCGGGGCCCAATTGAAGCCATCGGTCAAATCGGCCTAAGACCGGCCCTGAGCCTGATATCCAATTAGTGATGAGTGACACGTATTATTTTAAAGATGGCTTTTAAAATTTATTTTGCTATTTAAAACAATTAACTAAAAAAATGTTGCTGGATATAAAGTCTTTTATTCTTACGTAGGGGATTGTCTATTCGAGTTTGGATATGGCCAACTTAGTCTTGCAATGTCTACACACTTCATTGTTATGTATACCCTAGATAGTTACAAGTTCGCTAATACATTTACAATTAACTACATTTCATTGAGTCTGTCCAAAAGGATGTTATTAAACGATGTGGGAATGTCGTAACAAAGTTCCGCCCGATGGCCCCATTAAGCGACACATTCACAAGATGGTACTGCCTTCAGTGCATGCTGTCCGACGTGGCTATCTTGATGAGTACTTTAACAATTTCATGTTGACACGACGTCGTCCTCTCACCCCGGACGTCTAGGCGGATAAAGCGGATAAAGTTTTGGCTGCAGTGCGGGGGAAAGAGGGTGTGTGTGTGTGTGTGGGCTAAGAACGAATTAGGAAGGCGCTGCTAGGAAGGTGCACAAAAAAAAGGATGGGGGCGCTGCGTCGGCAAGCCCGGAGAACGTTTTATCACTTTAATGCCCCTCCTACGGCCCACTGGTCTCCGCGTGGGGCCAAGTAGTTGGGTCAATGAGTTATTGGTTTCAAATTGCTCACACCGTTGCTCTGACACTTGTTGTGGTTGGAAAGTGAGTAAAGTAAACAGAGGGGGGGGGGAGGGAAGGGGGGAGATTTCACTTATCTTCAGTCACTTCGTAGTAACAAATTGGCTGACTTAATGATAATGTTAGAGTCGTGGAGGAGCGGGGAACTGGTGGTGCCCAGAGATTCCAGTGACAGAAACTATCGGCGAGAGTAAAATAGGAGGGGGGGGGGGACGGACTGGTAGGTGAGCCAATAATTTGGTCAAATTTAACACCAGTACGACATTATTTAGACAAGACGGAAAGAGAGAGAGAGGGGGAGAGAGAGAGAGAGGAAGAGAGAGAGAGGGAGAGAGAGAGGGAGAAAGAGAGAGAGAGAGGAGAAATAAAAATCGCGTATATTTTACATGTATACTCATTTTTTTCAAATTAAATAAACTATAATTCTATAATAGTGCAAGGAGGCAAGAGACTTCTAAACGTAGACTTCAAAAATTAAAATGCGTTTGCTTTTTTTTTTTCTATTAGGATTTAACGAGATTGGAATCAACACACATTTTTAAAATGCATTTGTTTTTCTTAATTGAACGCGGCCAAGTATATTATAAAAACATGACATATGGCAAAGTAACTGTTTCTATTGTTATGAAATGTGTTAAAGGAACAAAAGCAGATTTGCTATAACTGGTAACTGATTACGATAAAATTATGCGGCCATCATAGACGCAAAAATCTCTATTTTTTTTCAACTAAATTTTAGTCACCGTAGAGTTAGCCATTTAAGTCTCTGGTACAATATTGAGGCCTTATATATACTATGAGGAGATGTTACCTTAAAAAGCGTCAAAATGGAGTCGCTGAGTCGGCGTTGGCGCCAAAAATGACTCACTGTACATGTCATCAATCGTCTGCTGTAATCTGTCGGGGGAGAAAACTGCGGAATCATCGTTGCCATGGGCAGACAACATGCTCATATAACCGCTGCTGTTGGCGCTTCTATTGACACTGCTGTTGCCGCTGAATCGTGCAGAAGCATCTAGGTTGATTCTTGACTCTTGACTTAGAGGTGTCACCAAGGAAGGGGACGATGCTACATCAAAACTTTTTCTTGCTCCATTCAGTCGGTCATTTAGTAAGGAGCTGATTTGTTTTGAATTTGACTGATGGTATGAATCTTCTAAAAGTTTTTTCAAGGCACATTGAATTGTAGGGTCAACAGGATTCTGGGGTGAAGGTGTTTCTTCTGAATGAGGAAAAGCGTTTGCAGACGGGGAACCATGAGCATAATGATCTCCCTTGTGTTTCCCTTCAGCGGAAGTGCTCATGGGATGATGCAGAAAACTTGGGAAATAAGGACTCAGTTGGGGAGCACTCTTTTCAGAAGCACACAGATCTATGTTGTCGTTAAAAGCACTTTCATTATCTTTTCTGAAATAGATTTAAAAAAAAGGAAGGATTCAGATTTAGTATTATGTACGCAATTTAAATATTTTACCTTATCTAGTTTAAAAAATATGGATTGGGTTAATACCATAGACATAAATAAATATAGATTGAAAAATGGAAATAACTTCATGTAACTTGAAAACATATATATCTATTGTTGTCGGATTTCCGAATTCTGAAAAGTTGCATGATCTTCAGTCTTAGAGATTAAACAAAACTACACTCATGTATAATAAAGTACACAACATTGCAAGTCACAAATTTTCGTTTCATAAAACTCTTTTATCGGCCAGTCTATATTTATTTATGTCTATGGTTAATAATTTAAAAAAAAAAAAAAACTAAAAAAAAAATTACTTTTGAAAAACATAACTTGACTAAATTAAGAAAAAGTTACACTCGTAACTTGTCATATGTAAAATTATTTGGATGTAAAATATTTATTCGTGTATCAGTGCAATGTTTCACTAACCTTTGTTCACTCTGATCCTCAGCTAAGTTCGATACATATGTAGAAGGATATGCATCAGAACCCACCTTACCGATCCCTAGAGAAAGACTTCTCGATGAAATGAAGGGTTGATCTTTTGCTGCTCTAGACGAATCGGACAAGACACAGCCATTGGGAAAGTTCAATGTCCCGAATATGTTAGGCAACATTGCATTATGCATAGCAACAAGGCGCTCTTGTGACAACCTGTGGTCGCAGCGGTGGACGAGACCTCTGTCGTAGTCATGGATCATCCTGCTCATGCCGTATATGTAAGCAGTGGCAGTTTTCAGCAGGTAGATTTTAGAATCCTCTTTATGATTGAGGTAAGGATTGAAAGGCATCTCGCACTGTTTCAGTGCCTCGAGAGCTTCAGAAATATTTCTCTGCCTTTCACGTTCCTAGAAATGAAGTCAAAATTGATTGTAAAAGCAATAGAGCTAAGACCAAACAAAAATACAACACACTACACATTAGTCGCATTAGAAAAATTAATTATACACACAATGTTACTTTACTTTTCAGAAATTTCCTCAAACTTAATATATATTGACATTAAGAATTATGCAAATTACCTTCATCTTGAGTGACATTGACAATTTAAAAAAAAAATTAATTCTTATATTATCTTATAAATTGCAGACGTTCCTTCAAAGAAGAATCTAATTATGTCCTAATCTATGTGTTAATCAACTCGCTCATGTTAATTAGAGATTAAAATTCAGCTAAATCGTTGATTTTCATTGCTAATTCAGGTAACCTATTTCATGCTCTAATGGCACTAGGGAAGAAGGGGCACTAATTTATCTAGCACATGAAACAAGAAAAGTGCCTCTAGCTTTGTGTCTTTGAGTTTTGTTTTATTAGGTGGAATTTGAGTAGGCCTATTTGTAAGTGACGGTCATAATTTAATTGATTTTTATGACTTTTGATTTGCCTAGTGGGTCTGCTGTGAATGCTGTTGGCAACTTGACCTTTGCCGCTCTTCCCAGACAGAAGACTTCAACGTTAGTGCAGTAATAGACAGGCCTGTTCAATCGATTTGAAGTGCAAACGTATAATAATGTTGTATACATTTATACACACACAAAAATGTTGCTGTATTTATTTAAAAAAATACACATAAGTTTTTATTATAATACAATAAAGATATAATCATAACCATAAGCCTTTTTGTTTTAATCCATAGGAATATTATTTTCCACTTACACATTTTACAGACCTAACCAAATACTATTCAAGAAAGACAACAAAGCTACGATGATCTAATAGCAATCTTTTTTTTTTCTTCTTATAAAATACAGAAAAATAAATAGAATTTAAATTTTATTTTATTTCTCTTGAGATGTGTTATAATCCTCAATTTATTTGAACTTTTACTTCAGTTTTCAAATTCGTGAAGTCATGCTTTACTTTAATATTTCAATATAACAAGGTGTATTGATAAAATAAGTTAATTTCTATACAAATATCTTATCTGTTGATATAGCAATTAAATGTCAAGCAGTGTGGTAAAGGTTAAGGTCGTGTAATGCTCTTATTGTTACTGGACATCGGATGCATTGGGCTGACACTTCTTATGAAATAACAAGAAGCATGGAAACAGATGAGTCCAATTCTCAGAGGGGGGAGGGAATATTTTACAAAGAGGTTCTCGAAGTTCCAGATACTTTCATCATACTTTCAACTAGGTGACCATTAATCAATGGTTGGTCATTTGTATTTGATATGTAAAACCAGAAAAAAGACTATTAAAAAAAAACATCAATATTTGTATTAAGTGTAGTTGTATCAATTAATCTGGTTCAGTCATGTAATTAAATTTTTAATAGATCTAGACTAACAATATTATTTCTGCGATTAGACTACAAATATTTTTACCAATTTTTTGTGTAGCACAATTTCATGCTTTTATAGCTTTCTCTGTAGGCTATGATCCTATCACTTGTCTGGACCAGTTGAAAAGGGCTTGGGGGAGAAAGAAGATCGCTTTTTAACTGTATTTATATATATATATAATACGTGAGTTCGAACTCGATGGCTAACGCCTCCCCAGCTTCATCAAGCCAATACACTAGCCACTGTGCCAGGGAAGTGCTTATGAAAATAGAAGGTTTTAGAGTTATCTATTTTAATTTCAAACTTTTTTCTCTACATGGTATAAAGGGAACCCATTCTAACTATTCATTGAGCTTATACCACCTTATTAGTCAAGTACAATTTCGTTTCCTTGTTCGAAATTGCAAACAAAATAATAAATAAGCAACTGGTTAATTGTTTTATTGATTTTTTTTTTCTGTCAGGTAAAAGAAATGATTGTGCAAAGTTTCAACTTGATCCGAAATTGGGTGTTTTACCAGACAGAGAGAGCTGACATAAGCTTTGTAAAAAAATATATATTCTTACCTGTTCATTTGTCCTTGATCTCCTCATCTCGGACTGCTCAAAGGTCAACCCCTGCATCTTCTTAGCTCGTGATCTTTTAACAGGGGGCAAACCCTTGTCCACCACTGAGCTCTGATCACTGCCTCTTGCATCAGAGCCTCCGCCATCAGGTTTACGTTTCAGGCCAACACCTGTATGTCTTGACAAAGGTGTACCTGGACTCGTTGCTAGTTGAGGTTTCAAAGAAAGCTGCTTTTTAATCACAGGAGTGTCAATGGTGTTTTTAGGTAAAACATTGTCTCCACAATCTCTTTTTTTTTGTCTAGAAGTTGGGTCATCATGAACAATATTATCTGGCTTGGAATTTGCGTCGCCACGAACTAAATCTAAACTTTTTTCAAATGAAGTTGTGTATTTGTGTTGCTTGACATTCTCCTCTTTGTCTTTAGCATTCAATTGAATGTCTTTTGTAGTTTGGGTCAGCTCCTGCTGTTTTTCATCTACACTTTTTCTCTTGTTTTCCATGAATATATTTTAAAATAATTAGTCGAAAATCTTTGTTATCAAATAATAACAAGTGAAGTTTAAAATTAAGGTACCTCAAACTAATTTTCGGGTGTAATCCACTTGATTGTTGATACAAAGTTATGATTGAAAAACATTTAGATGTTAGCAAACAAAATATAAATTAGATCCTCCACATAGAAGTGGATAAAGAATGTTTTTAAAGGAAGAAATTGGAAAATGTTCATTAAAGGGTATTTATAATCAACCTTAAGCCATGCGTATTGTGTCAATCATTCGAAAGTAACGCCCATTGGCAGGAAAAACTTGGAAACATTTTCACTTGATTGACAGTAGTAATAAAAGTGAAAATAAAATGGGGGGGGGGTGAGAGGAGTGAGAGGGATCCGGAGCTGTGTTAATTTGCTCACTGTAAGTCTCGAAAGGGGGAGATGGGGAGAGCACAATTTTTTTTCCAGGTGGTCAGCGACTTGAGCCAGAGTTATGGTCAATTCTTAAAAGAAGGGCGTATGTGTACGAGGGAAGGACTTGGTGTGTGTGTTTGTGTGTGTGTGTGAAATAGAACTGAAATGTGACCTGACTTTCAAATCTTACCCAAGAGGCTGATGTGGGTTGTCTCTGAGACTATAACAAGATGTAACAAGAGAAGTGAATCTGCAAATTAATTATACAGTTTAATGCATATTTATTAAGTACACTTTTATTTAAAAAAATGTTAAGCTCACTGCTAAAATAGTTTGTCGCTTATTTTGTTGTTCTTTTGTTATTTTAAAATAGATATCACATGTTTTGTCTATGATTTCAACAGATGGAACTTCAACATTGTAAACGCTGTTAGCCGCTCCAGACCTCTACCCTTTGCAAGACAGTTACTGTTTGGTTCACTTTGGAAAAGGTAGGGGGAGAGAACTGCTTTAATGGAAACTTACAAACTGGAAACTTCTCCCTCCAATTTAGTTTTAAATTTACAAATAAAACTTGTCATTTTTTGGTATACCTGACATTTAATTTGCTTGGAGAGGGTGCAAAACAATAAAATAAAAAAATAAAAATGTCAGTAAGCAGCAAAGTCATTTACATTCACATTTTGTTCACACAAATTGTGTCAATTCTCCCCAGAAATATTTCAGCCACACTCTACATTTCCAATAATTCCACAACCGCATTGACTATTCAACGATGTAAAATAAAATGAAATACCAACAAAACAACAAACAATAAAATAAATTTGATTCAATGGTAATGTCTCCAAGGAAATAAAAACATTTTCTACAGTCTTGACTCCTGGAAAACTCTTTTTATGAACCTTATGAAAACGACCCACGGTTAAGAAACACCAAAAGGGAGCGTCGCAAGAATTGCATCGGTATATGGACAAACAAAACAACTAGAGCCCTAAAAAGATCAAAGGGAATTGAATTTTCAACTCAATTGCTTGGACAGCAAAGGCGAAGCAGAGGAACAAGAATGCGAAACGAAACGCAACACGTTTTGGAGCATGAGAAGAGACTATAAACAAAACTACCAAAAACCAAAAATAATCCTTAAGAATATAGACAAGGGCGGACAATCGAATGTCAAGAATCAGAATCTTCAATTAAGGATGTCTTAATACTTAAAGACAAATTAAACTCGCAAGGATGTCTTTATCTTGATTTATACTAAACAATGTATACTAATTTTTTGACCTTCAATGTGTGTCCCAACATAAAGGGACTAAGGATGCATAGAAAGTCAAGTTAGGTAGGTCCATCTATCTCCCGGTTTGACTGTTTTAAACCCAACCTGAAAAGTTAGACGACTGTATCGCTCTGGGAGTCGAAATCGCTGGCTTCACCATTGCATTTCAAGGCATGTTTGGCAATGATAGATATAACTAGAGTAAAGTAAGGGACTCGATTGAGTCACGTGACATACAATGAGACGAATGAAATACTTTGACTCCCACTTGACGACTTGTCTCGGATAAACATTTCGCTTTAACAGCACTTGACCACTGGCTACCTGCAGGTTCGGCTACTCCGATTCTCAGGAGGAGTTGAGCGCTGTGAGAATGCTGACCAGGTATAAGATAAAGATTTAAATGACGCGTGACGCCACGCAGAGTTGGGGAGATTTTCTCCTCAATTAAACCGAAATGAGCGCATTTGCCGACGATTAGCCAGATTTTCAAAAACCAATTTGACCGTGCGATTTGCATTGCCAGCTTTGCTGACCATATCAAAATAACGCATGAGCAAAATAAATATATGATTATCTTGCGTTATTAAATTGAAGCTGCTTTGAAAATCTGGCCGCATAACATAAAAACAACATAAACTTTTCTTTAATAAATTTGAAATAACGTTTTCTCAGATGTGTTTCTTTGAGACGACTACAAAACAAGTGTGAAATAAAAAGAAACACGTCTGTATACTTATTTTAAGACTTTTTATTGTATTAATTTAAACATCATAAAATGTGTAGACTGTGTAGTCCTAAAGTTAAAAGTTGTGTAATTTTGTTAGGTAAAAATTTATTTTAATAATTCATCAGCAGTGGCGTAGCTAGGGTGGGGGAGGAGGGGGGAGAATTTGAAAATCCCCACTAGAGAGGGGTCCCCAAATTAGTGTTTTTGACATTAAATATTAAATATTACGTAAAATACAGGGGCCTTGTAAGAGGTCGAGCCCCCCCCCCCCACGGGCCCCCAAATGTTGGGAAATTCCTAGCTACGCCAATGTTCATCAGTTTTATTTGATTTAAAAACAACGAAATGCTCAAATAACAACAAGAAGAATTTGTCTCCACAATGCAAAGCAGAGTTATTTGGACTAACAAAATAACAATATATGCTGAAACTCAGTGCTGTTGACAAATGTTCAAAGTATAGAAATGATGAGCTAGTTAAGCACATAGTGCAGGATCATAGACCTATATATATATATATATATATATTATATCTAGACTGGACGTGGAGATCTTTTAACACTACACACAAAAAAAGTGAACATTTTCAAAAAAGTTGAAACAAGGAGTTGTTTTGTAAATCAGTTATAAGAAGTAAAGTGTTGTTTTTTTCAACCCTAACCTATGAAACATATAATTAAATATTTAGGTCTGGTAATTGAAAATCGAAAATAAGAGCACTATCTTCTCATAATTATTATCATTGCAATTTTTAGATACATAATTTAAAAAGATCTAGGTGATCAATCTATTGAAATGTACATAAGATGACTAAAATAAATAGACGTGAATTATTTCGATCTAGGATTTTCGAAACATTATCTCAAAGGAAACTAACAGGAAATGGCTTTATTTCATAGATTTGCGATTAATAACCCATTCTATAAAAAATCCGCAAACTGGTATTGCATTATTTCTAAACTTTGAAAACTAAAGATCATTACTTTTAATAAGACTGAAAGATCGATTTTCCTTACAGCTTGAAAAAGAGTTAGGCCTACGTACATAACAATCTATATAGGCGTATATATATAGGTCTGTGATCTGATCATTATCGGATAAGAATTGGTTTCCGTTTTCCAGTCTAGGTATAATATAAATAGGTCTATGGGCAGGATGTTAGATTGTTAGATTTTGATTATCTAGATCGACATAACCAGGTTAAGAACCTAATTAATCAGGATCTAGCAACGACACATAATCTGATGAAGAAAGAGAGTATAAATTTTCACCACTGGATGTTCTCGAGCCTTCTATATAGCTACCCTACCAAGTCTACTGGGATAGAGCTGTACTTATAGACAAGACAATGCATTTCAATCGACCAAAAACAAAAGTAGGCATAGTTAAAAAAAAAAGGTTTGGAAGGTCATTTAAATTTACAATCTACCTAATGGGTAATTATGATGCGTGGTGACATTCACCTTGCAAACTTCCAGGCCCTGAACTATTCTAAGAAAATTATTGTAACCTGTCAGAGGACAACATTACTGTAGACTTGCTACACAGTCAGTAAATGTATCATCGGACACTGTAAAGAGGACAACAAAGAATTGTTTTTCCGTAACGAATCTCAATCCTAACAGAGACAGAAACAAGAAAAACAGCTTTGTAGTGTTTCTGTAACGGATGCATGTGTAATATGCTGTAGTTGAAGTATTTCTTAATACCTTGATAATTCTAGATGCGTGAGTACCGTGACAAAAATACTTTAAAAAAATGAACATACCTCTTTTTACAAAGCTTATATCAACTAACTCTCTGTCAGTCCGTCTGTCTGGTAAAAAGTGTACACGTCGTTTCTCCCACACCTATTCTTGGATCAAGTCGAAACTTCACACATATATTCATTGGTATAGACAAAACATGAATCAATAAAAAAAAAGTAACAAATCAGCCAATCAATTACTGACAATTACTTATTTTGTTGAATACCAACAAGGGAAACTAATCTTTTAGTATTCACAGATTTGTTTAAATTTGTTGGGCTTAGTCTCAAAAAATAATTGTTGACGCTATTTCTCCCTCACGCATTCTCCGATCAAGTTGATACTTTAAACCATGGGCGTAGCCGGGGTGGGGGGGGGGGGCTTTCAACCCTCCCCCCCCCCCCCCCGAAATGAAATGAAATACCGGAAATAGTGCTTTGCGGCGGGGCTTCGCCCCGCGCTATGGGAGCTAGCGCTGTGACCCCTTGCTGGCAATGGCGGGTAGTCTACAATTTTTCCACTAGCTCCAGGAAAAACATATTCTAGGGTACAATAAACGTCTTCCGAAAGAATAATGGGAATTAATTATGTACACACACAACACCCCCCCCCCCGAAAAAAACCACGGCCACGCCTATGCTTTAAACAATTATTTATTTTACCCAACAAAACATTAATCAATTAAAAAAAAACAATTGGTCATTTACTTTAATTATTGGTAATTAATTTAATTATTTAGGGAAATAGCTTGTATATTATTGATAGATATAGTTTTAAGGGCGAGTTCTTCCCCTTTAAAATAAGCTTTTTAAAGATTAGTTTTTTTTAATTTTACTTCTTCCAATGTAAACAAATCAAGTTTTTTCTTGTCATCAGTTGTCTTTGAGTTTCATTTATTACTAGAAATAAGTAGTGATGGGAACTAAACTAATTTTTTTTAGTTAAACTAAAACTAAGTTTGAACTAAAAAAAAGTAATTAAACTTTTAGTTAATCACAAATTGAAAAAATTAGTTAAACTAAACTAAGAAACTTTAGTTAAACTTTTACTAACTATTTTGACCTTTTTTAAGGACGAAACAGCCAAACATGAAAAATATAAACAACAACCAATCTCTTTAGCAAAATGTAATAAACATTTATTTGTGCACATGAAAAAAGATTTAAATGTCTTTATGAGATAGATGTAGATCTTAATAGAATCACTAGATTAGACTAGAATGATACTATTATTAGTATTATAGAAAGAAATTAGAAGTAATTGTCCAAGTTCTAATATAAGTTACCTTTTTAGAAGTAATGATAAAACTGCATGTTGACTCGCTAACTAACTCTAGAATATTCTGGATCTAATATCTTCTACAAACGAAATGATCAGATTTATATAATCTGGGTCTAGAATTAGATCTAGAGCTAGATCAAATAATTAATATTTTAATCTAAAAATAATTTATGAAATACTAGTTATTACTACTACTACTAGATCTAAATAGAGTCTAGTAGATATCTTAGTAACTCTAGATCTATCTAGAGATTTTAGATTATTATAATTATGATTATAACTAGATATGGGTATTTAGATCTATATACTTTAGTAGATAATACTAGATCTAGATCTAATAGATCTAGATAGTAGATATAAGTATAATTATAATAGAAGTAGATCTAGTCTAGATTTAGTTAATTTAGTATTAGATCTAGAAATCTAGTATAGTGACGACTATTATAAGTAGGCCTATTATAGTCATTAATATTATAGATCTATCATATTTGCATCTTAGGTCTTAGTATAGGCCTAATAAGTAATCTAGATATATCTAGATCTAAACTAGACTCTAATTCTAGAATACTAGAATCTCTAAACTAATAGATTTTAAATAGATCTAGACTAGATCTATATTATTGACTTATAATTTTAAATTTACATTTAGATCTAAGACTAAGACTACTAAGAGTTAGACTCTACTTAAGACTAAAATAATTAAATATAGACTATTATGTCTATAGATCTAATTGTAGTTATAGACTAATACTAATAGACTAGACATCACTAGACTCTAACTTTAGATCTAGATTCTATCTAGTAAAAAGTTTTAAAATAAAAAGAGTCGACATTTTTTTTAGATTTATCCCTATAGTAAAGCAAATTTCTTTGCCTGCAGCTATACAGGAACACACTGGTGTTTAATAAAAAAAAAAAGCAGCAAAATGTAGATCTATAGAAGCAAGGAATTATCAGGATTTATCAAGCAGCGAAACTTGCTAGAAATATAATGAACACGTTTATTTTTCTCGCCTTTCAAATACCTTGAATTGGCGGGAATAGCGACCATTATAGGGTAAAGGTCAAAAGGCTTTCTAGTGACCTGTGCACCATCTAGTTTATTCTCCTCTCTATCGTTCATTATATATATTCTCAGAATTACATAGATCTAAATATTTATTGGTATGTATGTTAAAAAAGTTTGTAAAATTTGTAATTAAACTTTTTAGTTTGTAACTAAAAAAAATTAATTAAACTAGGATTTTAACTAAACTATTTTTTTTTAATTAAACTTTGGCCTTAACTAATTTTTTTTAGTTAAACTAAAAGTTAGCAACTTTTTAGTTCACTTTTGCCCATCACTAGAAATAAGGTAAGTTTCAAGAATGTAAAACACTAGACTAGTTCTTATCTCATATTAATAGCTGGTAGTAGACATATTAAAAATTGAAATTCAACTAATTCAACAAGAAAAAATCATCGCCATCTAATCTCATCTTATTAAATACAGACATTACGTCCTATTTGTGCCCCTAGCCCAATCTATTCACAATTGTTGATTAATGACTTAAACTCCAAGTCGTTTGTTCTCCTAGCAGATTCAGGCAACCCATTCCATGATCTAAAATAAAAAAAAAAGTAAAGTTCCCCTTTCAGACCTTATGGTCTATAGGACATCTGATTCTGTGGCCAACGGTATACGAGGGTGTCATGAAGCCAGCACAACGACCAACCGCCTTTACTTTTCCCCAACTAATGTCAGGTACACATTAAAGCTGGATGGAGAGGCGCCCAAAGATCCCGAAATTCACCTGGATTCGAACCCGAGACCCCCGGGCTATACCTCTCAGCCACTGCGCCTCCTATTCCATGCTATAATAGCACAAATTTGTCCTATCATATGGGCTAGGGAACATATAGAGTAGATTAAAGAGAATGAGGACAGGTGCTTGCTCTTTCAACATTCATTAGTTATTAAAAGCCAAAAAATCGCTCTATAAGAAAAAAAAATTAATTAACTTTGACGTTCTACTCTATAAGCTGCTTGTTATTAATCTTCGGACTCGAAGGCAAGCTTAATTATAAGTTGTATAAAGGAGGTATTGTATTTTCTCTCTCCCTCTCTCTCACACACACACACGTACACACAAACGTACACACATACATACATACATACATACATACATACATACATACATACATACATACATACATACATATAATTTATTTTCTGTTTTTTTTTTTTTTTTTTTTTTTTTTTTAAATTTTACAATACCTATATTTAATTCACACGGATCTAAAAAAAAAAAAAAAAGGTTCTAACGATTTTCCTAGAAATATATTAAAAAGCATATTAAAACTCTAGTATGACAGTTAAATTTTTTTCAAAGTATAAAAAAAAACAATTTTAATTTGGCTTGAGAACTAGAAAATATTTATTTTAAGCAGACTATACTGATACTATGTTTTTCGCCTTTTCATTAAAAAGTTTAATCAAATATTTGGGACCATAGACATATATAAATATAGACTGGAAAAGGGAAGTAACTTCATGTAACTTGAAAACATGTATATCTATTGTATTCGGATTTCCGAATTCTAAAAAGTTGCTTGATCTTCATTCTTAGAGATTAAACAAAACTATTGTAATACTTATATTGGTTATGGCTGAAATAGATGAGATGAATACTTAACTTTTATACTGCTCATAAATGCTGTATAATAAAGTACACAAAATTGCAAGTCACAAATTTGCGTTTCATAAAACTCTTTAATCGGCCATTCTATATTTATTTATGTCTATGTTAGGGACATATTTGCGCACCCTAATCTAAGTCTAGACCTAAAACATTTTTATTTTAACAAGATGTTTTTCTCGAGTGTAGGGGGGAGGAAAATGGGGCGGAGTATAAAATTCTCTCTTTTTTTTAAAAAATCTAACATCAATTGTTTGTTTATAGTAAAATAATCGCTATTGTCTTTTTTTTTCTAAAAGTATTTTAGTTGTTTTTCTTGTAACTACAAATTCTAAGGGAAGTAAATCTGAAAACCCTTTTGATATCAGTTTTACACGCGTTTGTTGGCCTTTACACACTATTACATTAGCTACTGATACAAGATGCTTTGGGGTTCTGGAACTAGTTTAAAACTCATAAAACGTTTACAAAATAATATCAAGCAGTATAATCTCATGTACTATTTGGGCATTATAAAGTTTGATAAGAACTGTCTATGGCTGGGCATTAGCTATGCTCGGAACGATATGCTCGGAAAGATATGCTAGGAACGCTAAAGCAGCTGTCTCCCCATGCAGCTGATGTCATACATTGAACGGCAGTGGCCAACACAGTGCGAGGGTGTAGCACTATGTGTTGCATGTCGCCTAAAGGTCACGGGCTCCTGATTTTCCCCCCAAGCATTTCTCATGTCTTGTAAGGTAGCAGAGGTTTGGTCAGGGTCGGGCTTAGGCATAGACATAGGCAAACTAGGCAACCGCCTAAGGCGTCCAATAGGTGGGTGGGCCTACACCGAGACCAGTCGTTATAGAAGGCCTCATCACTGGACTCCGACGTCGCAACCTATGGGCAGTGGAAACCAATAGCTCGTTGCCACGACGTAGCAGCGACCTGTTGGTCTAAACTGCCCACAGGTTGCGACGTTGCATATAATTGCTTAGGCTAACTATAACAATTGGTCTATTCTACACAGGACTAAAATTAAAAAAAATAATTGCGAAACTTGGACCAGATCTCAAACATAGTAGAGCTCTATGACTCTATGTTAACTAATCTAACTGTTTTTAGAACGAAAATTACGATTTGGGAATTTCAGTTATTTATCGATTTAGATTAGACGGGCACATTTTTAATTAAATGCATAATCTTATTTTTCGATGTTTCTTTTCTTTTTTTTCAAATTTTATTCGCCTAGGGCCTCCAATTATTCAATACCGGCCCTGTTTTGATTCAGAGTTCTCATTCTTCTTTCCTTTGCTCATTCCCCTCTCATTGATCACAGTTCCGCCGGACCCAATACCTGAAGGCCACGAGTCGGACTAGTTGTAAGAGGCTTTTTGAGACGCATGACATAGGAAGTATTTTAAAAGAAGTGGGTTATATCCTTTAGCACTACCGGCAAGAGCAGCATTATGGAACAGCTGGCTGGTCGTGAGGTACTCGCACTGGACTGTCTCGACGGTCCCGGTTCATACCATGCCCGCTGCTGTCCCCACGTCGTCCTGCTGGAGGTTTTGGCTAGGATATAGATTATCTTCAACTCTCAAGGAACATTCGACAATGTAAAACAAACAAATACACATAGTCATAGGAAAAATAAACGTATTCTAAATCCAATTAAGGGAAGCAACTTTGAAACTAAAGTTTCTAGAATATTCAGGGTATGCTTTCCCTTTATCAGCATTTTAATGTATACCTCTAACCATCTAAATCTTTCGCAGGATAAAAGCTACTATATAGGGAGAAAAGTGTGGTGGAGATAAGAGGATGGGAAGAACTTAAAGAGTTGATAGGTTGGATTTAATGTCGGAAACATTGACTAACAATAGAGGGGGGGGGGGAGGAGAGCATTAATGTAACATTGTTTTTTTTTTTTAAAAAAGATACATTTAACTTGTAGGTTGTCAGACGGTGTTCTGCTTAACGGCAGAGAAAGATGGTGGGTAGAATAGTAGGTCTACTGTTACATATTTTAATGTTTGTTTGTGTGTCATTGAAAAATGTTATTTTATTTTTAAACCGAAATGAACAAGACATTAACAAAGCAACTGGGGCCAAATATCAGGGTGTAAACAAACAAAACAGCAATTCTTATGTATCTAGTTCAACTTTCACAAGCTTGCCTTTAGCTCTTCATTGTCTTCCTTTTTTTCTCTCTCTCTCTCTAATAAATCAAAACCGATGACTAAATCAAATAGTAGACCTGGTATTGAATCGAATGTTGTGCCCCTCTTGGAGTTTGTGGAGGGAACGGCTTACGGAATTCAGGGGCGGAAACATTAAAGTTTTGATTGGATTGATAAGAATACTGGGGAATAAAAGGATTTGAAGTTGACATAGGAGTAGAAGAGCCAACTGGGCTTAAATTCATACCCACTACTGAGTGTAGTTTGGCTCAGTCTTGGGCCCCACTCGACACCCAACTCTTACCTGTGGCTCCCAGTAGCCGAAGCATGCGCAGTGGCCACAAACCCGGAAACGGCTTTGACTGGCCGGCTAAGCTACGTGGAAGGTACCTGACGTGTTCATGACACTCAGAACTCTAGAGGTTTTGTCAACCTAACATGTGAAGTCTGGACTTGGCGGCATGTGCGAAACGTCACACAACTTAACAAATCGGACAGAAAGACAACTACCAGCACAGTGCTGTAGAGCAATCTAGAGCAGGACAAGACACACAGAATGTCTATGGTCATCCACTGCACCCAAACTCGACCCCGGACGTCTTGACCAAATCTTGCTTGTGGAAAAGGATGGGCTTTTGGGGGATAGGGGGTGAAAGTGAGGTCGACGTGTTGCGCGAATTCTCCTTACTTTAATCAAAATTTTCAGCGCAAGTCACTTAGCCATCCCCTCATAGTCCTCTCAATGTTTCTCAAACTTTTATCCCAGACGCCCCAGAAAAAATGTACTAACTTTCACACCCTCATCTCTATTAACCAGCAAGGGATTCCCAGGATTAAACGTTTTCTTGTATTCTAAACTTTAGTAATTCATCCTTCAGGGGTCACACTATTTATATTCTCAAAGCTAGAAGGGCGAAATAAAGTTATAAGTCGAAAGACGGGCCGATATTGAAATGCTCGAGGTATTAATTGCAGCGGAGTTGTCTGTGATGGGCTTAATGACTATAATGCTTAGCAATGAATCTGGTAGCGGGTTTTTTTGTTTTCGCAAAAGACGTCAATAGATCGATGGTACGTGACCTGTTAGTAATCTGACCGTTCCCAAGAAAGAACGAGGGGTAGACTGTAATGTCGCAATGGTCAAGACTTACTGAAATGTCTTCTTTAAAAGACACAACTGAAATGTCTTCTTTAAAAGACACAACTGAAATGTCTTCTTTAAAAGACACAACTGAAATGTCTTCTTTAAAAGAACGTTGTAAATCAATCTTGTTGGGACGACTCTTGAGAAAACTGTATTTAAGCACCTAACCTTTTACTTAGTAGACTAATTTATTAATGTTATTTAATAAAACATTGGTGGGAATGTCGTGCTTTTTTTATATATTTGATTAATACTTAAAATGGATTTATAACTACAGTGTAAATACACCTTTTTTTTTTGTTCTTAAAAAAAAAATAACACCTTCGCACACCCCTTTTCTGCAAGTCGCACTCCCATAGGTAATTGCGCTCCCGCAGTTTGAGAAACGCTGATTTAAGGAGTGCGCTATGACGTTACACATCTGTATGAACAATGGTCACCGAGTGGCTAGAGATCTACACACTTTGACCAACTTAGCGATCACCAAGAGAAACTTTTTAAAATATCGGACTCTGTATCTTGTGTTTTTTTGTGTCAATACTTCAGAGTTTGCTATTAAAAATGTAAGTATAACATTGTCCTTTCCTATGTTATACATAACAAATATTATTAATAAATAAGACTCCAGTAGGTAACAATTCACTACAATCAATAGTATAGTACCGTTTGAATTCGATTAATGTTAAAGATATAAATATATACATAATTAGATCAAATATCAGGTAAACAGTGTTTTCCATATTATAGCTCCTACTAACATCTCGCACGTTTCAAGAATCTAACGGGGCACTTCCCTTTATTCTTTACGTTTGATTATTTCCTATTTGTTTTAAATAAAACATAATCAAAGTTCAAACATATTCTTAATATGTCACTATTACTTATTGCTTAGTAAAGAAAAACAAACACTATATTTTAATACAGACATAAGCATAACAAAATTGAAGGTTTATTGAATGGCGATATTGCGCCCTTGAAGAGCATAACTATTTGATAACGGTAAACTGAATCCTAATATTTGGTGTGGCGTGAAGTCTGTTTCTATACTTAGACTTTGTTACACATAGGATTTCTGGAGTGTAAGTGAAAGTGTGTTTTGATTGGTGTACACACTAAACGCTCCCAGAAATCTTTGAATGGTTGATCCGTGCATCTTTATTTGAAACTGGAGTCAGAATCTAGATCAGTTCTAGGTTCATAGTGATGTTATAGATTTTGTTTTTCCGTATTGAAAAGAGCTAATGAAAACATCCTGTCTGTCTGTCTGGTAAAATGTTTGTACACGTTATTTCTCACACACCCAATCTCGGATCAAGTTGAAATTTTTCACAATTATTTCTTTTACAAGACAAAACAAGAATCAATAAAAAAAATTAACAAATTGATTAATTAACTATTAGTAATTAAGTATTTTGTTTAGTATCTCGAACAAGGGACAGAAATTGTACTTGTCTGAAGGGGTGGTATTTTATCTTATATCTTAAAGACGTTAATTCAAAAAAAGACGAAAATTACGTCCTACGCATTTCATGTGTCAATCTAGTCATACATATTAATCAATGACTTAAACTCTGCTTAGTCGTTGGTTTTCCTGGCTGTTTGCATTCCATTCTATAATGACATTATGGAAGAAGGAGCACTTGTACGAATTTGTTCTAGCATATGGAATAAGAAATGTGCCTTTATCTTTGTGTATTTCTTGAGTATTTCATTAGGTTTTGTTTTTCCATTTTTAAGTTATAGTTTAGTGCTTTATGTATTATAGCTACTTTACTTTTGATTATTTTGTTCTGAAGTGTTTAGAAATGTCTAATAAAATTACATCTATTTGCTCACTATTATCTAATCTATTTGAAAAGTCATCAATTAATCCTATTAATTGAGTTTCACATGACCTACATATCCTGAAGCCATGTTGGTATTTAGTGATGACATTATCTTTATCTAGGTCAGTGATGCCCAACCTAATTTGTTTTGCGGGCCATTTTAATGTCCAACACTCGTGTCGCGGGCCATATCACCAAAAAGGTACAAAAACGAAATTTAATTGACCTCAAACTATTTTATTAGAAACCCGTGGATCTAGTACTTACATTAATTAATTAGGCATTTGAGTTTTTCTTTTGTTTGCGGTTCAAATCAAGAATTCGCCAAAAGTGTTTGTAATTTTATTTATACGTTGTTGTTGTTTGTTTGTTTTTGTTTGTTTGTTTGTTTGTATGTTTTGTTTTGTTTTTCAAAATAGTCACACTTTCTTTCTAAAACAAATATGTTGACATAGTATCATTTTAGACAAAAACAACAAAAAAAAAACAACAAAGACCTGTACACTTTTCCTGGTAGATTCTACATTTCGAGTCCCAGTTCATTAACACACAATCCATCAGAGAAAACGTGAGGTCTAACTTAGGTAAACATTAATTTTCAATTAAATTTTTAAAAAGGGAATTGTGTACAATTTGTGCTGATGTTTCGGCGGGCCGGATAGAATCACGTCGTGGTCAGGATTTGGCCCGCGGGCCGTATTTTTGGGCACCACTGATCTAGGTGGTTTGAAATGTTGCAACATATTATGTGTTCTAGTATTTTATATGTGATGCTGGTGAGTGATACTGGTCTGTAGTTCCACGGATCGATTTTTCTCTGTTTTTTTTTTTTTTTATAAATTAGGGAAGTAACATTAGCTTCTTTCCAATCTCTAGGTAACCTGTCCAGATTTAGCGATGCCTGAGAAAGTATTTTGAACACCTTTTGGTTTTATGCAAGCTAATAGTTTTTTAATCCAATTTTCTTGTAGCCTACATTTATAGCTCCTATGTTTTCTACTTGGTTTAAATTTATTAATATGTATTTGTCTCCTGGGGCTGCAAAATATTTATTATGAATGTTTGCTTTGATTTGATTTTCGTTATGTGTTATCTTCGCCTCTTAATGGGGATACTTCTGTTGTTTCCATTTTTTTTTTAGATTTAATGTATGACCAAAAGTTTTTATTGTTGTCTTCAGATATTACTTTATTATTACTTATTATTATTACTTTATGTATTCACTCTGCAGCTGTCTGCCAACTTTTTGGGTTAGGTGTTATGGTTTTATGGTAGGCTACTCTTTATGGAATCTTTCTGCCTTACTCCCCTTAAAATTTTAAAGTAAGTTTTCACTTCTGTTTACAAAGTTTCTTTACTTTATGATTAAATCATCTTTTATTTATTTTGTTTAATGTGTATTTTGTTGGTATTTGATTTTCTAAGATGGCTTTTAACTGGTTGGATAATGTCTTTTTCTGATAAGAATGTTTGTTGAAAGTTGAATGCAGCTTGGTGTAGTTGTGTCAGGTAGCATTGTTCCATAGAGTGCTATGCCTTTTGAGTTTTATATTGGTTACTGCTCTCATTTGACTGTGTATTTTAACGATATCATGGTCAGATATTCCAGAGATTATTTCATAATTTACCCCTAATCCAGGTCTTTTAGCTAGAAGTAGATCTAATATGTCGTTTAGTCTAATTGGGTTTTTTAATAATTTGATCTCAATTTAAATTGTGTATTGTTTCTATGAATATCCTTAAGGTTTTGATGGTGGTATAAGCTGAATTAGTCCCCTTTATAGTTTTTCATGTGAATCTTAGTGAACACAAGAAAAATAGAACAAGACTATAGAAACAAAAGATAACTATACAATCTTACGTGTTCATAAGCTCTCCACTAGCAGAGTGATTACCGTGTTGGCTTGAGAAGCCTGAGAAGGCTTGAGCAATGAGTTCCGATTTTTATTGCTAGTCTAGATCTATTACTAATTTAATTACATGACTGATCCAACCTAATTGATACAAATATGCTTAATAAAAGCTTTGTTTTTTTTTTTAAATTATTTTTTTTTTAATTTGTTTCCGCATTTACTTAGAATTACTTGACGTGTATCCCTACTAGTTATTTACTCCAACCGTTCACGGAACACCTAATCAGACATCGCGAAATTTTCAAAAAACCCTAGTGTTTCTAGGAACTTAGTTTGGGAAACATTGAGGTAAAGGGACTACATGTAATAATTCTGAACAATTTAGTACAACTTGTCACTCAGCCCCCTGGATGACAAAGTGGTCATCATCGAACCACGATGGACGAACTATATATTTTTCAACAGATTAGACCAAGTAAATTAGCACATAGGAATGCTTTGCCGAATTAATGTGACAATTGCTGCTACCAAACGTGTATACATAATTGATCTTAATTTTTGATAAATCATACTACTTTATATATTAAAATAAAAATGGAAAATATCCCAGAATACAGCTCAGGAGAAGACTCGGAGATGAACTCAATACCATCTGCCATGCAGGAACGACGTGCTCCAACAGAAATGATGGCATCGACTTCCTCGCAACATTCAAATGATCAAGATCACGCGATACCCAACACTGCTGCATTCCAACGAGCTGCCGAAGTTGGCGTGAAGAGAACATCCTTATCTTATCTTATTTTATCTTATATAATACAGACGTTACTTCAAAAAAGAAGATGATTACGTCCTACGCGTCATGCATTTAGTCATGCATGATTTAAATTCTGCCAAAACACTGGTTTTGCTGGCAAGCTCAGGCAACCCATTCCATGCTCTAATAGCACTAGGGAAGAAGGAGTATTTGTACAAATTTGTCCTAGCATATGGGACGAGGAATGTGCCTTTATCTTTGTGTCTTTCTGAGTATTTTATTAAATTTTGTTTTTGTATTTGAAGATTATGGTTCAGTATTTTATGTATAATTGCTTCTTTACTTTTGAGTCTTCTGTCCTGAAGGCTTTCTAAATTTAGTGATTTTACTAAAGGTGTTACTATAGTCAAATGTGAATATTCGTTTGTTATGAATCTCACTACTCTATTTTGTGTCTGTTCCAGTTTCTTAATGTTTTCTTGAGTTGAGGGGTCCCAAACGGAGGATGCATATTCTATTATTGGCCTAACTAAGGTGGAATAACATTTTAGTTTCATGTTCTTATTTGATTTATAGAAATTTCTTTTAATAAACCCTAATGCTTTGTTTGATTTTTTTTAAAAGTTTCATCAATATGTGGATTCCATGACAGTTTTTCATTTATTATAACAGCTAGGTATTTTGCGTTTTTAGTTTGTGTTACTGGTTTGCCATGAATAAGATAAGTGGAATTAATTTGTTTTAGTTTTTTTGTTACTCTTAACAACTGACATTTTTCTGGTTGGAAAGACATGCTCCAATTTGATTCCCATTTCTGTAATTCATCTAATTCTCTTTGTAAAATATCTGTGTCTTGTGTTGATTTTATTGTTCTATATATTATGCAATCGTCTGCAAATAATCTAACTTTTGTTCCTGAAGTAATGCAATTTGGTAAATCATTTATGTTAATTAAGAATAGTTGTGGACCTAAGACTGTTCCTTGAGGTACATCTGAGTTTACTGTTATCGGTGTTGATTTAGAGCCATTTATTATTACAGATTGTTCTCTCCTTATCAGAAAATCTTTAATCCACTGATGCAATGGGCCATTAGTGCCGAAATATTTTATTTTTTTTAAGCAAACTATGATGGTAAACTTTGTCAAAGCCTTGGAAAAATCTAGTAAGATAGCATCTATTTGTTCACTATTATCTAAACCTTTTAAAAAATCATCAATTAGTCCTATTAGTTGTGTTTCACATGATCTACATTTCCTAAAGCCATGTTGGTATGGTGTGAGGACATTATGTTTGTCTAAGTGGTTTATGATGTTGCTACATATTATGTGTTCTAGGATTTAACATGTGATGCTGGTAAGTGATACTAGTCTGTAGTTTCCTGGGTCAGATTTTTCTCCTCTTTTAAATAGGGGGGGGGGTGAAGTTAGCTTCTTTCCAGTCCTTTGATACTCTGCCCTGGTTAAGCGATGCCTGAAAGAGTATTTTGAACACTGGGGCTAGCTCATTGCTTAGTTCCTTGAGTAATCTACCTGGAATACCATCATGTCCAGACGCTTTATTTGGTTTGGTGTTGGCTAATAGTTTTTGGATTCCATTTTCTTGTCTCAAACCCATAGGAGAAAGTGGTTCAAGCTTTCGGACTCTAACTCCTCGGCAAGAACAAGTGTTTTGGAGAGGAGAGAAACTGACGCTTCTGAAATGTCCACATCACCTCTCTCTGATGCGTCACTTGCTTCTGGTGCGACAGCGTCTTCAAACAATACCATAGAATCGTCTCGGAGTATGCATTCATCTTTAGACAATTCCATGGACTCGGTTTCCATTTCTTCCGAATCTACAGAATATTTTTCCAGTTCCTTGAGTGACCCTGAGTGTTTGTCTAATGTCCCATGGTCTATTTATAATGTACAAGAATATTTTCGCGATGGGCCAACATCGCCATGCAGTACATCATCCGCATCTATTACCCCAACATCTGCCTCAGAATGTCCTTCAAGATTTCAGCACTTGTATCTGACGCGAAATGTCGCCTTCTCCGAGTTGGATTTAATAGATGAGTACATTAGAGAATGTCTAAAAAAGGAGAATCGGCTTTTGAATGAAGCGAAACGTAATGATTCCAATATTCCCAAGACTTCCGAGACTTCAAATAAACTTGGCCGTAGCAAGAAATCAAGAAAGCGAAGCGCTGACTCTGATGACTCTGATGACTCATCAGAAAGTGAGGTGAGTCGAAACATTTTTATTCCTTCGGTAGCAAAATAATTTTTACATTTTACATTTTTCCGGGCATTTTATCAACGTGCATATTTATGACAAAAATGCATACCTATGCCAACACCGCATACGTATGCCAACACTGCATGCCTATGACAACACCCATGCCTATAACAACACGCATGCCTATGACAACACCCATGCCTATGACAACACGCATGCCTATGACAACACCCATGCCTATGACAACACGCATGCCTATGACAACACGCATGCCTATGACAACACCCATGCCTATGACAACACGCATGCCTATGACAACACCCATGCCTATGACAACACCGCAAGTGTATGCCAACACCGCAAGTGTTTGCCAACACCGCATACGAATGCCAACACTGCATGCCTATGACAACACCCATGCCTATGAGAACACGCATGCTTATGACAACACCCATGCCAATGACAACACGCATGCCTATGACAACACCCATGCCTATGACAACACGCATGCCTATGACAACACCCATGCCTATGACAACACGCATGCCTATAACAACACCCATGACTATGACAACACTGCAAGTGTATGCCAACACCGCAAGTGTATGCCAACACCGCATACGTATGCCAACACTGCATGCCTATGACAACTCTCATGCCTATGACAACACCCATGCCTATGACAACACCCATGCCTATGACAACTCGCATGCCTATGACAACACCGCAAGTGTATGCCAACACCCCATGCTTTTGACAACAGAAGAATACAGATGACTACACCACATATCTATGACAACACCGCATGCCTATGAAAACAACTCATAACTATGACAACACCACATAACTATGTTAAAGCCTACTTTGGTGATTTCCCCTTAATGCAATGTCTCTTACATTACTCTTCAAAGTTCATTCACAGAAATATCTCAAGTTTAGATTTTCTCTTCCGTAAGTTTTTACCAAAGCACTAAATGTTAATCTCTATTGACCTCTTTGGTATTGTTTTCGTGCGTAGCATTTCATAATATATCAAACAGTACAGAATAAAGATATAAATCATTATTTCCAACATCGATTGCGCAAAACAAAACAAAACAACATCGCATGCCTATGACAACACCGCAACAACAACACCGCAACAACAACAACAAACAACAGAAACCATACTTTCTAAATGTCCAGGCCATACCAAGTGAAATGTTAGTCGTACATGTAAACTATTATTAGAGTAACTTATCACCTTTTGAATTCAAGTGACAGAAATGGGCACTAAATACGCTGAAGTTTACATCATTTATGACTATTTTATTATTTATTAATATGTATTAAGTAAGAATAAAGTATATTATTCATGCTGCTGGTAAATTCATCGGCAAAAAACAAACCCCATTTGGGCAGCTGTTTGAGACAAACATCCATAAAAAAGCTAAAAAGATTTTAAAAATAAAAAATCACCCTTTTGGTCAGGATTTTGTGATTTACCATCACAAAAAAGATACAAGACAAATTTTCTTACGGACAATAAAGATTATTATTATTATTATTATTATTATTATTATTATTATTATTATTATTATAATTATTATTATTAAAGTCATTTAATTGGGTATATCACATGCCAAGATGTTTTTATACGAACACATCTCTTGCTAACACACACACACAAACACACACACAAACAAACACACATACAACCATTACGAGAACATGTAACATCTCTTAACGCTAGACAGCTTATTAAGTCAACACATGACATATACAAGGACATCTATTTATACATACATGCACCATCTCTTTATACCTTCATATGGCATCTCTTTAAACCCACAAATGGCATCTCTATCTACAAGTGAAATCTCTTTATACCTATACCTTTCTTCTCATCATATCTTCACATGACATCTCTTTAAATGTGACATCTCTTTAAATGTGACATCTCTTTAAATGTGACATCTCTTTATACCTACTCGTGACATCTGTTTATACCTACATATTACTTCTCATATCTTCACATGACATCTTTTCACACGTGACATCTCTTTATACCTACACGTGACATCTCTTTATACCTACATATTACTTTTCATATCTTCACATGACATCTTTTCACACGTGACATCTCTTTATACCTACACGTGACATTTCTTTATACCTACATATGAGTATGACATCTTATTATACCAACACATGTGTGAGCATTACACCTTAATTTACATTTTTTTTCCTGATGACTATTTCCCTAGACTGAAAATGGTCACACCGATTCCGAGTACCTTAACACTGTGTATTACGACATCCCGTACCTGCCTAAGATCAAGAGAATCACAAGTGAAATGATGGAGGCGAGCGATGACATTGACGGTCTAATTTTGCTGAAAAAGATGCACGATGACATGCGGAAAAATTGGCGCTTCGATCTCTCCTTCAGCGAATCCATCAGCTTCATGCAAAGTATTAGGAGGCGGTACGCTCCGTTTATGCCCAGTCTCTCCAGTCACATTGAATCTCCTCCCGATTCCCCTGAGAAATCCCCCAGAAGTAAAGTCCCCAGACTTTCCATGGAGGAGGAGTTCGACGTGATTCTCGACTACATCAGAGACAAAGAATCGGAAGAGAGTTGCAGAGTTATGAAGCTTGCTGCATCTCAGCGTTCAGGAGTCTTACAAACGATAGGAAGTGCATCCAGTACAGGCCTCTTCCTTTGGAGGTAGGTCTGAATTGTTATATCTATGTATTTGTTGTTACATAATAAGTGTGAGAGCAAAAGTGATGAATTTGTAGAATGTCAACTGCAAGTGAGCAACAGGAAACAAAACGATGACCAAATAAACGCTTGATCACTACTCTCCCCCTCATTGCATCACACGAGGAAATAAAGGCCTATATTGCATCAGCCTACGATATTTTTTTTTTACAAAGCCTATAACAATTCACACTGTCTAGTAAAAAGTGTGTACAATTTATTTCTCCCACACCCATTCTAGGATCAAGTCGAAACTGTACACAATAACGTATTGTACCTAACAAAACATTATCGAACAAATTAGTCAGTAATTCAAATAATTATTGGTTATTACTTTTTGTTTGGTATCAGAAAGGGTAATAAACCTTACAATGTTAAAAACTTATGTAAATGTGCAGTTATTCCCCTTAGGTAAGTTTTGTTTTAATTATTTAAAAGTATTTTGCTGTGTGTGTGTGTGTGTGTGTGTAATTGACTCTTTCTGTTACTGCTTCTTTTCAATTTTCCTACTCTATTGAAATATAACAAAATGGGATTGCATTTTGTGTACTCTTGAAATATTTATTTCACAGACCCATTCTTCAACCCAACAATTCTGCGAACGTAGCCATGGCAACCAATGGCGTGTTCGTTAACCCACTGCAACAAACAGTGTCAAGGCCATCTAATTCTAATGGCAGGAGTCACACAGCGGCCCAACAAAGGTAGACAATTACTAACATATAACATGTTTTATTGGGACCATAATTACTTTTGTGTTAAAAAACAATGTAACAAACTTTGTTTCGAATGACCTGATCATTAACTACTACAGAAGAAACAACTATTTATAACAATACATAGAGTCCAATAATAAAAAAATAAGCGTGCAATAAAATAAATCACACAATAAAAAGAGCGGACTGTATCATAGTATATAGTCAATATGCTTAGCCGAGGGTTTATAATTTTCACTTTCACTTTCCCGAAATTAAATCCCCTCTGGTATTTTGTGACTTTAGGTTAGTGTTAATTTAGAATATCTTGCCATGAAAATGAAAGTAGAGTGTGAAAATGGGTTTACCAGTTTAGCCAATATATTGATATCAATGTTTGTTACACGTGTGTTCTAGTCTAAACAGAAAGCATTTGTAAATTTAGGGTGACTACATTAGTCCGTCTGGTCATCATTTTTCTAATCTCTTCAATTTTGTTTGGTTCATCACCTTACCAGTGGCGGTTCTAGAGGTTTGGAAGCCAGGGGGGGGGGCTTGGTTTCTTCATTGACCATGCATTTGACATTCGACATCAAGATACGAGATAATTTACTTAATAAATATATACGTCTAATGTGTGGAATACATGCAACAAGGTCACTAACTTGATAACAATGTGAATAGCAAGATTACATGGCAGTTGTGTAACAGTTATCGTAAAAAATCTTCAAATACTCATTTGGCAGAGACCTTTCAAGTAGGATTTTGGACCCCCACACAACCTAGCTACTAGCTACGCCACTGCTCTTTACTTTAGTATTTCTTACAATTTATCTTTATGTAATCACATTGTGTAAATCTGACAATTGTGGAAGTAGTATTCTATGTGTCAGTATGCCAGCAACAAAGCTAAGGGGAGATAAGCCTTGTGTAGAGAATTAACTAAAGGGACATAAACTTAATGAAGTAACGTAGGCGATACAAATTTATAGATAGAGTAATATAAAATAATTAAATAATAATAAAAGGCTATATCAAAGACTGAAAGTTGGTGTAAAGATTATATAAGAAACTATGTCCATTAATCAATTATAAAGAAAAATGTATAATGGATTGGTAATTAACATTGTCTACTATTAATACCTATTTCGCAAATGTTTTCCCTTCCAAAACTACATGAATCTACTTACACTTGTGGTTATCTTAGACAAATGACAGAGATTGGAAATATCAAAATAATAAAAAGTACATTTTTTTAAACAAAGCTGATATTAAAAAGCACTAAAAAGTGGAAAATAATTATTTTAAAAGCGTTGGGTATGAATTTCCTTTGAATACAAATGCACCAACGCTTTTTTTGTTTACAAATTTTATATCAACTCATTCTGTCTGTCTGGTAAAAAGTGTGTACACGTTATTTCTCCCACACCCACTATCGGATCAAGCTGAAAATTTTGCACAATTATTTCACAGGACCCATACTTTCATAGGACCCGCGCTAATTTAAGGTGTATACATTATTAAATTTAACCATTTATAACACATTATTAAATTTAACCATTTATAACTTAAAAGAGATTTCCCGCGCCCTCTTGTCGATTTACTAGGAGCTCCTGGAAATCTCCCGAAATTGCAAAATATACGGAAATATATAGACGAAAATTGTCATTTTGGGGTGTCATTTAATATGGAAAACGCCAATCCTAAGCGCGATAAATAAAAACGGCATTATGCATTAGCTGTAATTGTGTAATCTGGTCAAAGAAGCTTCTCGCGCCTCAAACTAATGAAGAACTACTTGAGGTCAACAATTCTCAGTAACAGATTAATACATTTGGTAATTCTTGCTATTGAGCGTGATCTATGTAGGAAACAGAATTATTATGATATACTGTATGACTTTGCTACACGCAAGGCTCGTAAAATAATTCTGTACGTAGTAAAGAATGAATAAAATGCATAGACGAATTTATTTTCTTATACAAACTCTTAGATTTTACTCTTTATCCGTATCCCTACCGAAACTTGGCCCCGAGAAATCCGTTTCGAATAGGGCTCCACAATGATCATGTCCGGCCCTGCTATTTAGTGACGGGTGAATATACATAGCAAACAGCAAACAGCTGTACTAGAGAGAATCGGCTGCCCAAATAAGTTAAGAAAACTAGTGTCAGCTTTTCACGAAAATATGCAGGGCATCGTTCAGTTTGAAAGTTCTTCCTCCAGGCCATTCTCCATTAAGAGCGGTGTAAAACAAGGATGTGTACTGGCCCCTACACTATTTGGCATCTTCTTCTCAGTCGTACTATCCAGTGCTTTTAAATCCCTGGAAGACGGAATATACATCCATAGCAGATCCGATGGAAGGCTCTTTAACCTTGCACGTCTTAAAGCCAAAACGAAAAGGCGTCGTATCTTGATAAGGGAGCTGCTGTTTGCCGATGACACGGCACTCGTATCTCACTCACAAGGAGGTCTACAGAAGCTAGTGAACGCCTTAGCAGCTGCTTGTCAAGAGTTTAGCCTTACTATAAGTCTCTCCAAGACCGAAATCCTGGCACAAGACGTCGCAGAAATACCTATAATACAAATTGGGAACCACACCCTTTCAGTGGTGCAGGAATTTACCTACTTGGGTTCAACAATTGTCAGTAACCTAGACTTAGACATCGAGCTGACAAAAAGGATAGGAAAAGCTACCACAGCATTGGCAAAACTCTCCAAGCGCGTCTGGGAAAATGGTAAATTGACCACAGCGACCAAAATCCTAGTCTACAGCGCCTGTGTTGTGAGCACTCTCCTTTATGGCAGTGAAAGCTGGTCAACATACATGTACCAAGAGCACAGATTGAATAGTTTCCACTTGCGCTGCCTGAGACGCATAATGGGCATCTCTTGGAGGGACCATGTCTCCAATCAGGAAGTTTTAAGATTGGCCAATATGAACAGCATGTATGCTCTCCTGACACAAAGAAGATTACGCTGGCTCGGACATGTCACCCGCATGCCAGATGGTAGAATCCCGAAATATATCTTATATGCTGAGCTTGTGGAAGGAGTCAGACCCAAGGGCCGCCCAAGACTAACATATAGAGATGTCTGCAAGCGAGACATGAGAGCCTCAGGCATCAGCGAAAGTATGTGGGAAAACATAGCCAAAGACCGGAGTGCATGGAGACAGACTGTGCGTGCTGGGACAACCCTTACTGAGAACAAAAGAATTGAAGCGGCTTTAATCAAGAGGGATAAAAAGAAAGCTGCCCTGTCTGCTAGCCCTAAATCAGAGGCATACACATGTACGAATTGTGGCAAAGTCTGCCGTTCTAGAAATGGCTTGATTAGCCACACCAAATTCTGCCCCGTCTCGAGATTAAGCCAAAACCAGTGACTCATTTGGGCGCATCCATTGCCTTTCGAGACAAAAGGAGCCATATAGAATATACATAGTAGATTACTTGTTCTTTTTCCATGACTTCTTGGTCTTAATGGTTAAGTCCGGCGCTACTATTTAGTGTTTTTAAATGTATGTTTGTAAAATGTTTTACATGTTTCGGATGTTCCTTCAGAGTTGATGATAGTTTACTTCCTTGTCCATACCTCCCGCGCCAGGCAGCCATCCGTAATGACCGGTGAATACTACTTTCCTCCACCCCCCCCCTCTTGTTTTTTCGTGGAATAACTATCCGCAGAAATAAAAGAGTGATTTTTCCTTTACTTCTTCTCGTCCAAACTCTTGAGCCATGAAGAGAATTATATAGATAGATAGTTTAAATGTCATATTTTTTTAAATGTTCCGGACCTCTTTTAAGGTGAGGCCCCGTGTGGCTTTACTTGCACGTACATCAGGTCCTGATTGTAACACTCATACTTAACACCAGTAGGACTTTCTCTTTCAAAATCTCGCATTTTTTTTTTACACCTGCGTCTGGGCATTTTTAGTTTGCCTGACAGCCAACAACAACATTGGACAGATAACTAAGTAAAGTGTATGTTGTTAGTTTGCTTCCATTTTGTTTGTAACGGATTAAGAAATATTAGATTTCCATTTCTGTACTTGTTAAATATTTATGGTCCATTATTTTTATTACTAAAACAATATTTCATATTATCTTATATCTATTTAATTAATATAACTTCACTTATTATACTTTCATTTCTCTAACCGATTGTTTCATTGCCATTTGTCTCTTTTGTCCCTGTCTCTATAAAAAACCGTTTCTCTAATTGTCTTTGTTCTATGAATTTCTTCGTTTATTTTCATAGTCTGTGAATGTCCCCTCTTTTTTTAGCTTGCCTCTATCTCAATATTTCGGTCACTGTCTATTCAAACTATATTCCTATTACTTATTCTAGACTCAGTGCAACAGACATAGTTTAAAGCTACAGTGCTGTAATGATTAAACACTAACTGTACAATGGTCTTACTTGACTTCAACCCTTTAACTCTTATTAGAGCATACTACCGCAACGGTACTTCGCCATCAGACACTGTTCTGGATTATTCCCATCAGTTGGTTCCATGATTATCCTGTTATATCTGTTATCTCTGCTTCTTGATTTACCGATCACCTCCATGCTTGCATTGGTCTTCCAACTTTCCAGTCTAAAACCTGCCTTGCAATGTTTCCTGTTGTACTTCGCCATAATAATTCCCATAATCTTGTTCTATTTGGGGTTTTCCTGGGTTGTTTCCCCCAGGCTGTAGTTCGATAATTTGTTTGTCCATCAGACACCAATTTTTCTTTTTATTGGCTGTACCTTACCTTTTATATGTTAATGTTATATGTTTATACAATTAAACGCATTTTGTTTACTTCCAGACCTCTGGCATACGTTCGCCCTGACTCGGGTCAACCCACGGGCCTCTTGCCACACAGTTCAATGGAAAGAAACGGAATACAGAAGAAATTAGATTTCATTAACACTGACTGTCAGACTCCGTCAGCGCAACCTGAGTCCCACACAGAGAACTTCTTAGAATTTCTTCGACAGCCTTCAAGCTCAGTTCGATTTCTTACGGTAGAGAAAATGACAAATAGGCTTTTATCTTCATATGAATTCAAACCACCTCAGGCTTTATGTAGACCCACGAGATATCCAGCTTCAATTTTTTCACACACAGAATGGGCTATACATTTAGGCCTAATTGCCAGACCTCCGGATATAAATACACTTCCCAGAACTTCGGATTCAAATATACTTCCCAGAACTTCCGATTCAAATATACTTCCCAGAACTTCGGATTCAAATATACTTCACAGAACTTCGGATTCAAATATACTTCACAGAACTTCGGATTCAAATATACTTCACAGAACTTCGGATTCAAATATACTTCCTAGAACTTCGGATTCAAATATACTTCCTAGAACTTCGGATTCAAATATACTTCCTAGAACTTCGGATTCAAATATACTTCCTAGAACTTCGGATTCAAATATACTTCCTAGAACTTCGGCTTCAAATATACTACCCAGAACTTCAGCTTCTAATATCATCCCCAGACCTCCTGTTTCATGCAGGCTAGCTAGGCCTGAGGACAGAGATCCTTTTGACCCATGAAGTTGTGACCTCGCATTGATTTGAATTCAGGATTGCTTATTTGGAGTTCTTAAACTGTTTTTTTTTTAACAGAATGTCAAAAGTATTCTGAGAGAGAGAGAGAGAGAGAGAGAGAGAGAGAGAGAGTGGGGAGGATGATTGAAAAAAAAAGAATAAAATATATAGATTGACATATTTTAATATTTTTTAAAATCATTTTTTCAGATGTTTAGAAAAACAAATTATATAATTAAAATATTTTAAAATATTTTGCATAATGTTAATTAGCTCTTTTTAAATGTAACTTGCAATATTTGTTCTTATATTGGCAGTTTGTTGTCATACCAATTTAGAATAGTTGTCTGTGCAATAAACACTGATCAACTAAAATTTTAAATTGTGTTGATTGACTTTTACGTTGTCAATTAAACAGCTTTTATAGACCAAGTATTAAATTATTTTTATATAGAATATAATAATTCTACAGTCTTTCAATATGTATACCTTACACTAAGATTTTTAATTTAATTTCAGTCATTCTATAAAGTCTTTCTTTCTTATGTCCGAGTATCTTTGCGTGTGTGCTCGTGTATGTTAGTGTGCATGTGTGCTCGTATGTGTGTTCGTATGTGTTTGTGTGTGTGTGTGTGTGCGTGTGTGCGTGCGCGCGTTAGTGTTTTATTGTAATATAAAACTTTTTATTGTAGTCTATCTGCATATCGTGTAAATATATAGCAACCTATGTATCCATGTGCAATATATAATGGTTGAGACCAAACGTTAAAATCAGGTTTTCATTATTTATTAAGAAAATTGTTTTATGCATATTTTTATGTTTTGTTTCTATGTACAGAACTCAAAACAAATGAAATAAAGTTTAAAATAAAGCAACTTGTTCTTTATCATATTATTGTCCTGTTGTCCTGTCTCAATTCTTGTTAGGATCTAAAACACATTGGCTTACTTGACAACCTAGTCTTCTATATTTCTGTAATTAAATAACCTTATTTAAAAGGGTTTGTAAATGTACTGGATTAAAGCAGGTCTGTTAGCGCTCATGTCTTAAGAGTAGTCTGCAATATTAAACTTTCATCATTTATTTATTTGAATAGGGACTTCTTTTGAAGTTGAACTTTATGTACCATACCTATTGCCTAGGGCTCAATGAACATATCTGTTCTGTGAATTATTTCTTAAATTTTGTTTTTGTATAAAAAAAGAAGGTGAATGGTTAAACGACTTGTAATTAAAAAGGTAAACATTTCAACAACTCAAAACAAACTATATGATTCTTTGAAATATTTATTGTTACGTTCAGCTTCATACGTTAAACAGATAAAAAGTTTCATCAAATCAAAAGTGTAATTATAACAGAAAGATTAACACATGACAATAAATGCAAAACTAGAACTACTTTTCCAGACCCATCATGCACGTACATAACAAGGGAGAACAAATCTTAACTTCAGAAAATTGTATAAAAAAAACAACAACAACACAGCATTCCATATCTATCATATAAGAAAATTTTGTATAACAAAATAATTGTCTCTAAAAATAAAAAAAAAACACAACATTTCAGATCTATCATAAAATTTTGAATAGCAAAACAAAAACAGGTGTACATTACTTATTTGATAACAACTTTCTGTATAACTTTGGACAACTGTTAGCTGAGACTTAACGCTGGGGGTGATCCCAGACTTAACGCTGGCTGTGATCCCAGACCGCTGGCTGTGGGCCCAGACTTAACGCTGGCTGTGTAGCTTATATCGATTCTCATCTTTTGTTTGACGTTGTGCCCCTCTTGGAGTTTGTGGAGGGAACGGCTGACGGAATTCAGGGGCGGAAACATTAAAATTTTGATTGGATTGATAAGAATACTGGGAATCAAAAGGATTTGAAGCTGACATAGGACTAGAATAATTTCTGTGAGCCAACAGGGCTTGAATTCTTTCTGCATTGCTGAGTATTCGAAGTCGTTCTGGTGCTGCACCGCTTGTGTTGGAAGTGTTCCAAGAACTTTGTGAAGATTCAGGTGTTCTGTGGTTATACTTGATCATGAGCCTCTCGCCACTATTGACATGTGGCAAATTGTTCATCTGATCATTGTGGGTTCTGAAAGAAGCAAACAGCAATCCAATCATTAACAATATAAATATCAAAATCATTTTTTTGTGTATTGGTAAATTGAAATTGAAATTTAGAAATACTATAAAATGTGTACTATAAATAAGAAGATAGACTTTTTAAATAAGAAAATATACATTTTTGATAAGAAAATAGACATTTTTAAATAAGAAAATAGACATTTAAAAAATAAGAAGATAGACATTTTTAAATAAGAAAAAATAATTTTAAAGTAAGAAAATAGACATTTTGAAATAAGAAAATAGACATTTAAAAAATAAGAAAAAGGAATTTTTTAAAGTAAGAAAATAGACATTTTGAAATAAGAAAATAAACGTTTTAAAATTACCTTTGTGAACGACCATGTGTTATTTGGTTGCCATGGAACTGGTGCATAGCCTGATCAGAACGCTGGTGAGATTCAAAAGAGGGTTGACTGTTTGCAGGTAGATCCATTGGATTGGTTGAAGGACGGCTGAGGCTGCAAGAATTAAAAGTAATGAGATAGTAAGAACAAAATACTTAGAAACAAGTTGAACTTTGAATGGAAACAATATTCTAAATTAAAAAAAACAAAACAAAAAAAAACGAACAGAGTGATGTGTACAGACTGAAAACTTGCCAAAATTTGTATCACGAATATACTACATCTATCCATTTAAAAATAATCAATTATATTAATACATACACATAGATATATATGTATATTACTTTTACAATTGATTGGACAAATTAGTTTATCTCATGGAAAATAATCCAACCCTACATACTTATACTTGTTTTGAAAGTAAAATCACTTGCATCTATGTGTATTTAAAAAAAAAACTAATAAAATGGAAAATATAAAAAAGGGAAAAAAAGCGCGTTTCTCTAAGGGGAAGAGCTCCACATTTACAGCCACATATTTACGCTCTAATTATTTCCCTTTTTTATATCAAACAAAATCAATAAACCAACTCTTTTTAATTAACATTTTTTAAAAATTGATTTGTGTTTTGTTTTGAACAATAAATAATTGTGCATAGTTTCCACTCGATCCGAGAATCGGAAGTGGGAGAAATAACGTGCATTCCGAAATTCGTATTAGACCGAGAGAGTGAGCCGATATAAACTGTTGTAAAAAGTGTGAAAATATTTAGCTTTAGATTAAGAGCCTGAAGTAGTACCTGGTTTGAAGATTGAGATTTGACTGATATGAATTCAGACAGTGCTGTTGGGACTGTGAGGTAAATTGGACAGGAGCAAATACTCTTTTCGTAGCATTGTTCTGATCCATGGACAACTGAGGATTGTAGTTACTGCTGCAAAAAGTATTTTAAGAAAAATGTATTATTGAAAATGAAAAAATAAACAAAATATTTTAAAAATTTGACGATGACAAATATCTTTTTTTTTTTTAAATCTGATAATTTCCTAGCTGTTTTTTTTTCATTTGCCCTAAATACCACAAGACAAAAGGAAATAAAGTCACGTGGCTACTAAAAGACATTGTACAGTGGACATACTATCCGTAGTCATCTTGCTCAAGTTCTTAAACAGTAAAAACAATGCAATCAATATATATTCAGTAAATTCATTGTTGCTCTCAAATGTATCTATGTAAAATGACACAAATTTTAAATAATTAAAACATTTATTTTACTTTAAAATGAAAAAAAAAAGAAAAAAAAATCTTACCAATTATTTGGTTCTGAATCATAGTTGACAAGCGTTGGGTTTTGATTCGAAGTAACAAACGCTCGTTGTGCCGTCTGGATTTCACGTTGTGCTTCACCGAATTCAGCAGAAACTGATGTCCTTCTGGATGCATAAGGCTGTGCTTGCTGATTGAACTCCATTTGAGTGGAAGTAGCTATTGCTGCGTTTGTGTTATGGCGCTGGTGTTTATGGTAGTCTAACGCAGCATCAGCTGCTGTTCTTTTCAAAGTAATCTGTGTCTGCTGATGAGTTGGTGCAGTAGAATGTGAAGTTTCTTTTGAAATTTGACGCTGATGGAGATACTGGGCCAGTTGAGCAGTAGCAGTTGATGCGTTTGGTTTTTGGCGCTGTTGTTGATTTAGCTCCATATCATTAGACGATGTTGGTGTTGGTGTATGGCGCGGCTGCAGTCCAGAAGTGGGTGAACTTGGTATGCTATTTTGCTGTTGATGACGATGTAGTTGATCTGTATTTGCCGTTGACTGTAATGCAGGGCGGTGCTGTAAAAGGTTGGACAGTTGTGAATTAGCTTTTTTTATTATAGGCGTAAAGTTTGTTTGCTGGTGATGATCACGTTGGGCAGTAGTTGCTGTATTGCGATAAAACTGCAGCTCAGCCGGAGATATTGTTTCTTTTGGTGTGCGGCATTGTTGCTGGTGCTGATCCACTTCAGCAGGAGAAGTTATTTCTTTTGAAGTATGACTTTGTTGTTGATACAGTTCCATTTGAGCATTAGGTGTTAGTCTATTTGGTGTATGGCTTCGTTGCCCCACTTCAAAATTAGCTGTTGTTCTTTGAGTTGAAGTCCAATGGTGTTGATCAAGCTGTAACTTACAAGTAGCTGATGCTTCATTTGGTGTGTAGCTCTGTTGTAGAAGGTTCGCCACTGTACTAGAAGGTGTTGTAGTTTTCGGTGCAGAGTGCTTTTGTTGAAGTTTCTGTGTGGTGTTGTTTTGTGCTGCTGTCACTGTGTTAATGTATTCAGCCGAAGCGAAGGTTTCTTTAGGTGTACGGCGCTGCTGTTGATATTGTTGCAATTCAGAGGGAAAAACTGCTGCATTTGAGGAAACAAATTGCTGTTGATGAAGCTGAAATTGATCAGTAGCTGATGTTGAAGCATATAGCTGTTGTTCGGGATATTTAATATCAGCAGAAGCTGTTTCTTTTGGTGTACGGCACTGTCGCTGATAGTTCTCCAATTCAGCACTAGCGAAATTTGCTTTTGGCGTATTGCACTGCTGTTGATAGTGATCTAGAGTTGGTGAACAATGCTGCAGCTGATGATGCTCCAGTTTAATAGCCACTACTGTTGCATTTGATCTGTATTGCTTTTGATTTTCCATTTTAGCTGTTGCTGATTTTGCTTTTGCTGCATGGCGCTGTTGCTCCCATTCAGCAATAGCGGAAGTTATTTTTGAAGACTGCCCCTGTTGTTGATGATGCTCCAGATCAGCAGTTGATTCTTTTGCCTTTCGGCGCTTATAGCTACGTTTCTCCAATTTAGCAGTAGCTGGTGTTGCTTCTGATACATTGAACAGTTGCCAATGATGCTCCGGTTCAGTAGTAGCTGCCATTGGATCCAATGTTTGGCATTGCTGCTGTTGATGATCCAGTTTAGCGGTAGCTGTTTTTGGTTCAGATCTATGACGCTTTAGTAGATGGTACTCATTTTCATTAGTAGTTGATCCGTCGTTTGCATCCTGGCATCTTTGATTATGCTTCACATCATCACTAACTGCTGCCCTTTTACAGCCCTGAGATTGTCGATGAGCCAACTCAGCATTAGCCGCCATTGCATTTGAAGCGTGGCTTTGAAGTTTATGGTGTTCTTGTTCAACAGGAGTTGATGACTTTTTGATCAGGCAGTGTGCTTGTTGATCTTCCAATTCAACAGTCACAACTGATGCTTTTGAATTATATGATCGACACTTGTTATCATGCTCAGAAGTAGTGTGTGTTCTAAGTAGTTGGCTTTGTTCAGTATCCAATTCAGCTGTGACAACTGTTGCATTTTTGGTTAAGCATTCAAGTTGTTTTGGCTGATCCAGCTCAACAGTAATAATTTCCAGTGCCATTTCTAGGGCATAGTCCTCTGTTGATTGCAGATTAAGTTTATCTTTAATTTCTGACATACCAGCTTTGGATAAATCCATTTTCGATAAATCAACCTGACAATTACCAGAAGCAGACATTCCTACATCAGTTGCATAAGCTGCAGACTTTGCAACCCCTGCATTATCAACTTTAGGCAACTTTTCTTTAAGCATGGCTTCGTCAGAGTCATCAAGAGTTTCAACATCGACGAATGAAGAATTCGGCGAACCTGTTTTTTCAGACTCTTTTCTGGGCACCAACTTAGAATCTGTCCCTTTCGGTAGAGCGCCAGACAAACTACCTTTACTTCGGTTAGCTCGTCTCATTAATGTAGTAGCTTTCTTGAATTCATTGTTAGCGAGCAGAGATAGTTTTTCACATTCAGTGTCAAAATCCATCCTAACTTTAACCAAATGGTCTATGAACCTATCAGCTTTTACAATCTGTTTGGTAACTTTATTCACTTTAGGCAGAAATGGACAGTCATAGTAGATTGGAAAAGAAAGATCTTTCTTCTGAAAAACAAATATTATAAAACCTACAAATATTGTACTATAATTGGATATTCATTCATTTCAATTGAGATAAGGTTAGGTTATCTAATCTCAGGTTGATGAGATGACTTAAGATACATGATAGAACTTTAAAAAAAAGTTTGCCTATAAACAGCAGAGATAGACTTAATATAGTGAGAAAGCCTTTGACAATCTAACTTTAACAGAGCTTAAAGGAGCTTAGATTTCAAGATAGGATTATTTTTCCACTAGTCTAACGTTACCCAAACTAGATTTCTGAAAGTACACGTACCACCAGACTGAGTATTTTTTTATTAGTTTGTGTGGAAAGGGAGTGTCACTTTTTTAAAAAAAATGCTTTTCTTTAATTCTATTCAGTCAGCGTGTTACATGACATACATATAGGTCTGACCTCAGAAACCTTTCAGGGGAAACCATTCGCGACAGACTGACTAGATTAATAACGCTGTTGAAAGCATGGTTTATTAGAGTGTCTAGTTGTTTATATTTAATGTGTAATGTGTCAGTCACTTAATATAGACATATCTATAGTCGCTGTTAGTTACTTAAGTAATGAGTTGATGTTTCTTTGGTGAGTTGCTGTGAAGCGAGTGATAGAAATAAGGGACATCATATAAAGCAATGCTGGGTCAGTTTATAAAGTCGGAAAAAAAAACAATGTATGTCTTTTGGAGTTCCAGTCAGAAGTAAAAGTAACTTGTCTCGAAGGGTCTCGAAAGGAAACTATACTGATTTTCTAAAAATATTTCTTTTTAAATGCACCTACAAATAATGATAATGTGAATTAAGTGATGTACTTACGTGATTTGGAAATGTCTCAGCCAGGTCTAAAGCCATTTCAAGGACTTCGTTAGTATTAATTTCATTCGTCTGCTCGCTGTCGAAAGTGCTAGAGTTGTCCTTGTCTTCAGGCTGTAGAGGCTGAGCGAGTGGTCGTGGAACTTCTGGAACTTGCTGCTGTGGTCGTGGCCCAGCGTGTAATTGTAGATGAGAAGATTGAGGAGGCCTATCAACAGATGGAGTTGGTTGTGGTCGTGGCCCAGCGTGTAATTGTAGATGAGAAGATTGTGGAGGCCTATCAACAGATGGCGTCGGCTGTGGTCGTGGCCTAGCGTGTGATTGAAGTTTAGAAGATTGTGGAGGCCTATCAACAGATGGAGTTGGTTGTGGTCGTGGCCCAGCGTGTAATTGTAGATGAGAAGATTGTGGAGGCCTATCAACAGATGGCGTCGGCTGTGGTCGTGGCCTAGCGTGTGATTGAAGTTGAGAAGATTGAGGAGGCCTATCAACAGATGGAGTTGGTTGTGGTCGTGGCCCAGCGTGTAATTGTAGATGAGAAGATTGTGGAGGCCTATCAACAGATGGCGTCGGCTGTGGTCGTGGCCTAGCGTGTAATTGAAGTTGAGAAGATTGATGAGGCCTATCAACAGATGGAGTTTGTTGTGGTCGTGGCCCAGCATGTGATTGAAGTTGAGAAGATTGAGGAGGCCTATCAACAGATGGAGTTGGCTGAGATCGTTGTTCAAGGTCTGAGTGCAGATCAGGAAATTGGGGTTGCACACTAACTGAAAGTGGTTGTTGGGATTGTGGCTCTTGATCTTGAGTGTCAAGGTCTTCAAGATATCTCTCAATATCATGGAATCCTAGGCTTAAAGGCGCCCATGAGTTGTTGGGAGACTGTTCGGGATTCCCGCGATACATTTTCTGTAAAGATATATAAAATATATTTTTTTTAATGAATAAATTACTTCGATTTGTCATTGTGTATTTTCTCTCATATGTATTCATATACATGCTATCGCTGAACAGCTAAAAAAAAAACAACACGTGAGTCGCCTTAGGATACCAAATAATGTTAGTATTTAATAAAATAGTTTCTTTGACATGGTGCTGCATGCTAAGTACACCCTATTATATTGAAGCTCATAGACATATCGTCAGTTGAAAAGGAACATAGTTTCTATCAGGACGCTGTGCCATGCTTTACAGCAGTGCAAAGAGAGCATCCACAAAAAGCCTCACTTTCAACCCCATTTCAATAAACACACACAGAAAAAAAAAAGAAAATACTCAAATGAAAATAAATAAACAAGATTAAATGGATAAATCTGTTTACTTTGGTATTAATTAGAAGAAATGACATTCAAACAGAGTGGCAAGTGTTTGGTTTCCAAACAGAGAGAGGGGGGGGGAGCAGGTTACCTCAGGTTAGAATTCCTACGAAGGATGGGATTTTGAATTCGGGATTTCCTCTGAGCTCACACAACTCTAAAAGTAACTAATATTTGTTGAGGAACCTTAATAACGGTTGACCATTGTGCTGGCGACATTACATCCTTGTTAACCGTCCGTCACAGAAACAGATGAACTTGACATTATCTGCCCTTTAATGTCACCAAATTTTAAGACATGTTAATGGTCTAGAGCAGTGCTTCCCAAACTTTTGACTTATGCGTACCCCTTCTAGAATTTCCATCACGCTGAGTGCCCCTCCCCAAAGTATTTACTTTAATAACAATGAAAATGTATGTTATTTTTTTTTTTTTAGGCCTACATTCATAAAATAACAATTACTCTACCACAATTAAGTATTTAATTAGTGAATGTATCTTTTGCATGCTTTAGAGACATAAAAATGGTATTTTCAAAAATGGAAACGCAGTTTTTACAATGAAAAAGTGGGCGTGTCGACAGTGTAACATCCCTATCCATTTTCTGATCTTTGTAGAACTTACGTGTCTTCAAATGTAAAATAGTGCCGTAGTTTGTAAAAACTTGAAATAAATAACAAAAATAATTTTAAATTTAAGATATTTTATTCCAATTTATAAATTAAATTGGTATTTAAAAAAAAATTAGCATAGTAAACTATATGCAACTCGTATCTCTTTCAATCTCTTCCCGTACCCCGCTTAGGGAAACACAGGTCTAGAGGTTAGTTCCTTTGGTACTGCATTGATGCTAGGCGGCGTTTCCGTTTCCAAGGTTGCTGGTTCGTGCCTTATCGGTGAAGTCCCTTATTTTTGTCACATTTCAATTCACTAATTACTCTCATTAAAATTTGAGACCTGTTGCTGCCTTGAATATATTTAATATGTATATATCTTTGATTTGTTTCAGCACCTAGCTTCACGTTTATATTTAAGTTTGTAGCTTTTATTTAGCTAGCGATTTTGTAGCTTACTTTAGCGTCTTTGACATTGTTAAGTTAATCGAGAACATCTCCTACGTAGTTTGTTTCATATGCACAGCATGACGTCATGCTACCCCTCCCATCCCCCCCCCCAAAAAGAGTTCACCAATCATTTCTACATTACAAACGGAATGTAATAAATGGCCTACTCTCTAAAACTCACAGGTGAATACAGGGACCACAGGATCCATAGGTAAAGCGAGGAGAATACTGGGATGAAAACCCCAAAATTTAGACAATAAGTGAACAATTTCAATTTTTTGGGGGTTTGCGATAAACTAAACTAATGCCAATAGCCCTAACTTAAACTGTTGCCAACTAAACAAAACATGAGCAACAAACAGATGGGGGTTAAAAATGTTTAGGCCCTTTTCTACAATGCTAAATAATACACACAATAATCATAAAACATTAAAAAAAACAACAACATAGCTGAACACTTTGTTCAGCCCATAGGCTGAAAGGAAGGAGACTCCTCAATTCCCCTCACCCCCACCCCCGAAATAAAAGTCCACGCCCGCAGGGGGGGGGAGGTGGGAATTTACTGATTTAAAAAAAAAAACAAAAAAACTAAAGCCACTCTAAGTCACCGTGGCTTAAATAGAAGGTTGGGAAGCTGTTTCTATATAAGAAAAAACTGTCAAATTTTCATGGGGGAGTTATGATGTTAAAAATTAGAAAACAGCAATAAGCTCCTTAATAAAACTATAGAAAAAACCTACAGGAACTAAATTTCATAAGCAGAGCCTAAAAGTAGTGGGGAGAGAGTTGACGTTACTGCCACCACCAACAAACAGATATAGAAAAAACTACATTCACCAGGACCTGGATTCGGTCTTAAAACGCTCTAAGTTTTTTAAGAAATGGAGCCCCTTTTCCTTTACTATATCTTCAAAAGGATTAAAAATATCCATGGAATCATTTTTGGGAGCCCTCAAACAAGTGTGTGTGTGGGGGGGGGCCTTAACGTTACCTATGGGTAAATCCAGCACTGAGCGTATCCAAAGGGAATTGGGGATTGATGTTAACAACCCCCATTAAAAAAATTAAAACTACATATGTATGTACATATATATTCTTTAAAAATAATTCTCGGTTTGCCAAATTGTTTCAGCTTTAAAATTTATATTGACTTACTCGAGTTGTGGAAAAAAAAAGGGGGGGGCGGTGTAAATAGATTCAAAATGTAAAGATGATATAGGACTTAATGACTACATTGATGAATACATGTCTTATTGTTATTGTTTTATACTGAGGCTCGACTGAATGATGTAAAAAGTCTGAGAGTACACTACATATTTAGTTCGAATCTTAATGTACACTTGCTATTTTTAATTTATATTTAAATTGAGCTGAAGTGTATATACAAGGAAGCCTCGTAGATGTAAACGTCATCTCACCACAAACTCAACGAAGTTATAAGACTTAGCCCACATATCACGGAAGACTCTATACTAAAGTAACTACTTAGCCCACATATCACGGAAGACTCTATACTAAAGTAACTACTTAGCCCACATATCACGGAAGACTCTATACTAAAGTAACTACGATGATAATAATAACATTGGATTCATATTTATTCATTATTTACACTGACCAGTCGCACTAAATAATAATCCTTTTCCTTAATACTTTGTTAATATTCTAGTTACTAAGATTCAAAATAGAGAACAGAATGAACACACGATGGCCATCAAATGGTGATGTGTATGTGTCCCACTTATTATAAATTTGGTGGCACCATATTGAATTAAGACTCTTTAAGAAATATTAGGATCATGGAAACTGTGGACTCAGCCCTATTGTTTAACTAGTTTCACTAAATGTTAGATTGCCTACATTCAAACTGTCCCCATGTATGAGTTGAAACATTTGTAGTAGTACATACTATATATAAATGAATAAGTCCATCTTATTGAGCAGTGATGCCCAAAGTACGGCCCGCGGGCCAGATCCGGCCCGCGACGTGGTTCTATCCGGCCCGCCAAAACAAAATTAAGAAAATCACCCACACCCCTGCCCCAAAAAAGGTTGAAAAATGCAACTTTACCTACGTTAGGGTTCTCTCTTTTTTCTAATGGATTGGTACCACGACATTTAACACTTTAATGTAAAATGTAACAGAAAAAGTGAACTTTACTTTTTTTGTTTGGAACATGATAATAAGCCAACATATTTGTTTTATAAAGAAAGTGTGTCTGTTTAACAAAAAAAAAACAGCATATGAACAGCATTATGAAGCAAATATAGCGGCATTGATGGAAATATTTACCAAAAAGAGACCAGAAAAATGAGTCGGTGGTAAGACTTGCTAAAATGTTGCTCACATTTGAAGTAGAGAAATGAACCTATTTTCCGACGCGTGAAAAAAAAAAAATTCAAATATCCCATTAGTTAATGTCAGTACTACACCCATGGGTCTCTCATAAAATTAGTTTAAAGTCAATTTCATTTCTGTTTTTATTTTTGTTACTTTTTCTGTCATGTGGCCCGCGACACGAGTGTCGGAAATTAAAATGGCCCGCAGGTCGAATTAGGTTGGGCATCACTGTTATTGAGAAAGGGGATATACACGTTGACAATCTGGGTAAATGTGATCACAAAAAAGATTTATTTTGTGTACTTGACCAACAACTATATAACACATTTAATACAATGGACTAAAAGTGTTTGATAGAAAATATTTTACGAAAGTTGATCTATTTGAAAGGACACAACAGGCTCAATACTAGACGTTAAAGCTTAAACTTATTTAAATAGAATAAACATTAGTTTAAAATATTCAGTTTCACTTTGAACTTTGCTTTTATTAAACAAATTTCATAGTAATGTTAAATTTTCTTAAAAATTAAGAACCTGAGGTCTAGAAAAGCTCTATGCGTTATCGCATGCCACATGCGTTTAATTTGCAGCAACAGTCTAGGTTTTATTTCGTAACTGTAGACATAACTTTAACTGCTAAAGACATTTACTTGAGAGTAACAGTCTAAATGTATTCATAACCCTAATCCTAACTATACCTGTTATTGACATTTACTATACAGTAACATACTAAATTTATTTCATAAACCTAACTATAACCAGAACTGTTATTGAGATTTACTTCACCGTAATATTTTAAATTATGTTTCAATAAAAGAAATATTAATTCAATAAAAACAATACATATAAGAAATAACGTACTTACCCGCACTAAGGTAACGATGAACGGAACACTTAGAAAAGAATGTAAAATAATCCTCAGAGAATTAAGCAACACAATTTGAAATCGTCAAAAAATATCCGCTAAGAATGCACTGAATCTAAGACTGATACAGTTTAGAAGATCAGGACAAGAATGACGCTGTAGGCCGGACAAGTAAGCTTAAATAGGACATGTGATAAGCGAGGATACAGGCCACCACCTGGGCAGTTAGGTCACTCCCACAGTTGACCACTTGGGAGTAGCGAAACAATAGGGTAATGTGGCTACTGACTAGTAGTGGCTCTCGTTGATTGGTTACTAGCTACGATAACAAAAGATTGACATAGCAAAAATAAAAGAACTTTGTTTTAATGTTTGAAATTGCCTTCTCTGGTTTTATTTAGCACCTGGGAATGGGAAAAATTAAAAAAAATCAGAGTATATATATATAATACTCCATTGAGCCTAACATATTTATCAACACCCATTATTTAAAATTTCATACATATATATGAAGTATTGATCTGCCATTTGTTTTTCTGTTTACTTTACGAATTTTAATGCAATAATAATAACGGTGAATTATCATTATTAGGCTCTAACATTTTCTGGTGATACTCCACATGGGCAGATTTCACTGGTTCCAATTTTGAGCTTCCGGTACATGTGTTTGAATCATCATTATTAGGCTCTAACTAATATGATTATTTTCTTTTTAATTTGAAATATTTCTAAATATGTTTTTAACATTTAAAATCATTCCGGCATTTAGTTGGTATTTGATTAGATATGATTTGACCCTTTTTTGTGATTTCCTTTATGAAGTGCCCTATTCCCATCAGGTTTGTCATGTATTGGTGGTGACAGGGGGGGGGCGCGACTTATACCAATATCTAATTAATAAAAAATAAAATAAAAAAATATAAATAATATATAGTTTTAAAAAGAAAATAGTTTCGCTTATTTTTAAAGAACTTTTTGTGTAGTCAATGAATCGAATAGATTGTACAGAATGTCACACTTTCTTAGTTTTAAATTATTCGATAACATAATTGCTCATTACTTTGAATTCTCCAGTAAGACTAAATGTTTATTGTCAAAGTACCTTCGTAGGTCTAAATGGTCATTGTCAAAGTAGATTGGTAGGTCTAAATGTAGGCCTAAATGTTTATGTTCATATGAGGGCATAAATGTTCTTGTCTATATTCATTGATAAGTATAAATATTCTTTTCTATAGTCATAGATAGGTTTAAATGTTCTTTTTTCCCCATAATTGCTATTAATTCAGTTTTTATATTGCAGTGACACTGGTTTGCTATTTATATAGACTAACACAAACCCAACTTCGCTCACCAATGAAGATCTCGTATGTTAATTGTAATTGATTTCCATCTTCTCAGGCTTAGTCTTTTTCTTTTGTCTATGACTTGGTAATTTTCTTTAACATTCTATCAACTAATGATATTGTAGGCACACACCTTGAAGTCTTAACATTGAACAAAATCTACCAATATTTGAACTATTTCAACTTTGTACAGGGTTCAATGAACAGTATGGTTTTCAGACTAATTAAAAGAATCGTATTATGTTTTATATAGCCACAGGATCCGATTGTTTACTAAAGATTGAGAAATGCGTTTTTAGGAGATTGATTAAACTAATAGAGGAGAGAGAGAGAGAGAGAGAAATGGGCAAAAAAAAAAGGAACAAGAGAGTTGTGTAAGTCTGACAGAAAGAAAGAGAAAAGAAGGATGAAAATAGATAGATAGATAGATAGATAGATAGATAGATAGATAGATAGATAGATAGATAGATAGATAGATAGATAGATAGATAGATAGATAGATAGATAGATAGATAGATAGATAGAGACAGACAAGAAAAGAATAATTGTATGTAGAGATGCTAGGGTCCAGGAGCAACTTATTCAATATGGTTGCTATCCACATGACCACCTGGTCACTGCGACGGTCACTCGTGGTCATTGTTTCATTAGATCAACAAGACGTCTTTGTCAGCCTAAATCAAAGCTGTCATACCAAGGTAGACGTCTATTTAATGTTTGCCAACGTACAACGAAGACAATGAAGTAAATTGAGAGTAGGGGTACAGCGAGCAGGGATGGTAAATATACAGTGCTTTTTTTTTGGTAAAGAAATGGGTGCCGGTATTCAGTGATGGATTGTCTAACTTTTAGCTACTAATAAATTAATAATTAACTTTAAAATGCAAGAACAGTAATTTTTTCCCCACATTGAAAAAGGTGCCGGTACGCCGTACCTGTGCGTAGCGTTAAAATAAAAATAAAAATATTTATTGAAAAAACACAATATCGATTAGATAAAATTTCTAGCATATCCATTTATATAAAAAAAGACGCAACTCTTTCGATTCGTTGCATTTTGAACAATTTGTTAGCTGAGGTGTTAAGGATCTAATAAATGTAATGAAATCTGTGCACCATCTCTGGGTAATAGAAAATAGTTGGAGGTACCTTTCCACTTAGACCTTACAGAGCATACAAGAGTAATTAGATTTGAGTTCTATAATAGAACGCTCTTCAATATACATGGGATATTAGGATTATAAAGATTAATTGTAACATCAAGCCTTACGTGAATTTATGTGTTAAACACATCATTTAGATTAACTATAGATTTAACCAGAGGCGCGGAGGCTGAGTGGTTAAGCGATAGGCTTTCGAACCGGAGGGTCCCGGGTTCAAATCCTGTTGAAGACTGCGATTTCTAGTTTCGGGATGTTTAGGGCGCCTCCGAAACCACCCAGCTCTAATGGGTACCAGACATTAGTTGGGTACGAGTAAAGACGGTTGGTCGTTGGCCACATGACACCCTCGTTAATCGTGGGCCACAGAAACAGATGCCCTTTACATCATCTGCCCCATAGATTGCAAGGTCTGAAAGAGAAACTTTACTTAACTTTATACATTTAATCATTCGTTTATCTGTTTGATTCAGGCAACCAGTTCCATGCTCTATTGGTAATAGTAAAAGAAAGAGTACTTATATGAATTTATCCTAGCAATTTTAATAAGAATGATACATTTATCTTTGTGTCGTCCTGAGAATTACTTTTCATTTGGTAGCGAGCTTAAAAATTGATAGTTGAAATATATTTCAAAGCAGAAATACAATCAGGTCTTTTGATAGCCTATCAATAGTCTAATGACTGTATTCTATTCTATGCCCAGATGTTACTCCAGTACAGAATTGGCCTACACTATTGTTTCTTTAGTTGGACTGGAGATGGGGAAGGGAGAGAGAAAAGAATCAACAGGAAAGCGACATAGGCTATCACGTGGAGAGATAGGAAATACAGCAATGATTTTGGAAACTAGGTTGCCCACTACACACATTTGCAAACGCGACGGTCGCTCGTGGTCACCCGTGGTCATTGTTATGATTAAGTCAACAACTGCGTGTCATAGGTGGACATCCAAGTTGTAATACCAAAATGATAACTTTTTTTTTTTATTGTTGTATCACCGACATAGATTTTGTATTTCTATCCACATTGGAAAAGTAAAGAGGAAAAAATGAGAAACAAAAGGAGTGAAGGATAGAGATGGAGGGGTGGGAAAGAGATATTGATAACATAAATAGTAAATGATTGAGAAGGGGGTGTTAAAAATGGGGCGGGTCTCGAGGAACGAATGTAGGGAGAGAGAAAGAGAAGGAAAGACGTAGAGAGAGATAGGGAGAGAAAAAGAAAGAGATAGAAAAAGAGAGAAAGAGAGAGAGAGGGGGGATTTTGGATGTTGCAAAATAAAGGGAGAAAAATAATATATTTAAACCATACAATATAATGAAGCTTTAATTTAGATTGCAGTTTGAAACTTACATTAATGTTTTTAAATAACTCTTTATCTTCAACATAAGACCAGACGTCCTGTAATTGATGTGACGGCTTGTGAGCTTCAAATAGCAAATTTTTACTTGGTAAGCAATGGGTGAAAGGAACGTAAAGATCTAACAGGAAAAACAAAAAACTTATTAAAAAAAAAAACAAAGCTGTATCAATTAGTTTGGATCAGTCATGTCATTAAATTTGTGATAGATCTACATAACAAAAATAAATCTTGGAGATTAGAAATATTTTTACCAATTGTTTTTTGTTTAGCGCAATTTCATGCTTTTAGATTTCTCAATACGCTATGATCCTATCACTTGTCTGGACCTGATGGGAAAGGGAATCACTTTTTAAATGGATTAAAGAAGAGCTGTACGGCTTGAATTCGAGGGAACTAATTCAACTTACACCACCACTTCCAGGGGCGGACTGGCTATATAGGCATTCGGGCAAATGCCCGGTAGGCCGGTACCCGATTGGCCCGGAAATGGCCGCATAAATGCCAGTAATTTTTTTTTTTTTTTTAGATTTTATAATGCCAGTAATTTTTTTTTTTTTTTTTAGATTTTATAATGATCTCTTTAAAAGCAACACTTTGAGAGTCGTGATTTAAAAAAAGCAACAACATCACTTTAAAGTCTAATACTAATCTAAAGCATTCTCGTAAATTTCTTTATACATATTAAACAATAAACAAGAAACTTAAGGCCTTTACTTTATTTTTTATAGAGATCGATGTTAGTGTGAATATATTCGGATATAAAAGAACTAACAACCACTTTCCTAGTTCCTCTTTAAAACCTTTGGTCTATATTGCAAATAATGTAAAGGTCATCTGTTTCAGTGGCCTACGGTTAACGAGGGTGTCATGTGACCAGCACAACGACCAACCGCCTTTACTTTTCAACTTATGTCATGTACCCATTAGAGCTGGGTGGGCTCAATCTAAAATTCCCGAAATTCAAAATCCCAGTTTTCATTGAGATCCGATCCCAGTACTCCAGGTTCGGAAGCCAAGCGCTTAAGCACTTAGCCACTTCGCCCCTGTAACCTTGTGAGATGGGCAGTTGAATAATGGAGGATTAAGAGTTGTATTTGTAAAATGAAGTTTAAATGTCTGAGAAAATGGCGAGGAGTGAAACTGAGTTATAAACAATATGTTCGTTGATGGAGGATCACCATGGACATGTATAAGTTAACGTATATGGTAGCAGGAATTAGTTCACATTTAGAGATTTCCCCATTCTAAGTGTTGTACTTTATTCGTTTAGTAACAGCGATTATCAGATACTCTAATGATCATCTAATAAACTTTTCATATGCCTGCCTATATATTACTACGTCGATACATTATTAAACTTTACACAATGCTCTTGAGGACAGGTATAATTGGATGCTTATCATGTGGTATATAATTGGTGGGCCGGAATGTATAGAAATGCCCGGGCCGACTTTGATACCCAGTCCGCCCCTGACCACATCTGTCGTGCACGATTTCTTTCTCTTATTTGATACCAAACAAAATAATTACTTACCAATAGTTAATTATCTAGTTGGTTATTTTTTAAAATTAAATCTTGATTTGCCAGTTACTAGAAATAATTGTGCAAAGTTTCAACTTGTTACGAGATTTTACCAGATAAACAGAGTGAGTTAATGTAGGACTTACAGTCTATAAAAGTGATTGGACTTTAGATATGTGGGCATTTATAAGACTGGATATCATACGTCCTTGCTGATTATGATTTTTAGGAAATCCTGTCTTATCTTATAAAATACAGACGTTACTTTAAAAAAGAAGAAGATTACGTCCTATGTGTCATGCATGTTAACCAATGACTTCAATTCTGCCAAGTCACTGGTTTTCTGACGGCTCAGGCAACCCATTCCATGCTTCAATAGCACTAGGGAAGGAGGAGCATAGGTACAAACTGTCTGGGGCCCCTCAACTAAAGTTAACATTAGCACAATTACTAAATGATTAGTTATTCTATATATTTGGGTTAGGGTTAGGTTATATATATATATATATATATATATATATATATATATATATATATATATATATATATATATATATATATATAATATATATGCCAAAATTAGTGGCAAGCTGATCAAGCTATGTGCGGAGCAAATTTCTTCTATCTTCTGTCATATCTTTAACCAGTCATTGCAAACGTGCGTAATTCCAAACATCTGGAAAACTTCAGAAATCATACCAGTGCCTAAGAAACCAAAAATCCTATACTCTTAAGCGAGCAATTCTTGTATGTATGTATGTATGTATGTATATATATTTATATTTATATATATATATAAATTTTATTTCGAAAACGGCTCTAACGTTTTTCTTTAAAATTTCACGGTATGTGCATAATAGTGAGAAAAAAATTCTCATCTCATTGGCCACATCGGGAAAACTCGAGATCGACCGTTATATCGGTTTGAAAATGGCTCATTATCGAAAAATTAATTTTGGCTAGAATGTTTTATGAATGAAAATTTTCCATGACGTAAACGGGAAAAACGCTGCTTACGTCACTAAGCTTACAGCAGTATACTAAAATATTTCTTTGCAAACAAGATCGAGTTCTAAAGGATCAATAGACCTAATTAAACATTTGCGCACCATCTTACTGTAGATTGATTTATTATAGAACTATGAAAGAAAAGTAATGAAATTAAATGTGCCGATATATGATTAGTTATTGTGTTTTAAGTGCTTAATAAGTTGTTTACTCTTTAATTGTGTAGAGCGGTGTAGATACCTTTTACTTTGTTGTTTATTTTGCTGGTGACCTCCAGCTGTCTCGTTCTGAGGTTGCATGCAACCATATGCTCTCTTCTATGTCAGCTAAGTCAAGTTTGCGCCATAAGCTGGTCTTTTAAGCGTTTCGGTGTTACGTAGACCACTTTTTAGCTCACCAAAAAAGACTGCCTTTGGCATGCGTTCGTCTGAGATTCGTCTCCCATACAGGATACTGCTCTGTCCAGCGTAACTGTCGGACTTAAAGAATTCGGATACACATTTGAGACCAAAAGAAAATTTGCTGCCGAGGACAAACGCAGACGCTAAAAGAAAATCTTAATCGAGCACCGCGGACAACGGTTATGCTTGCCTTGGAAGTGGCAAGATATGTAGGTCACAGCTGCAATCCTCATTAATTTTCGGACTCTAAGACAAGCCTTATTATTATTATTATTTTGCTGGTGAATTATTACCATGTGCTCATGCTTCGGTGTCTACCTCTCCTGTACCAAAACAAAGGAAAGGGTCATAACACAGCTTCTCTACGCCTTACTTGCTCACACTAAACATGATATCCATCTAGCGGTCAACGAGTTTGCGTACGCTGCAGTCTCTTTTGATTTAACTATAAACCTCGGTAAAAAGCTTGGAGTTAGGGCGTGTTGACGGAAGGCCCAAGAGAGATCTGAATGGAGGGATGTGTAAAAGCAGGCCATATCCCTCCACGGGCTGTAGCACCACTGGGATGGAAGGATGGCAAAAGCCGGTATGAACTTCTTATAGTCAGGCTGGGCAGGGCACGTATCCCGTATGGGTAACGAGCATATTGTTCGGCGCAACTGAGGTGCCCCACGGAAACGTTTCTTTAGAAAACTAATGCGATGATTTAAGTCTAATAAGAAAAAATGCGCCATTTTACTTTGTCACTAAGTGCATGTTTTACCCTATAACGTAGAAAAGTTACACTGCAATGACTTTCTTTCAAGCCATTAATAGTAAGCCTACAATTGTTTTACGCAAAAGATGGATTGTAAAACTATAAGACGGACGTGAGCTGTAGTTTGTCTAGGCTGTAGGAGGACTTAAAAGACTTTAAATTTAATCGACATGTACAATTAGGCCTACAATTAGAACTAACAGAACACTAAAACAACTCTTCAGATTAGTAGTCTTTATCCGATCGTTCATTTTCGTAATTACAAGAATATTCCCAAAATGACTTCGGGTATGACTTCCTTAACAAATTATTCATCCGAGCGAGGCTCGGTCACCTGATATTAGATTGCTTAAATGATTTCCGCCCAGTAGCACTAACACCTATTGTTATGAAATGTTTTGAAAAATATATCCTTAAACAACTTGTAGCAAAAGTCAATAACAGCCTAGACCCTCACCAATTTGCATACAAAGCAGCTAGAGGAACTGAGGATGCCTTTCTATTGCTTTTGGACCAGCTTTATAAGCATCTCGATATACCTAAAACATATGCACGAGTCCTCTTCGTAGATTTCTCCTCGGCTTTCAATACCATACAGCCACATCTAATGATAAACAAACTGAGTAACTTAAATGTAAGCCCTTACTTGCAAGCATGGGTTCTAAACTTTTTAACCCAACGGCCCCAGTATGTTAAAGTCAACAACACCAAATCGTCAACTCGAGTACTATGTACGGGTGCTCCACAAGGTTGTGTACTTTCTCCTGTACTATACACTCTTTACACTAATGACATAAGAAGCATCTATGACTCAGTTAAACTCATTAAATTCGCTGATGATACTGCCATAGTCGGTCTTATTTCAGGAGACGAAACTCAGTATCGAAGCTCGATAGAAGAGTTTACAAACTGGTGCATCGACAACTTTCTAGAACTGAATGTAACAAAAACTAAAGAACTTATAATAGATTTTAGAAAGGAAAAACAAACTATACGTGAACTGCAAATAAACACTACATCTATAGAACAAGTAAAGGCATATAAATATCTAGGCGTTATCATCAACAACAAGCTTTCATGGGAAGACCACCTTGGAACTCTGACAAAGAAAACAGCCCAGCGACTCTTTTTTCTATACAAACTCAACAGTTTTAAATTAAACAAGAAGATCCTTGAGACATTTTACGGCGCGACTGTACAAAATCTGCTAACATACGGAATAAGTTGTTGGCAAGGCAACGCCTCATCTAAACTGTTGCAACGTCTAGAAAACATCATTAAAAAAGCATCAAAAATTACACTCACAACATTACCACATTTAAAGGAACTTTTTGAACAAACGTGCCTAAGAAAAATCGAAAAAATCTTGGAAGACAACGGCCACCCGCTCCATCAGAACTACGCCAGGTCGTCGCGAAGTGGGCGACTGCTGTCAATCAAAACAAGAACGGAGCGGTACAAAAACTCGTTCGTACCTCACTCGGTCAGACTCTATCACCGCCACTCATTGATCAGGGAACATGAAATGCACCAAGATACCTGTGTGTAGTCGCTGAATGAACTCTTTATGTTGTCTGCTTAAGGATCAATAAAGCAGTCTTAGTCTTAGTCTTAGTCTTATATATATATATATATCTTTAAAGTAGCCTTCTTAGTAGGAAGGCGTTTTGTGTGATATGTCTGTCCGTCTTTCACGTTTAGATAAAAAAAAAGTAGAAAAGCTATTGAAAATATAATGCCCCCATTTTGGCACGAGAATTAAATGTAATCTAGGTCAGAAGTCTTCCTCTCCTGAGTTACATTACAATTACATTTTCTTTCCAAAGGGTCGAGTTATCTCATTATCGATACTAGTTTGTTTTAAAAATAAAAACAACTACACGTGATTCTTTGAAATTGATCTTTTTGATTTAAATTGCGTTATATTAAATTATTTTACTAGAATGAATCCCAAAATACCCAACTCAGTGAAGACATATTTTTAGAGCGCTCCTGAGTCCAGCCAACTCTAAAGGATACCTGACTTTAGTTACAGAAAGTAATGGGGATTGGTCGTTGTGCTGGCCACATGACAACTTGCTCATAAACCGCTTGCCAAACAAACGTCTGAATGGAACTTAACATTAATAGTGCGCTCTAAAGACTAAGACTAAGACTGCTTTAGTGATCCTTATTATAAATTGGTTGTGGTTACAAGGACTCTTTTCTCATAGAAAGATAACACAACAGAAACATTCACATAAATACAACAGACACAACATAAAGAGCTCATTCAGACTACACATTGGCATCTTGGTCCTTTTCATGTTTCCTGATCAACGAGTGGCGTTGATAAAGTCTGACCGAGTGAGTTACGAACGAGTTTTTGTACCGCTCTATTTCAGGAGAATCGTGTAAAGTCTTGGTTAGTGTAAACAAGTAATAGAAAAAACAAAAGTCTAACTTGTATTCTAATATTCATACATTCATTTTTTAAAGTGACGGACATCAAAGGTGTCAAGCTGAACACCGTCGAATGGACTCTTCTAAGCTGCGATATTTAGCGAGGGCGACGTGAGTGATCAATGCAGGAGAATGTATTTGCCAGCTAGAATATATGACAATATTTCTAAATGGGGCCCGTTCCATCTATTCGTATAATAAACTTTTTTTTTTCTTGTGTACTTTTCTAACTTTTAGAAAAAGGGGATTATAATAATTTGAAATTTCTCAGTATTGGACGTCTATACATCTTGAAAATTACGAATCCTCCATTATGCACATTATGCAGGACTTGGCATCAAATTGTACAGAATAAAAAAAGAGAGACTCTTGTCTTTATTCTTAAACTAGATCTATGTTGAATATAAAGGTACAGGGCGGTAGTCAGGACGCAGAGGTTGTAACCTAGGGAGTGGCTCTTACAGTTTCTTTCTTTCTTTAGTCGGTCGACGATAAGAAAATCTCGATGTAGTTTGTGATCATGCAACCGAGTTATCTTCGTCACGTGACTATTATGTCGGTGACTAGTGGTCATTGTTAGTGTCAAGTCAACAATACCGAATCATAGAGACTTACCGACACGGTCACTTCACAAAAGCCAATATTTTTCTTAAAGCTGCGGAAGTCCACTTAGAGATTTTTAATAGATAAATCATGTTACGAGTTGATTCACAAACTTGTTAATACTGGGTCTTCCTGCAGTAGAATCTAACAATATAACATAATGAAAAAAATGTTGGGAGTGGGGATGTGTAGTATTGGATAATGTTATTTATTATGCAAACTTGTGAAACAATAATTTTTCTTTTGGGATTGGGGAGCGGGATAACTTATTTAATTACTTAATTTTTATTATTATAGCACCAAATGAATAAACATTCATTTTCTTACTTGAATCAAGATACTTAAAACGAAAATGTAAGTGATTGGAGTCCCAATAACAATGTTCATTGAAAAATGTTCGATGTGGATGGTCAGTAGCCGTTGGCCTAACTCCTTCTGACAGTTGACCAAAAACTTCTTATGGAGGATTTATGCCTCGAAGCTGACAGCGACGTCTGTTGTCATTATCCCCTCGGCTGTTACAACAATTAGGTATATTGTTATTGTTGTTAACTTTTACAGTCATTTAAACTTCTATCCCAGAGGCTTAGGTTGTGTTCGTTTTCCACTTTCAGCTTGAAATTCACACAATTGTGCACTGGGATGTCATTGATAATTGCAGGGTTTTTTATTTTTGGTCAACAAAAGTAAGTCTAGACAGTTAAAATAAATATATCCCAGTATAATAACTACTTTGTTTAATTTACTTTAAAAAAAAAGGCTACACGGATTACGTAGAAAATTACTTTCATGTTATATAGTCTTTAAATATTTTTTAAACTAAACTTTCTATTTTTAAAAGCAACAAATAAGTCTCAGTTTAAAGGATGCTGTCATTTCAGTGACTTTGGTAAAACGGTAAAATGCTTCATTAGTCCGATATTTATCAAAATATTGAAACTTTAAATTTCTTTTATTGTTTTCCCATGATGTTTTGAGAGTGTCTAACCAGTTGTTATTTTTACCCGCCTCAGAACGCAATGACCCCTGCCATAGCTGTCGAAAACTACCACCTCTCAAAGAATAGCCACCTAAACTACGTTCAACTTGACACCTTTGATGTCCGCCGCTTTTCAAAATAAATATGTTTCGTTATTAAAACACAAGCTCGACTTTATTTCTTCTATTACAAATAGTTGACACTCACTCCGTCTTTAAACAATGGTTCAGTTTTACTGTGATGTCATAGGAATGTTTTATCAGTGGTTGTTGTTTTAAACCACCCCCTGTGCGCATTGATTACTCACACCCACCTCGCTAAATATCACCGCTTAGAAGATTCCATTGGACGGTGTCCAGCTTGACACCTTTGATGTCCGCCGCTTTAAAAAATGAATGTATTCTGATAATAGAACAAAAGTTAGACTTTGTCTTTTCTATTACAAGTTGACACTAACCAAGTCTTTACACGATGTTCCAGTTCAATGTTGACAAAATAAAAAACAAAGTTCTAGTGTTCTATCTTATCTAATACATTACAGTGTTGTCATGGGAAATATATTTACAGATTTATTTTTCAAAATTATAAAAGGTTTTAGAATCGATGATTTGTTTATTGTATTTGAAAGTATAAAAATGGTCAATAGTTTAAAAGTCCATTGAATGTAGCACCAAAATTAAGTTATAAAGAAGGCCAGTAGTTATAGTTATAATATTAATTTATTATATTTACTATAACTTATTTTATATATATGTTGATTCGAAGTTGCTGAGTGGTAAAGCGCTTGGCTTTCAAACCGAGGGTTCCTGGTTCGAAACCATGTAAAGACAAGGATTTTTCTTTTCAGGATCTTTGGCGCCTCTGAGTCCACCCAGCCCTAAAGGGTACTTCACATTAGTTGGGGAAAAGTAAAGGTTGTTGGGCGTTGTGCTGGCCACATGACACCTTCGTTAACCTTAGACCACAAAAAAACAACAACAACAGATGACCTATATATATATATGTTAAGGGGTGCACCGGAAAGTAGACCTATAAATATAAGTTGTTTTATGTTTCATGTTAACTTTGGTTTCTCTTTTTTACATAGTCCACATTCCTGATTTAGACCTAGATTTAAAACAAAGCAACCAGTCAAAGAAGTGTCCGTTCATCGGTGTCCGACTTGACCTGCATCATTGTACCGTTGTTGATATAAGTCATCCCATGAACTACAATGCAGACATCTATAAACTGACTGTTGGTACAAGGTGAACTAAGTGCAACTTTTACTTCAGACAAACAAATGGGAGATAATTTTGTAGCGAAAGGACAAGTTATGCCAGATTTATTTTTGTTTGTACAACTTAAATAATTATAGAGAAATGCAAATTTAAAAAAATGTCTTCAATTTTAATAAATAAAATTAGATTATTAAAGAGATCTCCGATGTTTGACATTACAGAAGTATTTTTTTTTTAAAATCAAGACTTTTCTCATTTTACACCATATTAATATTTAAGTAGTCAAACTCTTTAATGGCAACATTTTCATTCAAACGGAAATGCCCATGCAATGAAAGGAAGGCAGACACATGTTTACATTTATTAAACTCCCATCTTATCTCATGTTATATAATTCAGACGTTATTTCAAAAAAAAAAAAAAAAAAGAATTACGTCCTACTAGTCATGCATATTAACCAATGACCAAAATTCTGCCAAGTCACTGGTTTTCTTGGCAAGCTCGTGCAACCCATTCCATGCTCTTATAGCACTAGGGAAAAAAAAGCATTTCTACAAATTTGTCCTAGCATATGAACGAGGAATGTGCCTTTATCTTTGTGTTTTTCTTAAAAAAACTAATTAGGTGTTTTTTTTGTATTTGAAGACTACAGTCTAGAGTCTAGTGGATAATGTATAATTGCTAATTTACTTTTTAGTCATCTTTCCTGTTGGCTTTCTAAATTGAGTAATTTTACTCTTGCATAATTTGGTTTGTTATACATTAAAGTATAATTATTATAAATGAAACCTTCAGAATCTATGCGTCGCCATATAAGGAAAAACTTCTAAAAAAGCTGAGAATCAAAGCAGGCTACTCTGAAACAGATCCGACCTTCCCAAGTGTTAGATGCTGCAGGCTTTTCAAAACCAAGTCTTCACAGCCAACTTTAAGCTCATAGGAAAGAAGATTCATCTTTGACCAGGAAGCATGATTTATTGAAGAAACACAATGTGTACTAATGTTAAAAATCCGGTGGTAGCTTGCTAACATTTCAAAGCTGTGGATTCAGAAGTCTCTGTCTTCAATGAATTTGGTATTGACAAAGTATGTAACTCAAGAAGAAAAATACAAAAGTCTAACACACACACAAATTACAAACAAGCACACACAAAAATTACAAACAAGCACACAGACAAAAAGTATAAATTGATTATATCTGTTTATTATAGATATATGTTTTGTTGAAGAAAAAAGAAGTTAAAAAATTGTAAAAATAAATTTCTTATGCTGCTAAAATAGATCAATTCAGTTTACAAAATAAAATGTTATTATTTCTGTCTTCAATAAACGTTCATGTTTCGTTTTGAATATGTTCTTTTCCTAGTTTTTCCTATATCTGGTGTTTTTCTATCTATATCTGGTGTTTTTCTATCTACATCTGGTGTTTTTCTATCTATATCTGGTGTTTTTCTATCTACATCTGGTGTTTTTCTATCTATATCTTGTGTTTTTCTATCTACATCTGGTGTTTTTCTATCTATATCTGGTGTTTTTCTATCTACATCTGGTGTTTTTCTATCTATATCTGGTGTTTTTCTATCTACATCTGGTGTTTTTCTATCTACATCTGGTGTTTTTCTATCTATATCTGGTGTTTTTCTATCTATATCTGGTGTTTTTAAATTAGCTTTTGGAGCTATTTTTCGTTTAGCAGTTGGTGTTTTGAAGTGAGAACTCGAAGTATCCAAGTGTGTTTCCTCTGTTGATCGGGGATACATGCCTGCTGGTGTTATCATGTCTGTTGTATACGGGACTAGATTTACCTCAGACTGTGTGGCTGTTGGAACTGCCATGCTGCTCAATGATGAAGACAGCAAGTATGTCGGTACAGGAGATGACATAAATGTAGCACCCAATGATGTCGCCTGAGGGGTTGGCACAAACGTGGAGGCTTGTGTTGTCATGATGGCAGTCAGAGGCGATGCATAAACGGCTTGCGATGGCGCTGAGAATTGTGGTGCCGATTGCACAGTGGTGTACGGTGCCAACGACAATGTCAAAGGAATGTTTTGTGGTGGTAACATTAAATTCGTGTATGGTGCTACATTTGAAGCTGAAGTCGTGCTATGTGTTGAACCCGACATTATTTGAGGTTTGGATGATGTTGTCCAGGGCGCAGTCGGGTCATTAGTTTGTGGTACAGCTGGTGCTGTTAGACGAGACGTCAATTGTTCTATGCTGTTTGATACCGTCTTGTTTGCTACTGTATTTGATGAAGATGTCATGCAGGTTGAAGCTCTAATCAACATTTGTGCAACTGACTTGCCTCGACGTACAACAGGTGGCAGTGTCATGTGATAAGCACAGAATTTTTTTATCGGTGTTACAGATGGAGAGTTGGCATTACTTGTCATGTGGTCTGTAGGTAACAAACGTTCTGTAGCTTTTATTGTGAGAAACTCTTGTGTTGCTGCTACAGACGTTTTTCTACTTTTTGCAATATTTTTAATATTTGCAAGAGCTGTTGTTTCTGAGTGACTTGAAACATTTGTCATAGCATTTAAAAATGGACTTGTTATCTGTGTCGTGTAAGCTGCTGCAGCTGTTGTGAGGTCTGGTATTAGCATGCCTGTATTTGTTGATGCCAGTTCTTGTATTAATGATGTACTCTCTGTTGCATCTGGTAAAACAATATCATTCAAAGACTGTGAAATACATGTTTCAGATTCTGAAGACGTTAATGGAGATTTTAAATTCTTTGTCATTGTAGTCGTTTTCCTTGTCTCTGCTAGATGAGATGAAATTAAAAAAAAATTATAACGACATGTAACATAATGTATATTAAACTTACTTGAGTTGTGGAAAAAGGGGGGGGGGTAATACAAACAAAATGTAAAGATGATATAGGGCTTAAGGACTACAATGTCTTATTGTTATTGTTGTGAGGCTTGACTGAATAATATTAAAATCTGAGAGGGCATTCTAGATTTAGTTTGAATCTCAAAATACACTTTATTTTTAATTCAGATTTGAGCTGAAATGTGTATACTAGGAAACCTTGTAGATGTAGACGTCATCTCAACACATATTAAACAAAGCTATTTGACTTAACCCACATACCATAGAGGACTCTATACTAATGAAATAGATATGATAAAAATAACATTGGTTTTATGTTTATTCATTATTCACACTGACCAGTGTACTAAACGATTAATCTTTTCCTTTATACTAATATTCTAGCTAGTCAAAAATACAGAAAAGAATGAACACACGATAGCCATGATGATGTGTATGTGTCCCACTTATTATAGATTTAGTGGCACCATATTGAATTAAGACTCTTTAAGAAATATTAGGATCATGGAAACTGTGGACTCAGCCCTATTGTTTAATTAGTTTCACTAAATGTTAGATTGCCTACACTCAAACTATCCACATGTATAAGTTGAAATAGGTATAGAATGACTGACTATATATAAATGAATAAGTCCATCTTATTGAGAATGGGGATATACACGTTCACAATCTGGGCAAATGTGATCACAAGAAAGAACTTATTTTATTTTGTGTACTTGACCAACTAGTAATGGTGAAACATTTTATGATTGATATATTACATATTTAAAATAATTTACTAAATGTGTTCAATAGAAAATATTTTACAAAAGTTGATCTATTTGAAAGGACACAACAGGCTCAAAACTATTCGTTAAGGCTTAAACTTATTCAAATAGAATAAATATTAAGCTAAATATTCAGTTTTACTAAGAAATTTATTTTGATTACAATAATTTTATAGTAATGTTAAATTGTCTTAAAAATTAAGAACCTGAGGTCTAAATAAGTTCTATGCGTTATCGCATGCCACATCTGTTTAATTTGCAGCAACAGTCTAGGTTTTATTTTGTAACTGTAGACATAACTTAAACTCCTAAAGACCATAACTTAAACTCCTAAAGACATTTGCTTGACAGTATCAATCTAAATTTATTCATAATCCTAATCCTAACTATACCTGTTATTGACATTTACTATACAGTAACATATTTTATTTCATAAACCTAACTATAACCAGAACTGTTATTGAGATTTACTTTACAGTAATATATTAAAATATGTTTCAGTAAAAGAAATAACAACCAACAATACATATAAGAAATAACGTACTTACCCGCACTAAGGTTAAGATGAACGGGGCACTTAGAAAAGAATGTAAAAAAATCCTCAGAGAATTAAGCAACAAAATTTGAAATCGTCAAAAAATATCCGCTAAGAATGCACTGAATCTAAGACTGATACAGTTTAGAAGATCAGGACAAGAATGACGCTGTCGGCCGGACAAGTGATCTTAAATAGTACATGCGACAAGCGAGGATACAGGCCACCACCTTGGTAGTTAGGTCACTCCCACAGTTGACCACTTGGGAGTAGCGAAACAATAAGGTAATGTGGCTACTGAGTAGTGGTGGCTCTCGTTAATTGGTTACTAGCTACGATAACAAAAGATTGACATAGCAAAAAAAAAAGAAGTTTATTTTAATGTTTGAAATTGCCTTCTCTAGTTTTATTTAACAGCTGGGGTGGGGAAATATACATATTTATCAACTCCCATCATTTAAAATTTTATACATATATATAAATGATGTATAGATCTAATATTTATTACGAATTTTACAGCACTAATAATAACGTGTTGAATCATCTTCTTCTTCTTCTTCCTCGTTCTCATTTTTATGTTGGAGCGTTCAGATGACTAGACCGATATATGAGATGAACTGCACAGTGGTTTCTATCAGTTTAAAGTGTCTCTCTTGTGTTAATTGTGTATTTCTGAATCATTTGTGACTTTGTTTACAAAGATGGCTCCTGTCACACCACCGAAAAGAAATTCTTACGTTGTCATGACGAGTCCAATATCGCTTCCAGAACAAATTTCTAAACGAACCAGAAAAGAACATTTTGACACAGCTTCCGAAAGACATTGCCTAGAGGTAATTTTTTTTTAAAACTCTCCTCGCAGTAAAATTTACCTGCTTCTAATAAGCAATATTGGGACTAAAAACATAGAGTAGAGTATGTTTTTAAAGTGATAACAACTCTAGTGCTATAGCTCTATTTAATAGACTAAATCTAGAAGAGTTTACATAGTTTGACTGAATACACATTCAATATCACAACTTGGATACATTTTCTAAAACTATTCAATCTAGTCAATAAAACTGTAGGCTACAACTGAAGCCATTTGTTTGTAATAGAACCTTATCTTTTGAAACATGAGGCCTAACAATGCAATTAAATCTATTTTATTTATTAGCTGTAAAGCTTAGCAAAACTAATAAGTAGATTATGCAATATAGTTCAACATTACAAAATAGTATGCGTCCGGCTTTCAAAGCTAGGATTGGACTTTACAGTCATCTTCGAGTCCATAGGAAATGAGAAAAGTGCTCATCTTCAACCACGAAAGAGGAGCTATATATAAGGGCTCATGCACGCAGTTATTAGTTACTGTTTTAAGCTTTTTTATTATTTGAAATTTCTACATTTACACACAAAATATTACACTGTTTACTTGATCTAAACATACAACTTCCTCTAGACAAACTTTTAAACAATTGAGTTATACAATTTCTCTAAAGTACACACATTTTTTAAACTATATGTAATGATACTTTCTTATGCCTTTTATTTATCTCTTTTAAATTTAATTTAAATTATCATTCCTTTAACATTTTTAATATTGAGAATTGTCTAATATTCCATACTTATTCTCATATAGCTGATAATTTTTTTAGCGCTTTAAATCATTTGTAATTTATCATTTCAAATCTTAATTTATGAGCCACTCTACCTATTTGTGACTCCATCTATACCTCAATATTATTAATTAAATATCATTCAGTAGAAGATATGAGATATTCTTTTAGTAAACCATTTCATTGCTAAACTTGCAGAATATACAACTACAAAACTATACAATTTTTTTCCTCCATAATACAATACTTACCGTCCCTTAATTTTTAAAATATATTTTAAATAAAAATTTGGTTAATGGGTATTGTTTCTTTTTATTTGTGTTTAAATAAGTAAAATGAGAACATGCGTTTATCTATCTATCTATCTATCTATCTATCTATCTATCTATCTATCTATCTATCTATCTATCTATCTATCTATCTATCTATCTATCTATCTATCTATCTATCTATCTATCTATCTATCTATCTATCTGTCTGTCTGTATGTCTGTCTGTCTGTCTGTCTGTCTGTCTATATATATCTATCTGTCATTCTGTCTGTCTGTCTGTCTGTCTGTCTGTCTGTCTGTCTGTCTATCTATCTATCTATCTATCTATCTATCTATCTATCTATCTATCTATCTATCTATCTATCTATCTATCTATCTATCTATCTATCTATCTATCTATCTATCTATCTGTCTGTCTGTCATTCCGTCATTCCTTCATTCTGTCTATCTATCTATCTATCTATCTATCTATCTATCTATCTATCTATCTATCTATCTATCTATCTATCTATCTATCTATCTATCTATCTATCTATCTATCTATCTATCTATCTATCTATCTATCTATCTATCTATCTATCTATCTATCTATCTATCTATCTATCTATCTATCTATCTAACTATCTATCTATCTATCTATCTATCTATCTATCTATCTATCTATCTATCTATCTATCTATCTATCTATCTATGTTATACTTTTTTTCTTCCATTTCTGTGCTCTTCTTGTGTTAAATGTAACTTTTGTTTTAATGTACTTCGATAACATGTTCCTAGAATAGTTTCATTACTGGAAATAGGCAATATAAAATGAAAAATTATATTAATGCATTATAAACTATTAATACAATTAATATTCTAAATAAACATTATATAAAAAGATCAACATTTTTATCGCAATGATTTTAATATCTAATACATTAAAAGTGTATACCTAAAACAGAGCAATATTTTATTTGAACAATAAGTATATTTGTCTTTACTTTCAGTTCATCTTCCTGTTATTAAGCATTCCTTTTTTTGTTGTATATTTGTTGAATACTTTAAAACTTAGACATAAATATTATTATTCTTTATTGATAAATACACAAAAATTAATGTTTATTTAAATTCTATTTCAATATTTATACTTCTCAATAGTGCCATTTATTCTTACATTTATTTTCCCTTTTAGATTTCATATGGTCACCACCAAGCAGATTGCAGTTCTTAAAAAACTTAAAGGACAACAACATATCAACAGTCAAGTTTCCAGAGGAATCTTTGGCCAGGATCATTTGATGTCCACACCAACATTAGATACATTTTATTTGTAATTTTTAATTTTTAAAACTAGTTCTAACACTACCTATGAACGGTAAGGTAATATTAATATATGGTCAGCATAATAGCCTATTTTGTGATTGCAATTTGCTCCTTAAAATTTATAAATACATTATTTGTTTCATACGTCTGTAGAAGTTTTAATTTTTAACATACCTTATAGTCTTTGAAATGCACGATTGTCCATTGCATAGAAAATATACTAAGCTTGATACATGTCTCGAGTAACAAAAATAGTTAAATTTCAAGCTTAAATGTCTGTGTATATATAAATATTGTGTTTTTATAAAACATTTATTGCCTTTTTATTACTTCAAAAGTTTGTATTATGTACTTTAACTTGTTATATTTTTTAACTTTACAGCTCAATGTTGGAAACACATGGGATGCTAAGAAGTCATTTGATGTCAACTTCTTATAGACAAGCACATTTCTCACAAGAGATGTCAATGCCATTTACACAGGCTTATTTTACACAAGAAATGTTAGTGACTCAAAGACATGGACAATTTTCACAAGAAATGTCAATACGACATGTAGAGTCAAATATTTTACACCAAGTAACAAATTCACAACAAATGTCTTTGTCTGTACAGGCACACTTTTCAGCACCGATATCAGGGCCACTTTTCCACAGGTCGTTGCCTTATTTGCAAGGAAATGTTGCACAACTGAAACCATTTCATCCTATCCAGAAAAACATTGCTCATCAGCTGCCAGTACCTAATGGGCAGCCTCACAAATCACAGCAAAAGTGTTTTGCTTCAGAACAGAAAACAACTCCTTCTGTAAAGAGGAGAAAATCTTCAAAACAGAAAACTGTTCTGCCTTCAAATAATAAAGATGAGTCAAAGCATCCTGTACAGACAAACATTTTACCTCAGCTGTCAGTACCTCATGTACAGCCACACTATTCACAGCAGTCGAGCTTTGCTTCAGAAAAGAAAAAGATTCTTTCTGTAAAGAGGAAAAAATCTTCAAAACAGATAACTGTTGAGCCATCAAATCATAAAGATGTTTCCCCTCAAACAGTCAAGCCATCGAAACATAAAGATGTTTCCCCTCAAACATTCGAGTCATCGAAACATAAAGATTTTTCCCCTCATCAGACTGTATGTGACATTGTTGACATTGTTTCGAAGAACATTCTCCAAGAAAGCTTTAACCAGAAAGAGTTCTCTATAAAGGCTCAAGAAGCTCAACAAGAACAAAAAGAAGCAAACATTTCACAAATGATATCAGAGCCTCTTGAAGATAGCGATCTAAATGAGGAAAGTTTACTCCTAGATCCCTCTCTTCTAGGATTTGGAAGTGAAGATTCTTCTCTAGACATTCCCCCTGAACTTGAAACATGGTGTCAAAACATGCTTCATGACTTCCTTAATGATCAGAAGGAATCATTCCATCAGCAGAATAAATGTGATCAAATTGAAGACCCTCATAATAGCTTATGCATTCCACAGACAGCAGAGTGCCAGTTGGTTAAAGGACCAATGAATGGAGACCTCAGAGTGTCACAGTCTGACTCACAACAGACTGATGTTCCAGAGTTTGACCAAAATTCTACTCTTTTTGACCCCGATGTGCCAAACTCTAATGGAAATAAACATGATAATGATAGTGTCTACTCTAGCACTTCTCCATCGATCAATTCAAATGAAGATATTGATTGGCAGGAACTGTATGATAAAATTATTTCTCTTAATTTAAAAAAAAAATTTTTAAATTTTTCCTCAAACGTAATGTATCGACCTCAATATTTCAGATCAATATAGCCAAAGTAAATGTATAAAACACAATGAATTATCTAAATTAATAAAATTAAAGACAAAACCGTTTTCCTCTAAATTATCGACCTTTGTGTATTTAATTGACTTGGCTAATACTTATTATAACACCATATGCGATAGTATTTCTTTTAATCCATTTACATCTACAAATTGCATAATGTCATTTAAGTTTAACCCCAAAAAAATATTTAAAAAAGCAATGGTACTTATTGAATTTTATGTAAAAAACTATTAGAATTAAAACAGTGCTTTTTTTTTTTTGTTTGAAATTACTTACTTTATAATTGCTTAATAAATGTTTTATTGAGATAAATATTAGGAAATACCGTTATATAAGGAAATTAGTTTATAGATACAATTAGGACTTTCAATTTCGTTCTTACAGGTTATCTTAAAACATAAAGTTCAGAAATACTTAATGTCTAATGTTAATTGTCTAAAGTTTTAATATATCTAGTTTTATGTTATTGTCTTTTATTATTTTTGTATTGTTTGTAACTGTGAAAATGAAACCAAAGTTTTATGAATGTTTACAAGACAATGTGATGTAGAATTTTTTTATACGATAAAAAGTGTACAATAGAAACATACTTACAATTTGATTTGTTTTTACATTTGTCTCTATAACTCTACTACAAATGTTTATTAATGTTAGACTATATATTGTCAATGTGTTATGCTTTTTTATCTGGATGCTTTTAATGTAATAAATTATTCTATATTGAAAAATAAAACTTATCTTGTTATTCTAAAAAAAATTGTTGACTTTTTTATGTGGGTATGAGTGTTTTTGTTTGTCTATATCAAACTAATTCTTAGCACTGCAACTTAGCAGTAGATGAATAATACCATAATTCATTTTTTTTTTGTTGCAAACATCAATTGTTGAAAGGGATACACTAGAAAGAATAAGACATTTATTCATATCATTTAATAACCATTAAAATTAAAACAAAAATATAAATGTAAAGACAAATGCAAAAAAATCAAGGGGAACACTATAATAAGGTTGGTTTTATTAAAATTGTAATAACATTTTTTTACATTTTCAAAATTTTAGCTAAAAATATGCAAATTGTTCAAAATTCTTGTTATGATACAATTAATAACAGCGAAAATATACTATTTTAAAGAAAGAAAAAAATATATATTAAAGAATATTTTCAAAACTTATTTTTTCGTTCAATAAACTAAAACATTTAATTGCTAATGGAGTCGGGTCTGAACTTCTATTCTACCCAAGCAAATCTCTACACATAAAATGTAGAAAATCGAGTTTGAAGGCTTTTAAATTTACACATCCACAGTAAGGCCTATTTGTTTAAAACTTAATTAGATTTGTTTGCCATTTTAAATATCGTGATTTTTTTTTGTCATAGAATACTTGAATTAGAATGTACCTGTATTATTTTTTAAGTTTAGTTCTTGGTTTGTAATTCTACGCAGATACTACAACTAAACTGAAATTAGTATATTAAATTATTATATAAGCCAGCTAAGGCAACTTTTGTAAATCCCATAAAACAGCATTGTAACAGTCCCCCAACGGATCCTAGGCCATATTAAAATAGAAGACGATGAAAAACGGACACTGCAGAATGAGACAACTCATGTTTCGGTAACTAACATTAGGGAATAGTGAGATTTCACGTTGTGGAACATCACAGGAGAATGCCGACCATATTATTTAAATTCTGCATACTCTATCAAGAGGCCTATCAAAATCCTGGCCCACAAAGCCCCCCAAACATTGCTAAAAAAAATAATAATAAAAAAAAGAGCTAACAGATTTTGGAAACCAATGCATTGGCACCAATTGCCCCCCCCCCGGGGCCCCAAAAAAAAAAAAGATTTAAAACAATATGAAGAACTGCCGAATCTGGAAACCACAACGCAGATATAGGACTATTTGTCTCAACCTTTCAACATAAAAATAAGAATTGAAAGAGAAAGAAAGAAAAAGTTGTCATTTCAGTGAGCTACAAGTTTTACTGCTTCCCCTCCCCCAGCCCATACTTATCCCACTACCTCTATTTCCTATCATCAAGGGGTTATGACACCTGTGATGTCCGCCGATGACACCGTCTTGTTGACTTAACTTGAACAATGAACTCAATTGACCGTCTCAGTGGATACGCAGTGGTAAAGCTGGCTATTGTTTCACTACAAAAGACGCCGCAGCTTAAATCAACAAACCTAAACGTTTTTAATGAGCGCGTACTTTATAATCTCATCAAACATGCGTACATAATTTTTTCCATTCTACTTTAATTGCAATTAGACTTGACTTTTGTAGTATTTCAAAAATAATTTTGTGCTAAATATATTTATAAAATTTAAGCTAGAAATAAAAAAAAAGGATCTAATACAAATAAAAATATGCAAAGAGAAATTTATTTTCTAGTACAAAATCTTAATTTTTGATTATTATTCTTATCTCTACCCAGTCTGGGTTCCGCGCAATCCGTTTCGTATAGTACCCCGCAATTGTTAGGGCCGGCCCTGAATATTGGCTTTTCTCCATTCGGTGCCGCTAAAGCTAACTTCTTCACGAATAACATATAAATACATAGTTTAAATTTGGATTAAAACATGTTTTAGGTGTGTTTGCATTTAATATGTAATTTTAATATTCAATACAAAAAGGGAGAGTGGTTTCAATGAAATCGCGTATATATTGTGCAGCTAGGAATATACTTTAAATATATTTTAATGATATGACTTCGCTACACACAAGGTGCGTAAGGTAAAAGTTAATTTGATTGTAATTTTGTACTTAGTAATCGGCAAAGACGAATTTCTTTTCTATTACAAAATCTGGATTTTCACTTATTATCCTTATTCCTACCCAGACTGGGTCCCGCGCAATCCGTTTCGCATAGGGCCCCGAAATTGTTAGTGCCGGCCCTGGATGTAAACCTGGCATAACTGGTGTCATATAATGATTATCTAATTCAGTGATGCCCTACATAATTCAACCTAAGGGTCAATTTAATTTACGACACTCGTATCGCGGGCCACATAACCGAAAAGGTACAAAAAAGAAATGAAATTGATCTAAAAAAAAGTTATTAGAAGCCTCTGGATCTAGTACTTACTACTTGCTGTAATTACATTAATTGATGGGACATTTGAAATATATCTTTTCTTTTTTTACGCGTCATAAAATGGCTTCATTTCTCTACTTAAAATGTGATCAAATTTATAGTTAGCTAGCCAACGACTCATTTTCTTGTCTCTTTTTTTGGTAAATATTCCCATCTATCCTACAATTTCTAGGCGTAGTTTAAAAATATTTTTTATTGCGGCTCAATCCAAGAATGCCGTCATATTTGTTTTATAATCCCGTTTATATGTTGTTTAAAAAAGAAACAGTCACATTTTCTTTACAAACCAATTATGTAGGCTTATTGCCATGTTCCAATAAAAAAACAAACAAATAAAGATCCGTTCATTTTCCCTGGTAGAAACTCTATTCTAAATGTCTCTTGTAGTTACTTCAACTCTCTTATTTTATAAACGTACAAATGTTAAAGATGGTGGTGCCAATCCATCAGAGGGCCCTAAAGTAGGTTAGATACATTTTTGTATCTACTCTTTGAACCGACGTTTCGGAATGGAACCTTGTCGCGGGCCAGACCAGGACCGCTGACCATATTTTGGGAATCTTTGATCTAATTGATCAAAATGTTTTATAAAAGGTTAATCTCTTATTCCAAGAAAAATCTCTTATTCTAAGAAAAATCTCTTATTCCAAGAAAAAAAAATCCTTTAGTTGTGTATTATAAGGTTGTGGGGCCGCTCAGCAGCTCACGCGATACAATGTAAAACTGTTGTTTTAAATTATGTTCCACTTGTATGCATATTAAATAGATTTTTTTTCTCTTTAAAAATAAAAGTAAACATTTTATTTTTGTAAACGTAATAGTTTATATGACAGAACTTACTAAAATTGGCAATATAATTGTAAAAAAAAATTATTGACAGAAAATCTAAAACCGTTGGCATAAATATGTTAAAGAATACGGTAAATAGTCATCTTCTTTACTTAATAGCCTCCAGTGTCCGTTACTATTAATAGTGGATAGTTGTAAAATAGTGTATTTTTATGAAAAAAAAATTTGATTGCACAGTTGATTTTAGAAAAGAAAAAAATAGCCATTGCATCAGAACTTTGAAAGTTCTAAAATATCGTGATGTCGGATTTTCAATATCTTTTACAGATTACGAGATCTAAACGAGACGGACGGGCGGACAGACAGATCACACAAAACTAATAGCGTCTATTTCCCTTTCAGTGGGAAAATTATGTTGCTTTTTTTCTGTGCTTGCCACATATTTTGTAGCATTGGGAGAGCTAATTGTGTACCTCAACAATATACCAGGAATATTTAAAAATCACTTACTTCTCTAGTAGAAAATAAAGGTATATGGGTTTACAGGTTTACAGGTTGGATGTTAACGGATGACCTTTTATCAGCTTAAGTATGACGAAAGCCACTCTAAAATGGCAGTTGGTGTGGTTAAGTGCTCACGTAGATACCATATTGCCAGTAGAGCATAAGTTCCAATCTTTCTTTGCCTTAATGTACAGTGTCTGATTTCCTTTAGCCCAAAACAATGTTTTTTTGTGTTTTTTTTTTCTTTTTAATTTTTATAACGAAATTAATCAAAAACAAATAAGAATATATTAGTAAAATGTTTCGCTGTTGCTCGGTCAGTTTAATCAAAAGGGACAAAATGTAACTTATGAACCCCTAAATAACACTGTGCTATACATTCGCGGGAATCCTATTTGTGGTTCAAAAGGCTGGATTTATGTCTATTTTTCTGAATGGAAAGAATTATTAACAGATGCTACAACATGACAAATGATATTCAAAAATGACATTCAATAATACAAGAAAAGTTTGATAAACAATTATTTTTTTCTTCTTCTTCCAATCCAATAAACTGATAATCGATTCTAATTTTTATAAATTATACAATGCTTGTGCATTAAACATTAAATATAAGCGTTAATTACTCTTTTATTTAGACTGACGAAATGGAGCCGGAGAATCGTTTCAAGAAGTTGTTAGTATCAACTAATTGTAAAATAAAGAATTTTTCTCACACACCCAACGGTTATCGAATGTATCGTTGGAGCAGCACAACGACCAACCGCCTTTGCTTTTCTAACGAAAAATGTTAGGTACCTAGTACTCGAACCCGAGACATTTTTAGTTGGGAAGTTAAGCACTTTACCACCCGGCCACCATGCTCCGATCGTAGTCTTAAATATAATTTAGTATCAGAATACAATCATTTTGAAAAAAAACAGTGGACATTAAAGGTGTCAAGGGACTCGTCTATGCGATATTTAGCGAGGGCGGCGTGAGTGATCAATGCTCACAGGGGCGGGTAAAAACAACAACCAGTGATAAGACACTCCTATGACATCACAGGAAAACTGGACAATTGTTTAAAGACGAAGTTAGTGTCAATATTTGTAATAGAAAAAAACAAAGTCTAGCTTGTGTTTTAATATCGGATTGTATTCGTTTCAAAAAGCGGCGGACATCAAAGGTGTCAAGCTGGACACCGCCCAGAGAGTGGTCCGAGAGTAGTCCATGCGTTTTGGGGCTGGTAAAACACGAATTGCTGATAAAACACTCCTATAATATGATAACTAAACAATATAAGAAAAGTTTCAATATTTAGAAACATGTCGGGCTATCGAAGTCTTCTACAGTTTTAACAAAGTGACTGCAAAGGCAGCCTATCTCTAGTAGAGACTTTGTAGCTTTTAACAAAATATACGTTTAGTTTTTAGGAATATTCAAAGACGTTTTGTATTGTCTACGCAATCCATGTCACCATTTAAAAAAAAAGATCATACGAACTAGTCACTATTTTGGGATACATTTATTTTAACGGACAAGATTTAAAGCGACCAGATTGACTTTTATTGACAAAAAAATAAAGATCATTAACATCACAGTGCAACATATACTGTCGATATTATACTGAAAGAGAAGAAAAATATGAAAATCGAAGCTTCAAGATTAAGCGACTATGAATGTTATCTTGAACATCAACCGAGGGGATAGCGTCAACTGACCACGCAAAAACATCCATAAGACGAATCTCGTTACTTGTCAGAGGGCATTAGTACTGCAGACCTGCCACATCTCCAGAAATTCTTCAGTGGACACAGTTATTAGGAGTAAAGTTTCCTTTTCAAACCATGTCATCTATGGGACAGATGAGGTTATCTATTTCTATGGTCAACGGTTAACGAGAAGGGTGTCATGTGGCCTGCGCAATGACCAATCGCCTTTGCTTTCCCCAACTAAGGTCAGGTTGGGTGGATTCAGGGCGCCCTAAAAATCCCAAAATTGAAAATCCCAGTCTTCACAGAAATTTTCCAACATGGACCCCAAATTCTTAAACCCTTTATCGAAGCTCGACCCTGACAGTGCATGAGAATAAAAATGTACATTTTTACAATAATAATAATAATAATAAATACGAAAAAATTTGTTACTCAAATATGAATAATAAACACTATCATTTTCTAGCTGCTTCTACCACCCCCCCCCCTTTTTTTTATCCCTTCTGTCTGTATGAGATGTTTTTGTTCTACTATTACGGTCTATTGCAGGCAGACACTGCACATCTTAACTATTTTGCAGGCAGACATTGCACATCTCAACTCTATTGCAGGCAGACACTGTACATCTCAACTCTATTGCAGGCAGACACTGTACATCTCAACTCTATTGCAAGCAGACACTGTACATCTCAACTCTATTGCAAGCAGACACTGTACATCTCAACTATTTTGCAGGCAAACACTGTACATCTCAACTCTAATGCAGGCAGACACTGTACATCTCAACTCTAAATAATATTTATCTTGTAAAATCTCCACGTGGACTACCGCGGCTTTAAGCAAATCATTGGCTTTTGTGAAGTGACTGTGTTGGTATGTCTCTATTACACGGTCATGTTGACTTAACAATAACAATGACCTCTAGTGACCGAAACAATATCTAAGAGACGAAGATAACTCGCTTGCATGATCAAAAACTGCACCGACATGTTCTTATCTTTTGTATGGTATGGTATGTCTTTATGACACGGTCTTGTTGACTTAACAATAACAATGACCACAAGTGACTGACACAATAGCCACGTGATCACAAACTGCACTGACATAGTCTTATTTTATCGTCGACCAAATGAAGAAAGAAACAAGCTTGTCTCAGCCGCTCTCAAGACTACAACTCCCATTCTACTGCAATAAATAAATATTTCCGCATTTTGAGGTTGTTTATAATTTAACAAGCATGGAGCTCATTTCTCACTGTATTAAAACTCCATTCTAAAGAATGTGTTATTTACATATAATTTATTTTCTTGGTATTTAAAAATGTTTTTAAACTATTAATACTTAATACAAATCGCACATAATGTGCATCTATATTTAATAATTATTTTTCTACAATTAACTATTACGTATGTGTTAATTTAAAATTAATAGGTGTATTTCTAAGACAAAAACAAAACACGCATAATTAACTTTAAAACTAAATAATTGCAGAACAAAATAGGTAGCCATAGCATCAAAACTTGACAAAATCTAAAATATTATGAAATCAAATTTTCCTTATCATTTTGCGATCTAGGCGTGTCAGGAGGGACGGACTGACAGACTGAAGGGACAGAACTAAAGACAGCTTATCTTTTTCCGGCAGGGGGGGGGTAAGACTTTTGAAGACCATTTGTTACTACCTCTCGTATAACATTCAATAAGTATACCATAAATCAGGCATGTCAAACTCGTTAAGGTGTATGGGCCTGCATAAAAAACTTACTATGGCCTGAGGGGTTGCAGCAAAAAAATCAGTTGCAAAACAGCTTACTAGTTTTATGTAAATTAGAAACAATACAATACTACAATAGAATACAATAATTAATGGTATACCCTTAGTTAGCTCAATTTTTATTACAATTTGGCGTTAAAAATTACTATGATTGCGCATTTTTTTCTTTGTCCTGATGCTTGACATATTTCTGGGAGACAAGTTTATTAATATCGGGTTGAAGTTTGTTTGCCACAGACACTATCATCACTGACGACAAATTTTGATCAGATAATCTCGAACGGTGAGGTGATTAGTAGCTTTTATTAAAGAAAAGAACTGCTCACATAGATCAGTGCTTGCAAAAATAGCTAGAATATTCTTTCTGCAAATTTCCGCTATTCAACGTACCGTTTAGGTAAATAAATAAATTTTGGCGTAGCCACTTCTTTATACATCGCTTTCAACTAAGAATCTAACTGCTATTCTATCAGCTCTAGTTGCACATTACCAGCAGCATTTTCAGAAGCAAATGAAAATGAAGATAAAAACTACGAAACTTCTTGTTCGTATCAAACAAAGTCATGAAAACGGCCAGTGGAAGCATCTACTAACGATTCCAGGTGTAAGACATATTTACCTAATGTTGTAGCCGTATTTAATATGTTTAGTTCCTGACACGTTAAGAAGTGAACAAGATTTTCTCTTCATATTTGGTTTATCCACAGTCGTAATTTTGCTTGAAAGCATTTCACATTGTGAAAATTTAGTCTTTACTTTGAAGTTTCAAATTTAAGTCTTGCAGGTGACCAGTGACATCAATTACAAATGCCAAATCCTGAGCCCATTCTTCAGTATGGAAATGTTCAACAGGTTCAGCTTTCATGTTCAGAAACAATACAATTTCTTCACGCAGTACAACAAATCTCTTCAATTTTTTATAACAGGAGAGCCAGAGATTTTGGTGTCCGATGTCATCCAGAAACATCGAAAATTGGCGATGATAAGAATAAAATGGATATTGACTGAAACCAGTCTTATGACATGATGGAATTGTAATTGCTTTGTGCATTATGTTTCTTGGTGAATGATACACTGAAAATGATCAAATTTAAAATTAGTCTCTCTTATTTTTGCATGTAGCTTTGCATCAAAATCATTTCATAATGGTTAGTGCGCCATCCGTTGTTAGACTAGCTAGCTTTACCAAAGGAAATTTTGAACAGAAATATCACCTGTTATTTCGCAAAAAAACATCCTCGCTTGTTGTGGCGTTATGTTTAGAACGAGTAGCTCCTCATGTATCTCAAATTTCCTGTCACAGGCCCTTATGAATATAGCCAACTGTGCTAAACCCGTTACATCAGTTGACTCATAGAGAGCCAATGAGAATATTTCAAAATCTATTTTGTTATTTAATTGTTCACGCGAGCGGATTGACATGTCATTTATTCTATCTGCCACAGTGTTCCTATTTAAAGCTATTACTTTGAATACTTTCGCCTTTTCTGGACAAATTACTTAGGCAGCTTTAACGATACACTCCTTCATAAAATCCCTTTCACTAAATGATTTGCAATGGCTTGCAATTAAGTTTGAAAAATGTATCTGGCTTTCACTGCAGACTCAATCTCCTTGTTCAGTTTAACAAATACTATTTTTCAATTCAAGTAGCTTGTCATCTTTTATTTTCCAGCGTAATAGTTTAACTTTATTTTGATAATTTTTAGAGGTGGCCAAGGTGGTCGCGGGCCGCATGCGGCCCCCGAATGCTGTGTTTGACATGCCTGCCCTAAATAGTATCTACTAAATAGATTACATTTTAAATTTTGTTTAAAACTAGTTTTAGACGTGTTTATATATAATATGCAATTTTAATATTACTATTACACACACACAAAAGAAGATGATCATATATAGTTTGTGAAGTAGTAAGTGTAGTTTAAACATAAGTAGGCCTATACTTTAATTATTAAAAAAAAAACAAAGACAGAGGCCTCTAAAAATGTTCACCTTTTCAAACTTTACGATTACGGGGCAGATAATGTAAATGTCATGTTTCTGTAGCCCATGTTTAATGAGGGTGTCATGTGGTCAGAACATAGACCAACCACCATTACACAATTATTGTAAAGGTACACATCAGAGCTGGGTGGACTCAGAGGCGCCATAGAATCCCCCATATTAAAAAAGTCACGAATAGTTGATTTTAAAATTTAGTAATACATGTTTTAAAAGTAAATATAAACTTTTTATTTATTTGAAATATACATATGTATAAACAAATCAGGACGTTATTTAAAACTTAAAATATTCGAATACATCTGATGCTCATTACCAAAGATGTTCGTATTTTAAGGTTAATCCACGAATAGGAAGCATTTAATATAGCTGTGTTTAAAATAATAAAACTTGTCTAAGTAGAATAACAGCATAATTACTTCTATACGTCTCAAGACGGCATAAAGAATCTCCTTTACCTTTATATAAAACAGAATAAATTAATTACAACTCATTGATTAACTAATTGGTTAGTTGTTTTTTTTTTTTATTGATTCGTGTTTTGTCATCGACAAAAAATAAATATGCAAAATTTCAACTTGCTCCTAGAAAGAAAAGTGATACAAAACGTACTTATGGAATAACTACACATAATAAATAGACATGTCTCAAAAAGAAGAATTTGTTTCCTTTTTTCAGTATCAAAAATAAAAGTTAATTATCGATAATTATTAATTTATTTGTTAATTTTTTCAATGATTTATGTTTTGTTAGGTATAAAAATAATTATTTTAAGTTTCAACTTAAACCAAGAATTGAAGAAATGGGTTGGGAGAAAGAAAGTGTACAAATGTTTAGCTCAAAAGAAAATGTAAAAGAAAAAAAAAAAGAATATTATATTTCCCACCCTACCAAAAAGAAAAAAAAAAGAAAAAAAATGCCCCACCCTCCCACATCCCATCACGCTTTCCTTTATGATAGACACCCGGTCCGTTTACAATGGACAACGGCTGACTACTTACGCGTACAACTCTAACCAATCATAGCGCATTAGCTGTTCCTGGACTGACCACTCGATCGGACACAAAGCCGATCGGTGCTATCGTGCCAACTTATTACCGTTTTAAGCCCGCCCATTCCGTTGGGTCACTTTGTGATCCTCACCTTATATAAAGCTGACCAACACTTCGACTGTTATCATTTCACGACTAGATCTTCTCGTCTTGAAAAGTTTTATTTCTTATTAGTGTCACTGCTACTGAATCCATATCAGACTTTCATATTTATTAAATTGGACATTAAAACTTGTGGATATATTGTTCTCTTGTGTGCTATTCAGTGTGGATATATTGTTCTCTAGTGAATTCTTAAGCCTGAAGTAGAATGTTCGCCATAGAGAATACTCCTTCTCTACCTTCAACATCATCATCACCTCAAGAAGTTCCAGTTGTGTCTTCTTTAGCCTGTGATAGTGTGTTCACCATGGAGGATAACTTTTTATTACCTTCAGCATCATCACCACAAGAAGTTCCAGAGAACACAAAGAAGCCAAATGGAAAAAGAAAATCTGCCAGCTCCTACAAGTCAAAAGCTAAAAAGAAGAAGAAAGACGCTAGCCTTGGTGAAGGTGAAAATTCTTCTGGAGAACAGCAAATAGTGTCTCCTTTAGCCTGTAGTGTCTTTAACATGGAGGATAACTTTTTATTGCCTTCAACATCCTCATCTCAACAAGAAGTTCCAGAGAATAAGACGAAGCAGAAGGCTAAACCAAAATCTTCCAAAGGAAAAGGTAAAAAGAAGAAAGAGGCTAACCTCGGCGATGGTGAAAATATTTCTTCAGAACATCAAGTATTGTGTTCTTTAACATTTGATAGTGTGCTTAACATGGAGGATAATTGTGTATTCCCTGCAACATCTCCACAAGAAGTTCCAGACAACAAGATGAAACAAACAACCAAGCCTAAATCGTCCAAGGGAAAAGCTCGAAAGAAGAAGGGAGACAATACACCTGAAGACCCTTATGCAAGAGTGAAACGTTCCAAAAGTAAGAAACTAAAAGGACTTCCATTAGATAAAGCTGAGCAGTTGAGACTTAAAATGAATGAACAGGTAAGAACAACCTTTTTTCTATTCATGTAATTTCATTATTAAGAAAACATTTATTGTGTAAATTCTCATTTTGAGAAATATTACTTGACACCTTGAATGTAGAGTATATATACATACATGGAGAATTTTCCTATCCACTTCAATTAGTCATTTATCTCTTTGACTATTTGGCTTTGTAATGCATTTCTTTTAATCCAACTTTTTGAATGCAATTACTGTCTGGATAGAGTTATAGACCTTTATCAACATTGAAATAAATCTTTTTTTGTTATATAAAAGCTACAATACATGTTCAATGGTCTAAAATTATGATGCTATATTCTGTTATATGATATCAGTACAATCCAATCTCTTAGATGCATGAAATGCTTGAAATGATATAAAGTTTTATACCAAAACAAATTATAGCAGATTGACGCTCACTTGAGTAGATCAGCACACTATGTTGCAAATACTTTTTTTTGAAAATCTGGACATTACATGAAAACCACTTCGTTAAATAATGGAAAGTAAAAGCATTTGTGTTGGCCCAATTACACCATAATTTAAAAATGACCATTAAAAAGGAGTTTAAAGTTAGCATCACATAGACGACTATGAATTTTTGTTTTGTTTACTAAAGCTTTTTAAAAACTGTTTTAAATTGCAAACAAATCTTTAGGTTTTTAAGCAAATATAAGTGTATTATGACTGAAGCCGCTTGTTTCAGTATACACTAGTTTCTCTCCCTCCAAAAAGTAAAACTAAATATAAAATGATATTTTGTCTAATCTAAAGTCCATAAAACGTTATTGTTTGCAAGAATCAACAGAGATGACGCTTTGAGTGTGTGTTACTAAAAAGTTATGATAACAATATACAATGGGTTCTTTCGTTTAATATAGGCTCAATATGAAACTTTTTAATATACATTTGGACTATATTTGACTTTATGCTTATGTACTTTGTACTAAACAAAGCAGAGATCATTTACTTTGTATAAAGTTACATGGATCCAGACTCTTAATTTTTTTTTAAGCGCGCATATTAGACAATAAGAATATCTGATGCACATTTCTATAGTATTCATTCAAATATCGCATAAACTTTTCCCTTTGTAAGACAGAAGTTTCGTTTAAACAAAAAAAAAAAAAAACAATTCTTTTTGATCCGTTTCATATTTTTAATTTTGATTTTCTTTTAGGAAAGAACTCGTCAGAGAGCAATAAGGGAGGCCATTGATGAGCTGAAACAAATGGACATTCCTGACTTCCTGAGCGTGGACAATTACAAAGTTGGTTGTAAATGTCACACGTTAAAAACTGTCATCGCTTACATCGCTCACATGATGAGCCAGATAGAGAATCACGACCAGATTCACGGCGTATCTGAACATCTCCAGCAACAGACTCAACTGCATCAACAGCGGTTACAAGAGAAACTAAATGTGATGCAACAAGAGGAGGCACAGTATCAGCTAAAACAACAGGAGTTAGAGAAGGAAATACTGATGCATCAACAGCAATCGGTACAACAACAGCAGCTAATACAACAGCAACAATTTCTACAACCTACGACAAATCTACAGCTACAGTGTGATTCACAGCAACAACAGTTGCAGTCAGATCAACAGCAGGTGATTCTTGAGCAACCACAGATACAACCTGAAACACAGCAGATACTGCCTAATCTGCAACAACCACAGCTACTGTTCAATCCTCAGCAACATAAAGAAATGCATCATCACCAGCAACAGAGTTCATTACAACAATATCAACAACAGCCAGACACAATAGTAGAGCAACAGATAACACTCTCAGAAAACCATCATCAACAAATCCCTCAGCAACTGCCCAGTACCAAGCACCAGCCTCTACAGCCTCAACAACAGCAACATATTTCGTCCCAATTTAATTCAAAACAACCTGATGTGCAGCCTCAAATTCCGGTACTTCTACACCAACAGCAGACTCACCAGAGACAATCCTTATTACCTTCTATCAACCCAAGCTGTTTTCCCAGTCATCTGTCGGCTCCTACTAGTTCTCTTACACCTATGAACAGCGCTTCATTTAATCATGCCCCACGATCTGTTGGATCTAATGGACAAAATAGTTCTATGTATCAGGGTCAATACCAACACTGGGGAGTAAACCACTTTCAGCAGCCTGTATTTGCACCACAATACTATCCAGTACCGATGTATTGGGCACCCAATGGCCAGCCCTTAGGACATGTTTCTGTAGGTCCTGATGTCCATTTAATGAATCAAGGCCAGTGCTCAAAAAAGAAACCCAGTCGCAAAGCAAGGTCTAAAAAAGGCAAAGCTACTACCCCAGCTAGAGCAGCAGCAGCGGAATCTACAACAGCATCAACTACATCAACAGCACCATCTAACCCAGGCAGTCACACTGGTGTAAGTTCTACAGGGAAAAAAAGAGTTCTGGATGAAAAAAATAATATTGTCTTTGCTGATACGAGTAGCCCAACATTTTCTGATACAACCTCGGCTTTTTTCTTGCCAACTGCTGACCAAAGTGCAAGTGGCTCAACCCCTAGTGACAGCGGTTACTCCAGCCGATCCATCAGCAGAGGGTCCGATATAGGGGTCGATTATGCTAACAACAAAGATCAAAACAGTGACACTGAGAAGGCGGATTGGCTGCTGGATGCCGCTTCTGTTAATCAGTTTTTTGAAAACTTAGATAAATGATGGTAAAAATATTGGTGATTTAACACAAAATTTAAAAATACACACAAATGTGATACTTGGTACTAGGTTTATTCTATTTGTGATATAAAGCCATGATACTAATTTTTTTCTATATGATTTTTAATTGCTACTAAATATGTAAAGCATATATTTTAAGAAATATGCTCTTTTTGATTCTTGTATTTTTAAATTCAGCCTATGTATATGTCACCATCAATTACTGTTGTAGTGCACTTGATTTTCACCTTATTGTTTGATTCATAGAGTTTTAATGGCCCTTTTTACTGTGGTTTAAAATCTAATGTTTATGTTGTATATCTTATTAGAAATCTATTCAATTGTGTGAACAATAACAATTAATTTCATTCCATAATTACTTTTAAAAGCATTAAAACTAGCATTCAACCACAATTTCTTCACAATTTTTTTAGAACAAAAAAAAAATCGGTAGCATTGTAAGACTCGAGAGACGATCTTTTCCCTTTGCAAATTATTTCAAACACATTGTAATTTTTTCGTTTCTTTATTTTTTCTTTTCATTTATCTTGTTCTTGTATTATTATTATAATTTATAATATTATTCTTTTAATTTTAACTTATCGTACTGTTATACAGTTTCTCTGCTCTCTCAATGTGTGATGTATTCATATTTCTATTTTGATGACTTGAATTGTGATTGATTCTGAAAACTATTTTTACACTGAAACAAAAAAAAAATTCAGCCGTTGTATTTTAATATCCATTTTAATATCCATTGTTTGTGAAATAAAATGAAATAAAAAAACAAATTAATGAAATCTAAAACTGTTTTAGTATTCTTTAATTTTTTTCTTCAACCATTTAGATTTGTGTCTGTCTTTGTTGTTTATATAGTTGACTCTAATAAAGCGTTTTGAAGTTCAAAATGTATTATATAAAATGTTGAGCACTAAGTTAATTTTCGGAAATGAATTCAATATATGCGTAGACCTGCACACATATAAAACTTTATAAGGCAAAATATAAAGGGGCTATAAGCATCACCAAATATATGTTTATAATACAATACAAAAGCACTGACTGAGCTGTTTTTTTCTCAAATTCTATAAAGGAATATAATTCTAATTTTGTTTAATTTAGTCATTTTTTTAATTAATTTTGAAAAGAAAAGATAATATTTAATATTAATTCATAATGCTTGAAATACAAGTGTACGCTTGGAGGTGCTGTAACATAGGACATCTAGAACAAATGAATAATGAAAACAAACTAGAACAAATAATTTAGTACATTGAGAAAAAGAAAATAAAATCTATGTATAAATTTTTAAAAAGAAAAAGAATCAGTATATAGCTAAGCTGCAGCGTTTACTTTATACAAAATAGAAACTACTAGATTTAATAATAAACAAGGTTACAAAGACAGTTTGTGTGGGGACAAAAACTCAATATCGGCCCACAAAGTGGTCCACAAAGGCCGATAAAAAGGCAGGTTTCAATATTTTCAGACAGAATATCAAATTCAAATTTTATCAAAGGTAAATAACAGAGAATAATGGAGAAAGAAGGTCGACAGATCATGTGTGGTACCCCAACGGTCCAGCAGACCAAGGGATAGGTAAAAGTGAAAGAGAAGTTCGATGTGAATTTGGACTAACTTATGTCGTATAATAATTATCTAATTGATCTAATTGTACTCTAACGGGTCATTTTCTCCTTCAAGAAAAAAAAAAAATTTCCAAAAAAAAAACAACTCACTCCTTCTTATAGCTCAGTAATCTATGCTTACGTACAGATGGCGCTGCTGTTCATGCGCTAATATGAAACAAACTACTTATAAATTATTGTTTTAAATTATGTTCCACTTATATGCATACAAAATAGATTTTTTTCTCTTTTTTAAAAAAAGTAAACCTTTCTTTTGTAAATGTAGTAGTTAGTATGACAGAAAGTACTTCTTTAGCAGTATAATTGACAAAAAATATAAATCCGCTTGTGTTTAAAATATTGTATTTGAAGGCCTGCGTTATTAAATAGCCTCCCGTGTTTGTTACCAGTAATAGTAAATAGTTGTAAAAATGGTGTAACTTTATGAAAAAAAAACTGCTTGCATAGTTTACTTTAAAAATTAAAATTTTCACGTTCAGAAAAGAAACAAATAGTGGTCGCATCAAAACTTTAAATGCTCTAAAATATCAAGATGTCGGATTTTCAATATCTTTTCTAGATCAAAGAAATCTGCCGCTAAAAATAATTATGTGATTTTGTAGATTTACAATATACATTATACATAACTGTTAAATAAAAATTCAATGGTATAGGTCTACAAATCTTTTCTTTACTAATCGGGTCGTAAAATGTAACAATAAGAGACTTGTAGGATATCTGAACTGAAGATTGATAATGGTTCCTGAGTTTATATCTTACTGAATGAAATTCGATCTATCTATTATATATGAGCTATTATCAGAGTTTAATATAGTAAATTGTCCCTATGTAAGCCTAGCTGAAAATAGACTCTGGAGAAAGTTGTAACGACATAGTTGAGTTCGAAAATCGATTCACAAAAAGATATTGTTTGACTGTTACTTCAAATCAGAATATATTCATCTTCTAGGCGGCAGAGATCAAAGATGTCACACTGGACACTGTCCAACGGTCGTTCTATTGAGGAACAATTTTTAGGACGGTGGCAGTGGTCAGTGCATTCCGATGTGGATGATAAAGACAATTACGAATAATAACCAGGCAGAGTAATAAGAGAAAGAGAATGTTTCAATATTTGGATAAAGGGCAGACATTAGTATCAAGTCGACTTTTGATTAAACGAATGTAAATGCAAGGCCACCTCATTTGTACTGCTTCTTTATTTGTATGAATACATATCACAAATATAAAAGTAGTTCCGGGGGATCAATACCTTTTGTATACAAATAAATAAATAAATATAGAAATATATATATGCAACATTAATTTATATCTTTTATCTTCGTAGATTAAATTTAGTGTGAGCATTTTAAAAGAAGTTCACTCGTTAATTATGACATTAAGAACATGTAAGAACAATTTTAATGAACATCTCGAAATATAAATATAAGAGTTTTATTTTCTGTACATCAAAATATTTATATAGTAACAAAATGTTGGATGGTATTTCTAATCTGGCCACAGAGATTGTAGGATTGACAACTGTAGAGCTGTATTCACAAAGTTTGAATGCAATTTTAAGTGATAGATGCAGTAGCGCAGTGCTCGTGGACATGAATGGGAGAGTGTCAGCACTGTGCGTCAGTTTGGCTTTTTTTCCTAAAACTTGAATGTTTGATTAGTTTTGGTACAAAGCACTAACATATTCTAATTTGTATAATATAATATATAGTAATAAATTGCATTCGCCCTCATTTCGAATCAAACAATTCTGGAAATGGGGAGTGGCGATTTACCTTTTAAACTATCAACCTTTTTTCCTATCCAATAAACTAATCATCGATTCTAACTTTTATCATATTGGGAAATAAATTTTAAAAAATATACGTCTCTATTTCCCATGACAACACTGTAATGTATTAGTTAAGATAGAACACTAGAACTTTGTCTTTTATTTTGTCAACGTTGAACTGGATCATCGTGTAAAGACTTGGTTAGTGTCAACTAGTAATAGAAAAGACAAAGTCTAACTTTTGTTTTAATATCAGAATACATTCATTTTTAAAAGCAGCGGACATCAAAGGTGTCAAGCTGGACACCGTCCAATGGACTCTTCTAAGCGGCGATATTTAGCGAGGGCGGTGTTAGTTATCAATGCGCACAGGGGCGGGTAAAAACAACAACCACTGATAAAACATTCCTAAGACATCACGGTAAAACTGAACCATTGTTTAAAGACGGAGTTAGTGTCAACTATTTGTAATAGAATAAAGTCGAGCTTGTGTTTTAATAACGAAATATATTTATTTTTAAAAGCGGCGGACATCAAAGGTGTCAAGTTGAACGTAGTTTAGGTGGCTATTCTTTGAGAGGTGGTAGTTTGTGACAACTGTGGCAGTGGTCATTTCGTTCGACTGGTTAGACACTCTCCTAACATCATGGCAAATCAATTTAAAAAAAAAAAGTTTCAATATTTTGATAAATGTCGGACTAACGTACCATTCCACTGATTTAACCAAATGACAGCATTATTTCAACTGAGACTTTTTTGTAGCTTTTAAAAATAGAAGTTTTGGTTTAAAAAAATATTTAAAGACTAGATGACATGAAAGTTATTTTCTTAGTGATCCGTGTAGCCTTTTTTTTTTTTAAATTAAACGAAGTAGTTATTGTACTGGGATACATTAATTTTAACATACAAGATTGATATCGATTAGATGAACTTTTCTTGACCAAAAACAAAAAAAAAACCTGCAATTATCAATGACATCCCATTGCACAATTCTGTGAATTTCAAGCTAGAAGTGTAAAACCAACAAAACCTAAGCCTCTGAGATAGAAGTTTAAATGACTGTAAAAGTTAACCACAATAACAATATACCGAATTGTTATAACAGCCGAGGGGGATATTGACAACTGACATCGCTGTTACCTTCGAGGCATAGATCCTCCATAAGAAGATTTTGGTCAACTGTCAGAAGGCGTTAGGCCAACTGCTGCTGACCATCCAAATCGACAAAATTTCTCAATGACCATTGTTATGGGACTGCAATCACTTACATTTTTTCTTGTAAGTATCTTGACTCAAGCAAGAAAATGAATGTTTGTTCATTTAGTTCTATAATAATAAATATTATTAATTTATCTCCCTTTCCTGAAAAGAAAAAATAATTGTTGCAAACGTTTACATAATAAATAACATTAACCTCCCCACCCCCACCTTTTTTTTTTTTTTGAGAGAAAATTTTAGTTTTATTTTGTTAGATTCTACTGTATAAAAACTGATTAAGTCTTATCGAAATTTTGAATTAACTCTTAACATAATTTAACTGATGAAACATCTAAGTGGACTACCGCAGTTTTAAGAAAAAAAAAACATTTGTTATTGTGAAGTTACCGCGTTGGTATGTCTCTATGACACTGTCTTGTTGACTTAAGTACATTCAGCACAAAAATATATCTTTTGAATATATTACAAGTATATTTTATTTGCATAATTGGAAAATAGGGAAAGAAATAGTGTATGTGTGACACATTGTGTGCATATATAGGGTGGGAGCTGGTAAGCAATGCTTTTGTCATAACTGTAAGCGTTCAGAAGAGTTGATATAACAACCTTAGGTATTAATTTAATATAAAGCAACAAAGTTGGGTTGACCATACAAATCACGAAATTAAAAAACCCAGTCAGGGTTTCCAGGTTAAAAACTCCTTGATTTGAAAGCCAATCCCTTAACCATTTGGCCACCAGGCCCAGTACAAAATATAACCTCTATGACTGTGGAGCCATAGATAGAAGCTACACTAAAATAAAATAAAATAGATTTTATAGAACTCTGTTCATGTCTGAAAGACTCCACATAAAGTCTTGGCTAATCGCGAATAAAAAAGTTTAATAGAAACATGTTTTTATTTGTATTAGATCCTTTTTTTTTTAATTTCTAGCTTAAATTTTATAAATATACTAGACATATGTTACCCGCGACCCGCAGGTCTTTATTTGCGCATTACTGTCGATATAGTCACTGAGAGTGTTTTGTAAACAATTAAACGAAATAATAATGTAATAAGCGAATGTGTCAATGTAAAAATAGTGTGAATGAAGCTATCAAATCAAAATAGCTAATAGGCTTAATTAAATCCATTTTTTTTTCAAATTAAAACATTTGCTTTTAGGCCTACATATATTTGATTATAATTTGAGATGAATAGACTAAATTTTGTATGTTCATGTGTATAAAGTATAAAGTAGATCTTGAGGTAGACGTAGATCTAAATCTACACTAATCTAGAGTTCTGTGCTGCGCATGCGTGAACTTTTTTTCATGAATGAATATAGGCCTATCTCAACACGGCTACGCAGCTTTAGCGAACAGCGAACGAATGTATTAAAAATGCTTTAGAAAAACAAATTTGAATGTTAATTTGATTAAAATATGAAATGAATGGACAATAATTAGTATGTTTATGTGTTAAAGCATAAAACTATCTTTGCGAAAAGAAGTTTTATCATCTTAGAGTTCAGTAAGAGTTTTAGACCTAGGCCTAGGAATAGACTCAGACCTCAGAAGAGAGATGTGTTAATGTGTAACCATTTGGTAATGTCTAATGAAAGAATGTTCGCCAGGAAATCTGTAGATATCAGGAACTAATTTATGTAAAAAATGCTTTTGAATAATCTAGTGGATTGGATTTATATGTATGTTAAACTTAGCTAATGATCCTTTCACGTTATTTCTCTTTCGCTACGAAAATAAAATTAGGTTTGCGAAAATGGGTTTACCCGAAGTCGATACATTCTTATCTATTAAAAACGAAAAGAGCGATAGCTTTGTTAAATGAATGGGATTATAAAGTGAACAATTAAACGAAATTATATTTAGTACGCGATTCATGAATTAATATAGATCTAGGCCTATCTCAACTCGGCTTCGCAGCTTTCGTAGGCGAATGTAGCTTTAGAAAACCAAATTTGAATGTTTATTTGATCAAAATATGAAATGAATAAAGTATAAAACTATCTGTGCGAAGAGAAGTTTTATCATCTTATAGTTGAATTAGAGTTTTAGATCTAGGGATGGGATTATAAAGTAAACAATTAAACGAATTAATATTTAGTACACGATTCATTACGGAATTGTCTAATGAAAGAATGTTCGTCAGGAAATCTGTAATCACAGATATATGGAACTAATTAATGTAAAAAATGCTTTTGAAACACAAAATTGAAGGTTAATTTTATTATATAATGAAATCTATGGATCTTCTTTTGTATTTTCATGTGTCAAAGTAAAAAACTATCTGCGCAAAGTGTATTTCTTAAAATTAGATCTAGGTCTAAATCCTTTCTATCTTTTCTAATGTCAACATTGTAGACATGGCCTAGATCCATAAAATACTATAGCTGTAATAGAGTCGGACAACATTATTTTTTTTTAGGGTCTTACGTTTGTTTTAGGGCTACAATACATACACTAAGGTCTAAGTTGGTACCCAAGAAACATTCCTGCCAAGTTTTATCAAGATTGGTCAAGCGGTTTTGATGTCTATAAGTAACATACATCCATACATACCCCTCACATTCTACTTTATAATATAGATTTAGCACAAAATCATTTTTTAAATACTACAAAAGTCAAGTCTAATTGCAATAGAAGTAGATGACAAAAAAAAATTATGTACGCATGTTTGATGAGATTATAAAGAAGGCGCTGATTAGAAACATTGAGGTTTGTTGATATAAGCTGCGGCGTCTTTTTGGAGTGAAACAATAGCCTGCTGTACCACAGCGTATCCACTGAGACGGTCAATAGAGTTCATTGTTCAAGTTAAGTCAACAAGACGGTGTCATCGGCGGACATCACAGGTGTCATAACCCCTTGATGATAGGAAATAGAAGTAGTGGGATAAGTATGGGCTGGGGGAGTGGGGGGGGGCAGTAAAACTTGTAGCTCACTGAAATGACAACTTTTTTTTCTTATTTTTTCTTTTTTTTTTTTCCATTCTTATTTATATGTTGAAAGGTTTAGACAAATAGTCCTGTATCTGCGTTATTGTTTCAAGATTTAGCAAATCTGCATATAGTTTTAATTCTAATTGGATGGGGAATGATTGGTGCCAGTACATGGGTTTCCAAATCCGGTAGCTCTTCATTTAGTTTTTTTTTTTTTTTTGCGGTCTGTAGGGGCTTTGTGGGCCAGTGCTTTGATAGGCCTCTCGATAGAGTATGCAGAATTTAAATGATATGGTCGGCATTCTCCGGTAATGGTTCACTACGTGAAATCTCACTATTCCCTAATTTTAGATTCCGAAACATGAGTTTTCCCATTCCGCTGTGTCCGCTTTTTATCGTCTTCTATTTTAATGTGGCCTAGGATCTGAGGACTGTTACTAGGCTGCTGTTGTGGTTTACAAGAGCTGTCCTGAGTTGGCTTATATAGAAACAATTTAATATACCAATATCAGCTTAGTTGTATTGCCTAGGTAGAATTACAAACCAACTACCGAGCTTAAAAATTATACAGATACATTCTAATTAAAGTATTCCATATTTTGTGATTTTAGGGACGCTATAATAAACAATCCCCTAATCATACGCATTCAGAGAGTAGCATTTCAGCCGTGACGCTCTTTGATGAAAAACTATAGGTTGCTACTCCATCGCTTGTCCACTACGATGATCATTAGAGGTCATTTTTTAGCAAAGTCAACAAGACAGTGTCATCGGTGGATATCATTGTTGTCAAGTTTCATTGATGAAAAATTATGTTTAGAATGGTGGGGATTTTGTAGGATTTAGCACTATTTGTTTTTGGTTAACGGCATTAAATTAAAAGTTACTAAGTACCTGTATTTTAAAAAGTTTTTCTTTAAATAATAACACGATTTCAATTTAGATTTTGTCATTTCTTTTTAGTTTATCTACAATATAATATTCTTGTTCCTGACCACTCATTTTTTCACTTACTCATAACAAACACTAAATCTCCCGTGTAGAACACAATGTGAGGGGTTATTCTTAAATCATTGTGATGTGATTATCAAATGTGTTTTTACATCTGTATGAGCTTGTGTATTTGGAGAAATTGATTAGATTAACTAAAAATCCTTTAAAAATGTCAAATCATTAAAATTAAATATAAGGATCTAATACAATAATGGTGACATGGACATAGTGTTCAGTTATTCAAAGGATCGATTGTCCAGACATACACTGTTTCCCAATTAATCAGGATAATTGACATTCTATTAAAGCTCTATTATTTGCGGGTACAAAATGTGTAATGCTGAATATACAAGAGCCAAAAAGTGTATTGTTGGAAAGTGGCGTTTCATAAAATATAGTGTGTGTGTGTGAAAGATATGAATGCTATATTGGAGTATTATTTAAATTTAAGATTAAAAAATAAAAACAAAATATTTAATTAATTAATCTTTATCACAATTAACCCAATGACTTACACAAATTAATAGAAATAATAACATGTATATGGCCTCATAACAAAACTTAAAAGTCGCAAGGTGCTATGCCTACATGACCAAAAATCACGATATTTAAAATGGCAAACAAATCTAAATAAGTTTTTAATAAGTTGGTCTTAATATAAATGTGTAAATTTAAAAGACTTCAAACTCGATTCTCTTTTTTTTAATGTGTAAATATTTGCTTAGCTAGAAGAGAAGTTCAGACCAACCCCATAAGCAACTAAATGTTTTAGTTCATTGAACGAAAAAAACGTTTTGAAAATGATGTTTAAAATATAATTTCTTTCTTTAAAACATTATATCTTCGCTGTTATTAATTGTATTAAAACTAGATGGAAAAACAATTTGCATAATTTTAGCTAAAGTTTTAAAAATGTTTAATAATTTTTTTTTAAATCCACCTTCTTATTTTGCTCTCCTTGATTTTTTATTCTACCATTACATTTAGATATTTATTTTTACTTTTTTAAATGGTCGTTAAATGATATGAATAAATATCTTTCTAGTTTATCCCCTTAAGCAATAGCTGTTTGCAACAAAAATAATATAAATTATGGTATTATTCATCGACTGCAAATAATTGAATTTTTTTAAAAAATCTATGACCAATTCTATAGAAATCTATCTTAGTTGCAGTGGTGAGGAAAGTTAAAATTGGTTTGATACGAACAGACGAACAAAAAACACTCATATACACAAAGAAAAAGTCAAAAACTTTTTTTAGAATAACAAGAAGAGTTGTATTTTTCAATATGGAATAATTTATTGGATTAAAAGCATAGATAACACATAGACAAAATATAGTAGTACATTAATAAACATTTGTAGTAGAGTTATAGAGTAGAATTTAACAACAAATCACATTGTAAATATATTTCTATGATACACTTTTTATTATATTAAAAAATTCTACATCACTTTGTCCTTTAAACATTCATAAACGTTAATACATTTCATATATAAATAGGTGATATCATAAAAAATAAAACATTTATTTCATTTTCACAATTACAAACAAAAAATAATGTTAAAAATCACATAGAACTAGCACAACATTAGACAATTAACATTAGACAAAAAGTATTTCTGAACTTTATGTTTTAAGATAATCTGTAAGTACGAAACTGAAAGTCCTAATTGTATCTATAAATGACTTTCTTTATATAACGGTATTTCCTAATATTTATCTCAATAAAAACATGTATTAATAAGCAATTATAAAGTAAGTAATTTCAAACAAAAAAAGCACTATAATAATTCAAAAGATCTTTAAATAAAAATTCATCAGAAATTACTTTTTAAAATATTAATTTTTTGGTTAAACTTAAATGACATTATGCAATTTGTAGATGTAAATGGGTTAAAAGAAATACTATCGCATATGGTGTTACAATAAGTATTAGCCAAATCGATCAAATACAAAAATGTCGTTAATTTAGAGGAAAATAGTTTTTTTTTATATGTTTATTTAGAAAATTTATTGTATTTTATACATTAACTTAATGGCTATATTGATCTAAAATATTGAGGTCGATAATTACATTTAAGGAAAGTTAAACAAATGTTGTTGTTTTTTTTAATTTAGAGAAAGAATGTTATCATACAGTTCCTGCCAATCAATATCTTCATTTGAATTGATCGATGGAGAAGTGCTAAAGTAGGCACTGTCATTATCGTTTTTATTACCATTAGAGTTTGGCACATTGGGGTCAAAAAGAGTAGAAATTTGGTCAAACTCTGGAACATCAGTCTGTTGTGAGTCAGACTGCGACACTGTGAGGTCTTCATTCATTGGCCCTTTAACCAACTGGCACTCTGCTGTCTGTGGAATGCTTGAGCTACTATCAGAATCTTGAATTTGATCACATTTATTCTGCTGATGGAACGATTCCTTCTGATCATTAAGGAAGTCATGAAGCATGTTTTGACACCATGTTTCAAGTTCAGGGGGAATGTCTAGAGAAGAATCTTCACTTCCAAATCCTAGAAGAGAGGGTTCTAGGAGTAAACTTTCCTCATTTAGATCGCTATCTTCAAGAGGCTCTGATATCATTTGTGAAATGTTTGCTTCTTTTTGTTCTTGTTGAGCTTCGTGAGCCTTTATAGCGACATCTTTCTGGTTAAAGCTTTCTTGGAGAATGTTCTTCGAAACAATGTCAAGACATTGATTCTCCTTAGAGACCTTGTCATATTCTACTTCAGTTGGAATTACAGTCTCTTTATGTTTCGATGGCTCAACAATTTGAGGGGGAACATCTTTATGTTTCGATGGTTCAACAGTTTGAGGGGAAACATCTTTATGTTTCGATGGCTCATTAGTTTGAGGGGAAACATCTTTATGTTTCGATGGCTCAACAGTTTGAGGGGAAACATCTTTATGTTTCGATGGCTCATTAGTTTTAGGGGAAACATCTTTATGTTTCGATGGCTCAACAGTTTGAGGGGAAACATCTTTATGTTTCGATGGCTCAACAGTTTGAGGGGAAACATCTTTATGTTTCGATGGCTCATTAGTTTTAGGGGAAACATCTTTATGTTTCGATGGCTCATTAGTTTTAGGGGAAACATCTTTATGTTTCGATGGCTCAACAGTTTTCTGTTTTGAAGATTTTCTCCTCTTTACAGAAAGAATCTTTTTCTTTTCTGAAGCAAAGCTCGACTGCTGTGAATAGTGTGGCTGTACATGAGGTACTGAAAGCTGATGTAAAATGTTTGTCTGTACAGGATGCTTTGATACATCTTTATTATTTGAAGGCAGAACAGTTTTCTGTTTTGAAGATTTTCTCCTCTTTACAGAAGGAGTTGTTTGCTGCTGTGAATAGTGAGGCTGTACATGAGGTACTAACATCTGAGGTGCGATGATTGTCTGTACATGATGCATTGACATCTGTTGTGCAACATTTCCTTGCAAAGAAGGCCATGACATGTGGAAAAGAGGCCCTGACATTCGCGGTGGTGACTGTACATGAGATATTGACTTTTGTTGTGAAAATTGCCCATGTCTATGAGATACTGACATTTCTTGCGTTAAGTGTGGCTGTATAAATGGCACTGACATCTCTTGTGAGAAATGTGCGCGTCTAGGAGAAGTTGACATTATGTGACTTCTTTGCGCCCCATGTATGTCAAACATTGAGCTGTAAATTACAAAAATATAACAATATTTTTTATACATAATAAAAACTTATAAAGTAATATAAATGCAATAAATGTTTTATAAAAACACAATATGTATATATACACAGACATTTAAGCTTAAAATTTAACTATTTTGTTACTCGAGACATGTATCAAGCTTAGTATATTTTCTATGCAATGGACAATCATGCATTTCAAAGACTATGTTAAAAATCAAAAGTTCTACAGACGTATGAAACAAATAATGTATTTATAAATTTTAAGAAGTAAATTGCGATCACAAAACAGGCTATTATGCTGACCATATATTAATATTACCTTACCGTTCATAGGTAGTGTTAGAACTAGTTTGAAAAAGTAAAAATTACAAATAAAATGTACCTAAAGTTGGTGTGGACATCAGATGATGCTGGCCAAAGATTCCTCTGGAAACTTGACTGTACATATGTTGTTGTCCTTTGAAAAGTGTAAGAACAGCAATATGCTTGGAGGTGACCATATGAATTCTAAAATGTAAAATAAATGCAAGAATAAATGGCACTATTGAGAAGTATAAATATTTTATATATATCAAACAAACATTTTAATTATTTATTTATCAACAAAGAGTAATAATATTTATGTCTAAGTTTTAAAGTATTCAACAAATATACAACAAAAAAGGAATGCTTAATAACAGGAAGATGAACTGAAAGTAAAAGTCAAATTAATTCCAATGTACTTATTGTTCAAATAAAATATTTCTATACACTTTTATGGATCATTGAGATAAAAAAAAGTTGATCTATATATTTCATTTAATATTGTTCATTGCCGCCCGTTTCATTTAAACACAAGAAGAACATACGTAGGGCAGAAAAAAAATGATAGAAAGATAGATAGATTTGACTTATTAAAATACAAAAAAAAAAAAGTAACAATACCCATTAACCACACATTTTTTATAAATAAATAGATTAAAAAATTGTGGGACCTATAAAAAATGTAAGAGATACCGTAAGAGAGATTGTATTTGGCATAAAGAAATTAACGTATAGATTTGAAGTTGTATTTTCTGTAAGTTTAACAAGTAACTTGTTTACTAAAACAAACAAATGTCATATCTTCTACTGAGTGATTGTTAATTTAAAATACTAAGGTATAGATGTAGTTACAAATAGGTAGAGTGGCTCATATATTAAGATTTAAATTGAAACAAATGATTATAAATACTACACAAATTATCAGCTATAGGAGAATAAGTATGGAAAATTAGACAATTCTCATTATTAAAAATGTTAATGGAATGATAATTTAAATTAAATTTAAAAGAGAAAGAGATAAATAAAAGGCATAAGATAGTATAATTTCTTATAGTTTAAAAAATGTGTGTACTTTAAAGAAATTTTACTTCTTTTGTTGGTTAAAAGTTTATGTGAAAAAAGCTTTAAGTCTACATCAAGTAAACAGATTAATTTTTTTGTGTGTAAATGTAGAAATTTCAAATAATAAAAAACTTAAAATAGAGTAACTATTAACTGCGTGCATGAGCCTTTATCTATAGCTCCTCCTTCGTGGTCAAAGATGAGCACATTTATCATTTTTTATGGACTCGAAGATGACTGTAATGTCAAATCCTCGCTTTGAAAAGCAGGCCGCATACTATTTTGTATTGTTAAACTATATTGCATAATCTACTTATTAGTTTTACTAAGCTTTATAATAAAATAGATTTAATTGCATTATTGGGCCTCATGTTTCAAAAGATAAGGTTCTATTACAAACAGAAAATGTATTCAAGTTATGATATTGAATGTGTATTCAGTCAAACTATGTAAAATCTTCTAGATTTAGTCTATTGTATAGATCTATAAGCACTAGAGTTGTTATCACTTTAAAAACATACTCTACTCTATGTTTTAGTCCTAATATTGCTAATTAGAAGCAGATAAATTTTACTGCAAGAAGAGTATTAAAAAAAAAAGCTAACCTGTAGGCAATGTCTTTCGGAAGCTGTGTCAAAATGTTCTCTTCTGGTTCGTTTAGAACTTTGTTCTGGAGGCGATATTGGACTCGTCTTGACAACGTAAGAATTTCTTTTCGGTGGTGTGACAGGAGCCATCTTTGTAAACAAAATCACTAATGATTTAGAAATTCACAATTTCACAATTAACACAAGAGAGACACTATGAAGAAAACTTGTATATAACAAACAGAGAACGGATAGAAAGTCTTCAGAAACTTGACACTAAGATCATGAAATACAATGAGAACACTGTGAAGATACTCAGGTTGAACTGAACTGATCTAGAGTCCTACACTCAAGCTTATATAGAATGGATACTGTACCAAAAGAAAGTAATGGACTCCGCCCACTAGTGACCGTCGCTTTCTACAGCGCACGCTAGGTCTCGGCTTAGCCAATCACGCAAATACGTCACACGCAACAAAGACGCATTAACGATTGTCCACAATGGAAGTGACCAATTAAAAGGACCATCGGCTTTAATTTTTTATTGATTTTAAATAGATTATTTTTTTAATAAAACATCGAATATAAAAAAGAAAAAAAATTACAAGAACACTGCGTGACAAACATTTTTTTATATAAATTATAAGATATATTTGAGTTTCTTTAAAAAGAAACGATTTGTTTTATAACTATTTTAATGTATTTATCATCGTCTCCTAAAGGGGGCTAGACGGTGTCATATTTATGTGATAAATGCTTCTATTTAAGACAAAATTTAAGACAACTGAGCAGTGCTTCATATTTTAAACGAAAAGTACCAAACACTATACCAAAAACACACTTTAACACTTACAGTAGAAAGTAAACTTTCCCATTTAGACCATGCGGTACATAGGACAAATGATCATCTGTTTCGATGACCCACAGTTAACGAGGGTGTCATGTGGTCAGCACAACGACATAACATCCTTTACTTTTCCCCAACTAAATTCAGATACCCAGAAGAGGGCCCTAAAGATCCCAGTGTCTACTAGGGCTTGAGCCCGGGGCCCTCTTGTTCAGATTCATGTGGTCTACTACTCAGCCACCTCTCCCTCTACTTAACCAGAAGAAAAGGTTTTCATGTCCTTGGTCAAACTAACAATACAACAGCATCAGCAACATGTCTCTTTTTTGTATCTACTAGTTTATAGTCTAAGTAAAGTTACACTTCAGACCTTGTGGTCTATAGGAAAGATGGTGTCATGTGGCCAGCACAATGACCATTCAGCTTTACTTTTACTTTTAACTAATTTAAGTTAGGTACCCATTAGAGTTGGTGGATTGAGAGGCGCCCTAATGTTTCTGATTTTTCAATGAAAATATTCAAACCTGCCACATCAGTTATGTTGGTATATTTGTGTTTGTTCCAGATGTATAAGAAGACCTAGGTTTCTCTAAGAGGTTTGTAAAATCGTTTGACTGTATTATCTAACACTAATGCCGATCCAGATTAGACAAGTTTTTATATAGCATTAGAATCATATGCCTTTAATTTATATCGCTCTTCATGAAACAAAAGGCATTGGAAGAAATAAAAGAAAACTATCCAAAGTCGCTTGGTAGATTTATCTGCTACGTAGATCTTTTCTGCCAATTCTTATTCTTCTAGAACACTGCTTCAAAATGTTTCTTTTAGTTTTCTACTGTCTTGTCAAACGGCGGCTCCAAATTTTATATTAATACTAATGAAATCTGTATCTGTGTGTTATTTAATACTGTTTCTTATTTTCATAAAACAATTAACAGCGTTAAAATATTTTGATGTAAAAATAATTTAATAAGTAAAAGAATTGAGTTGTTTTATTTCAGTAATTGACAAAGCTTGAAGGAATTTGTCAATACAACTGAAACTGATTTTAGTGTTTTAGTCCTTTAGTATCCAGAATAGTTAGAAGACTACATGATTTTTGATGAATACAAAAGGTATATTCATGCTGATGACTTTTGTTTAGGATGAAAATAAAATACAAAGACATTATCCTTTAAAGGTAAAGGAAGAAGGTTGTATGTATGATTACAGAGAGCACACATTGGTAAACAAATACTCGAGACTTCATTATAATCTTTGAGTTTGTTATAAGCCGCGGCACCATTCAGAGAGGAACAATTGCCAGCTGCACCACTGGGTATCCACCGAGACGGCCATTTAGTTTATTGTTATTGTTAAGTCAACATGACGGTGTCGTCGGCGGACATCACAGGTGTCATAACCCCATTGATGATAAGTAAAAGAGGTTGTGGGACGGGGGGGGGGAAGCTTGAAGCTCATCGAAATGACTAGTAAAATATATTAGTGTTTTTTAATGAATACAATTATGCTTTTAAAAAAAGAACTGTAAACAGTTTTTCTTTACAAAATAACTAAGTCATCTATTTAAGCTTTATGAGATATAGAACTTGTTATTATACTATATACCTTTGAAAGTTTCAATTACTTTACATGTATAAGAATATTTATAAAAATGTTAAATATACCACATCTAATTCTGTTTTGACAATCGTCTACACGATATTTCAAATAAAAGTTCTCTCGTTGCAAAGGTCAAAGATTACTAATTTAACCAACAGAAAGAAGAAAGCGAGAGGGATAGAGGATTAGAAAGAAGAAAGAGAGATTGAGAAAGAAAAGGGAAATAGGAGAATGAAAATATATATGAATATTTATAATAAAATGTATCATTCCAACTAATGTTTCTAATGTTTTTATACACCCAGTTTAATTGTGTTTGATTATTTTTTTAGTTTTTAGCGAACATATAAATATTAAGAAACATAATTACAACGAAAAGCAGAGAATGATGTCGCCTTTATATTTAAATATCTAGAAAAAGAAGGAATTTTATACCAAACAATGTTTGTAATTGAGACTTTTACTATATACTCTCTGAGAAAAGTCAACAGAAACTAAATTATTATGATTACATTAGATAATTTTTAAAATTATAATGTATTGTATTTATAGCGGCCCCCGAAATGGGAATAGCCGCTATTAGTTTTGTGTGGTCTGTCTGTCCGTCCGTCCGCTCTTTGCGTTTAGATTTCGTAAACTAAAAAATAAAATGAAAATCTATCAATATTATATTTAGGACCTTTCAAATTTCTGATGCAACGGTTACTTTTTCTTTTCTGAAAGCGAAAATTTTAATTTCTAAAATCAACTATGGAAGCAGTTTTTTCATAAAAATACAACATTTTTACTGCTATTCAATATTAATAGTAAAGCAAGGTTACAAAGACTGTTTGTGTTGAAACACATACTCAAAATCAGTCGCCGAAGTGGTCCACCTAAGCAGGTAAAAATGTAGGTTTCAGTATTTTTAGAATGAAAATCAGAATTAATATCGATCAAAGACAAATGACAGAGAAAAATGGAGAAAGAAGTTTGATATATCCTGTGTGGCGCCCCAGCGGTCCAACAAACAAAAGGATAGGTGAAAGTGAAAGTGAAGTTGTATGTGAACGTGGCCTAACTGATGTTGTCTAGTGAATATCCAATTGATTTAATTGTTTTGTAAATAATCAATCTCTTATTGAAATCCTATTTAAAAAAATATAGAAAAAAAAACATTTGCGTAAAAAAAAGTCCCTTTTTTAAAGGAAACCTCAACATTTGTGCTATTTATTTTTAGCTTTTTCATCATAGGAATCCTTGGGCCCTAGGCCTTTTTTTTCTTGCCTCTTTTTATGGTATTTCTTTCACCTCTTTTTTGGGGGGGCTCATGCCTCTTTTTGGGCCACTTTTTTTTTTAAATAATTTTTTTTTTCAAAGAAAAAACATAACATATTATTTTATATTGTAATAACTTAAGTGAGACGACTCAACGAGACATAGATATTTATTCACAGGACATCACAAATACATAATAACAACATCTTCCTTTAGCACAGTCTCTTCACTTCGGCTTTAGACTTGGGCGGGAATCGTTCTTCTTCCTAATGTAAACATCCTTCCTAGTCTGGTTTCTGGAAGTGCGCACCTTCTGCACTATCTTGAACTGCGGTGGTGTGCAGGGCAGAGTTATAACAATATTAATACTAATACAAAGAATATTTCATAATTTTTTATAATTAATGTAATGATCTTCTTTTTTGTTTCCTTCTATACTTAACATATTTTATTGATAAGGGTACAGATTAAATACTTACATTTTAAAATACAATGATTGCAACATGGCAATGGAAATAATTACACTAAGGTTGTCATAACATTTTAACGTTTTAAGTTGCTTTGTACAAGTTATTCATCACATGGCATTTTTTTTAATAGCACAAAATGAATTTTGTTTTAAATATAAAGTACTTAAAAAAGTATTTTCGTGAAGTGTTGCATGTTAGTAATGTGTATATGTAGTTCACGCAATAATATGAAAAACTACATATTAATTTTTGTTTTAAATCATGTCCAACTTATACGCATACTAATTAGATTTTTTCTCTTTAAAAAAAAAGTAAACATTTATTTTTGTGTAAATGTAATAGTTAGTAGGACAGAAATCACTTAACATAGCAATAAATATGTAAAAAAATATTTTTTTAAAATCTAAAACAATTTGCATAATTCTGATTAAAATATGTCAAGTGGTTATCTCCCTTACTAAAAGCCTTCAGTGTTTGTTACTATTAATAGTGAATAGTTGTAAAAGTGGTGTATTTTTATGAAAAATTTTTTTTTAAATGAGTGATTTAAAAAATTAGATTTTTCGCTTTTAGAAAAGAAAAAAGTAGCCGTTGCATCAGAACTTTGAATGGAATAAAATATTATGATGTCGGATTTTCACTATCTTCTATCACCATTCGCTGTCTTCCCATCGCTTTCTCTATCTTTCTCTTCATCTTCTTCCTAGTACTGTTTCCTGAATATAGGTCTTTTCAATCCCTTTGCAAGCCCTGAGGACCTTTTGATGTGGCCATAGAGTTTGAGTTTACGTTTTTTTTTGATAATGTTTAAACGGTCATCGTGGGGTCCAATAGTTGTATTAATCCTGTTTCTAATCTCTTCATTTGTGATGCGGTCTTTGCAAGTAACACCTTGGCTATATATCTTTATAACTTTCAGTTCATCAAATACATAGGAATATTAACAATAAAATAATAATAACATTAATATATCTCCGTATTCTGTAGTGTGAAGTCGTTAGTCCAAATAACAATACAACAGCTCGTCTCTTCTTTTCTATCGACAGAGAAAGGGTTGTAACTGTTGATAGTTTGTAGTTCATAGTTTCTGATATTTTTTTCTAAAAAAAAATGGAAACCTGCTATTTTATCTACCTAAGCGGACCACTGTGTGGGCCGATTTTGAGTTTGTGTTTCTATAAAACTCTCGTTGTAGCCTTGTTTGAATTTATTATTATGCTATTTGAAATAAGAATGTTAGCAAGTGTATGTAAGTGTTTACCAAAGGGAATAGTTAAAAGGGGAAAAGAGGTTTCTGATTGGTCTGACTGAAGCGTCTATGAAACCAGGACCTGGTTGGTCATAAACAATGTTAATAGGGTTCACGTGGGTGATACTTGATGATTTTTAGCAGCCCCCGAAAGGGGAAAAGACGCAATTAGTTTTGTGCGAAATGTCTGTCCGTCTGTCCATCCGTCCCGTTTAGATCTCGTAAACTAGAAAAGATATTGAAAATCCGACATCACAATATTTTAGACCAGTGATGCTCAGCCTAATTCGACCTGCGGGCCATGCTAATTTCTGACACTCATGTCGCGGTCCACATGATCGAAAATGTACATAAACGAAATGAAATTGACCTAAAAGAATTTTATTAGAAACCAGTGGATCTAATACTTGCATTAATTTATAGGATATTAACTGGCTTAATTTCTCTCTTAAAATGTGAGCATCTTTGTAGCTAGCTTTACCAACGACTCATTTTCTTGTCTCTTTTTGGTAAATATTCCCATCTATCCTCCAATTTCTAGGCTTAGTTTAACAACTTTTTATTCGCGGCTCAAACCATGAATGCCGTCATTTTTATTTAATAAAGCCGTATATATGTTGTTGTTTTTAAAACAGCTACAATTTACAAAAAAAAAAAAAAAACATGTTGGTTTATTATCAAGTTCCAAAAAAAAATTAATGAAAGATCCGTTCAATTTTCCTGGTATGATTCTAAATTCAGAGTCAACTTGTAGTTTCTTCGGCTCTCTCATTTCATAAACCTACACATTTTAAATGGCATGGAACCAATTCATCAGAGAAAAAGTCAGGAACCTAGCTTGGGTAAAGATACATTTTTCAACCTAATCTACACTTTATGCAGACGTTTTGGCGGGCCGGATAAAACCACATCGCGGGCCGGATCTGGCCCGCGGGCCGTATTTTGGGCATCACTGTTTTAGACCATTCAAAGTTCTGATGCAACGGCTACTTTTTTTTTCTGAAAGCGAAATATCTAATTTTTAAAATCAGCTATGCAAGAAGTTTTTTAAAGAGAAAAAGCAAATTAGTATGCATTATAAATTAGAACTTAATTAAAACGAATAGTAATCTTTTAAACTTCATTTTCGTAGACTTTTTTTTTTATTGCGAATATTTTTTTTTTGAGCATTCGAATAAGAGATTGGGCCTATTCAAAACAATTACATCAATTATAAGACTTCAGTTAGGCCAGGAGAGGCGCGGTAGCTGAGCGGTAAAGCGCTTGGCTTCTGAACCGGGGGCCCCGGGTTCGAATCCTGGTGAAGTCTGGGATTTTCAACTTCGGAATCCTTAGGCGCCTCTGAGTCCACCCAGCTCCAATGGGTACCTGATATTAGTTGGGGAAAAGTAAAGGCGGTTGGTCGTTGTGCTGGCTACATGACACCCTCGCTAACCGTAGGCCACAAAAACAGATGAACTTAACATCGTCTGCCCTATAGACCACAAGGTCTGAAAGGGGAACTAGCTAGGTCAGGTTCACATCTAACTTTGTATTCACTTGCACCTATCCTTTGATCTGCTGTACCGTTGGGGCACTACACAAGATCTGTCAACCTTCTTTCTCCATTCTTATCTCTCATTTGTCTTTGATATAATTTCATTTGGATGTTCTTTCTGAAAATATTGAAGCCTGCCTGGGTGGACGACTTCGGGGGCCGATTTTGAGTTTCTGTTTCCACACAAACTGTCTTTGTAATCTTGTTTAATTATTAATTTTTTTTTGGAAAGACGTAAAACAGAATTGGCGTGGTTTTCCAATGAGTTATAATTTTTTTTTGGCGGTGCGAGGTGGCTGAGTAATTAAGCGCTTGACTTTTGAACCTGGGGTCCTGGGTTCGAATCTTGGTATTGTAGTACTAGTGACCGACTCTCGCTCTAGTCTCCTAGCTATGGGTGGCGGCGGGGGAGGGTCGCCGCAGATAACATCCGCTTAGCCATTGGACCTGTCGTTTTTATGCGGCGTGAGGGGCAATGAAACTGCAGACACCCTTGCACGAGAGGTAGCTTTGGCAGCCACACACCTCGAAGCTCCAATCACGTTTTTTACAAGCAATGGCAGAAATCCGAGCAACTCATTCATGAGAAGTGGTTAAAGTCCTGGGAGTAATCCGACAGAGCACGTAGTGTCTGGCAGCATATGCGTCACCCAGATCGCGACGATCCGTGGTGGCGGTTAAGGGGGTCAGAACAAGCAATCATTGCACATTATAGGACGGAACATTGTCATATTTGGGCATACTTTGCCTGGTTCCGCCCGAACTACGACTCCCAATGCGGTCACTGTGGGGTGAGCGTCGAAACCAAGTCGAGTGTCCCCAGCTCCGAGAGCTAAAGGGGGGAGGGACGTGTTTGAGCAGTCACTCGACAGGTATGGTAGCTACGAGGAATTACGCCGAACGGCCCAGTTTCTTGACAAAGCACTACGGAAGGATTGAGTCCTTCCTGCTCTGATTTTTCAATAGGAGTTCATCATGCAAGCGAGTTATCCTCGTCTCTTAGATATTGTGTCGGTCATTAGTGGTCATTGGTATTGTTAAGTCAACAAGACCGTGTCATAGAGACATACCATATAATACATACAAGAACATGCCGGTGCAGTTTGTGATAATGCAAGCGAGTTATCCTCGTCTCTTAGATATTGTGTCGGTCATTAGTGGTCATTGGTATTGTTAAGTCAACAGGAGCGTGTCATAGAGACATACCATATAATACATACAAGAACATGTCGGTGCAGTTTTTGATCATGCAAGCGAGTTATCCTCGTCTCTTAGATATTGTGTCGGTCACTAGTGGTCATTGTTATTGTAAAGTCAACAAGACCGTGTCATAGTGATATATCAACAGGGTTACTTTACAAAAGCCAATGTTTTTTCTTTAAGCTGAGGTAGTTCACTTAGAGATTTTTTACAACATAAACACTTTTATAGTTCAGATATACAGCGTATATTTGGTTAGAATCAAATAATACAACATAAAATCATCTCATAGAGGACCAAAAAAAAAGGGGGGGGGGATGAGAAGAGGATGATGCTAATAATTATGCATTTTTATGCATAAATTGAGATAGAGGGTCGAGTTATCTCATTATCGATAATAGTTTGTTTTAAAGTTAAAATCAAAGACCCGTGATTCTTTGAAATTGATCTTTTTGATTTAAATTGCGTTATATTAATTTATTTTACTAGAATGAATCCCGAAATTCAAAATACCTTACTCAGTAAAGACATATTTTTATAGCGCTCCTGAGTCCAGCCAACTTTAAAGGATACATGACTTTAGTTACAGAAAGTAATGGGGATTGGTCGTTGTGCTGGCCACATGACAACTTGCTCATAAACCGTTTGCCAAACAAACGTCTGAATGGGACTTAACATTAATAGTGCGCTCTAAAGACTAAGACTAAGACTGCTTTAAAGATCCTTATTATAAATTGGTTGTGATTACAAGGACTCTTTCTCATAGAAAGACAACACAACAGAATCATACACATAAATACAACAGACACAACATAAAGTGTTCATTTAGCGACTACACATTGGCATCTTGGTCCTTTTTATGTTTCCAGATCAACGAGTGGCGTTGATAAAGTCTGACCGAGTGAGTAAAATCTGTATTATATAAGATAAGATAAGAGTGAGGTATGAACGAGTTTTGTACCGCTCTGTTTCAGGAGAATCGTGTAAAAACTTAGTGTCAACTAGTAATAGAAAAAACAAAGTCTAACTTGTATTCTAATATTCATACATTCATTTTTTAAAGCGACGGACATCAAAGGTATCAAGCTGAACACCGTCAAACGGACTATTCTAAGCGGTGATATTTAGCGATGGCGACGTGATAGATCAAAGAAGGAGAATGCATTTTCCAGCAAGGAATACATGACAAAATATCTAAATGGGGCCCGTTCCGTACATTCTTATAACAAACTTTTTTTTTCTTTTGTATTTTTCTAGCTATTAGAAAAAAGGGATTGTAATAATTTGAAATTTCTTAGTATTGAACCTCTTGAAAATTACGGATCCTCCATTATGCAGGAGTTCGCATCAAATTCTAGAAAGAAAATAAAAAAGAGAGACTTTATTCTCAAACTAGATCTATGTTGAATATAAAGGTAGCGGGTGGTAGTCAGGACACAGAGGTTGTAACCTAGGGAGTGGCTCTTACATTTTCTTTCTTTAGTCGGTCGACGGCTGAGATAAGAAAATCTCGATATAGTTTGTGATCATGCAACCGAGTTATCTTCGTTGCGTAGCTATTGTGTTGGTCACTAGTGGTCATTGTTATTGTTAAGTCAACAAGACGGTGTCATAGAGACATACCGACACGGTCACTTCACAAAAGCCAATGTTTTTGTTAAAGCCGTGGAAGTCCGCTTAGAGATTTGTACCAGATAAATAATGTTACGAGTTGACTCACACTCTGGTTAAGACTGTGTCTGTCTTCCTGCAGTAGAATCTAACACTAAAACATAATGAAAAACAAATGTCGGGAGTGAGGAGGTGCAGTGGCTGATATTATTTACTATATCATTTATTTTGCAAACTTGGGCAATGTCAGGTCTTTGTTGAATTATTACTATGAATTAATGTGTTCATGTATTAATAAAGTATATATTGCGACATGTGTCTAGGTATTACAGTTAATTTAGGCCCGAGCTCAGCCCGACAGTCACACCATACACATTCAGTTATTCATAAAGTGATAAACCATGTGTATGATGATTTAAATAAAATTAGGAATTTAATGCAATGAATTATATACACTGAGTGGATATGAATGATAATAATGAGGTGAGTTACAATAAGGTAAATAAATACTTGATATGAAATAATATGCTCTAGTTCATCCCAAGTAACGGGCTATTTCCATACAAATAATACAATAACTTAACTTCAATATCGCAATAAGTATGCCTAGGTAATTGTCCAAATAACAACCAGCAATACACGTATAGCAATCTTCATTAGTAGTCCACAGCGCAGGTCACAATACCATCAAAAGCTGGAACGTCATAATCCAACACCACACATCAGACAGAGAACTCCAAGATGAAAACTTGCTAGAACCAATCTGAGGCCTGAAACTAAGACCTAAAGTAAGACCCTGTAGAAAGATAAAAGAACGGAATCTTCTAATTTTCTAGTCTACCAATAGAATAACAAATACGATCGAATCAAATAGAATAATTATTCAGTGGGAAGATTAAACTCACCCTACACAGGGGTCAAGATAATCCAATACAAGAATAATCTGAGTATCCACCAAGACACCACACTAAGGCTATCCAGTATTGAAGTACAAGGAGAACATCAGAGCTCCCTCAATACAAACGTCTTGTCTCTAGACTACAAGATGGGAAAGAGATCGACAGACCGTCTGCTACGTCACTAGTAGCGAGTGAGTATTAGTCAAAAATTTATGACCAGAAACCAAGGGACACAACCTGCTAAACAAAATACTTGGAGGAAAATAAACACAATGACGTCATCAAACGTGTTGCACTCGGCATTATTTACATTTGATTGTCCTGACTACCGTATGCAGTTACTTTGGTAACTGCGACAGGCAACAATTATTTTTCTTTTTGGGGTAGGGGAGATAACTTCTTATTGATATTTATTGTTAGAGCACTAAAGGAATAAACATTCAATTTCTTGCTTGAGTGAAGATACTTAAAAGAAAAAATGTAAGTGATTTCAGTCCCAATAACAATGTTCATTGAGAAATTTTGTCGATTTGGATGGTCAGCAGCCGTTGATCTACCGCCTTCTGACAGTTGACCAAAAACTTCTTATGGAGGATCTATGCCTCGAAGCTGACAGCGATGTCAGTTGTCATTATCCCCTCGGTTTTTATAACAATTCGGTATATTTTTATTGTTGTTAACTTTTACAGTCATTTAAACTTCTATCTCAGAGGCTTAGGTTTTGTTCGTTTTCCACTTTCAGCTTGAAATTCACACAATTGTGCAATGGGATGTCAAGGATAATTGCAGGGCTTTTTATTTTTGGTCACAATACCATCAAAAGTAAGTCTTGTCAGTTAAAAAAAATTTATCCCACTATAGTAACTACTTTGTTTAATTTATTTTTAAAAAGGCTACACGGATTACGTAGAGAATAACTAGTCTTTAAATATTTTTTAAACCAAACTTTCTATTTTTAAAAAGCAACAAATAAAGTCTCAGTTTAATTAAAAGATGCTGTCATTTCAGTGACTTTGTTAAAACGGTAGAATGCTTCGCTAGACCGACATTTATCCAAATATTGAAACTTTAAATTTCTTTTATTGTTTTCCCATGATGTTTTGAGAGTGTCTAACCAGTTGTTATTTTTACCCGCCTCAGAACGCAATGACCACTGCCACAGTTGTCGCAAACTACCGCCTCTCAAAGAATAGCCTCCTAAACTACGTTCAGCTTGACACCTTTGATGTCCGCCGCTTTAAAAAATGAATGTATGAATATTAGAATACAAGTTAGACTTTTGTTTTTTCGATTACTAGTTGACACTAACCAAGACTTTACACGATTCTCCTGAAATAGAGCGGTACAAAAACTCGTTCGTACCTCACTCGGTCAGGCTTTATAAACGCCACGTTAAATATCACCGCTTAGAAGAGTCCATTGGACGGTGTCCAGCTTGACACCTTTGATGTCCCCGCTTTAAAGAATGAATGTATGCTGTATTAAAACATAAGTTAGACTTTGTCTTTTCTATTACTAGTTGACACTAACCAAGTCTTTACACGATAATCCAGTTCAAGATAAAAGAATAATTAAGTTAATGCGTTTTACCTTATTAAATACATTACATTGTTGTCATGGGAAATAGAGAGGTATAGGTTTTAATTTTTTGTTTCTCAAAATGATAAAAGTTTTTAGAATGATAATTTGTTTATTGGATTGGAAAGGAAAAAAAAAGGTCAATAGTTAAACAGTCCAACTTTTGTTGTAATTTTCAACGTTATTGTTTAATTTGAGTTTTGTTGTAACAACTTTTTAAAATTTCTCTCTCTCTCTCTTTTCAGAACAATAAACTTTATAGATTTGAACTTTTGAATCATCAATAGGATACTAACAAATGTAGATCTATAGCATTGTTTCATTTAAGGGTTGAAAATTTGAATTTTTATTTCTAGACCCTTTTAAATGAAACTATCTAGGGACCTACTAATTTGTTGATTGTTATCTGTCTAGTATTTTTTATCAAAATGTTAGAAAACTTTGTACCACCAGAGGTTCCAGAACGTTTGAGTGAGGGGGGCGAATTTGTTTTTTTCAAAACTCTATGTAAATCTAAAGATAACAACAAAAACCTATGGTCATACATTAAGTCTAAGAAAATGGAAACAACAGGCATAGCGCCATTAAAAGATGAACATTACATAATACATAATGATAATGAAACTAAAGCAAACATCATAAACAAATACTTTGCATCAGCATTCTCAGCCCCAGGAGACAAAGACATATTACTGAATTTGAACCAAGTAGACAACATAGAAGATATAGTAGTACAAGAAAATGGAATTCAAAAACTATTAGCCAACACCAAACCAAATAAAGCGTCTGGATCTGATGGTATTCCAGCTAAATTACTCAAAGAACTAAGCAATGAGTGTTCAAAATACTCTTTCAGGCTTCACTTAACCAGGGCAGAGTACCAAAGGACTGGAAAAAAGCTAATGTCAACCCCCTATTTAAAAAAGGAGAAAAATCTGACCCAGGAAACTACAGACCAGTATCACTTACCAGCATCACATGTAAAATCCTAGAACACATAATATGTAGCAACATCATAAACCACCTAGACAAATATAATATCCTCACACCATACCAACATGGCTTTAGGAAATATAGATCATGTGAAACACAACTAATAGGACTAATTGATGATTTTTCAAAAGGTTTAGATAATAGTGAACAAATAGATGCTATCTTACTAGATTTTTCTAAGGCTTTTGACAAAGTTCACCACCATAGTTTGCTTAAAAAATTAAAATATTTCGGCATTAATGGTCCACTGCATCAGTGGATTAAAGATTTTCTGATAGGGAGAGAACAAACTGTAATAATAAATGGCTCTAAATCAACACCGATAACAGTGAACTCAGGTGTACCTCAAGGAACAGTCTTGGGTCCACTACTATTTTTAATTTACATAAATGATTTACCAAATTGCATTAGTTCATGAGCAAAAGTCAGATTATTTGCAGACGATTGCATAATATATAGAACAATAAAAACAACACAAGACACAGATATTTTACAAAGAGAATTAGATGAATTACAGAAATGGGAATCAAATTGGAGCATGTCTTTCCACCCAGAAAAATGTCAGTTGTTAAGAGTAACAAAAAAACTAAAACAAATTAATTCCACTTATCTTATTCCTGGCAAACCAGTAACACAAACTAAAAACGCAAAATACATAGGTGTTATAATAAATGAAAAACTGTCATGGAATCCACATATAGATGAAACTACAAAAAAATCAAACAAAGCATTAGGATTTATTAAAAGAAATTTCTATAAATCAAATAAGAAAATAAAACTAAAATGTTATTCCACCTTGGTTAGGCCAATAATAGAATATGCATCCTCCGTTTGGGACCCCTCAACTCAAGAAAACATTAAGAAACTGGAACGGACACAAAATAGAGCAGTGAGATTCATAACAAACGAATATTCACATTTGACTAGTGTAACACCTTTAGTAAAATCACTGAATTTAGAAAGCCTTCAGGACAGAAGGATCAAAAGTAAAGTAGCAATCATACATAAAACACTGAACCATAATCTTCAAATACAAAAACAAAATTTAATAAAATACTCTGAAAGACACAAAGATGAAGGCACATTCCTCGTCCCATATGCTAGGACAAATTTGTACAAATACTCCTTCTTCCCTAGTGCTATTAGAGCATGGAATGGGTTGCCTGAGCTAGCCAGGAAAACCAGTGACTTGGCAAAAACAAAATTTAATAAAATACTCTGAAAGACACAAAGATGAAGGCACATTCCTCGTCCCATATGCTAGGACAAATTTGTACAAATACTCCTTCTTCCCTAGTGCTATTAGAGCATGGAATGGGTTGCCTGAGCTAGCCAGGAAAACCAGTGACTTGGCAGAATTTAAGTCATTGGTAAATATGCATGACTAAATGCATGACGCGTAGGACGTAATCATCTTCTTTTTTTGCAGTAACGTCTGTATTATATAAGATAAAAAAGTTATATATATATAATTGGTCTCCCGAGCTGCCTTTAAATATGTGACATGTATTCATAAAAAAAAAATTGCATTACAAATAAGACGGCCATGTCATTTACATTGTTTTATAAAAAAAGTCAGTTTGATTCTAATGTCTGCCCTTTACCCAAATACTGAAACACCTCTTCCATAAAACGAATTGTATGAGCGTAGCCAAGGGATTTTGAGTTTAAAACCCCCTCCACATGTATAAAGTCTATAAATAGGGCCTAGTCTTTTGAAAAAAAAATGTTTTAATTTCTTTCTTATTTGACAAGAATAAGAGGCCTATTTTATGTTATCTATCTGCGCTAAACTTACATAGAAAACATTTTTTTTTCTTTTTAATCTAGTTATGAGATTTTAAAGCAAGGTTAATTTGAGGTTCATTTTCGTCCAGCTCATTTTGCAAGAAGGTGTTGAAAATGGCATATAAATTGGGATCAATCATTATTTTAAAACAGAGCGGAGAAATTATCTTTTATAATACAGACGTTACTTCAAAAAAAAAAAAAAAAAAAAAAAAAAAAAAAAAAAAAAAAAAAAAAGAAAATGATTACGTCCTACGCGTCATGCACTTAGTCATGCATATTAAACAAGTCACTGGTTAACATGGCTAGCTCAGGCAACCCATTCCATGCTCTATATATAATAGCGCTATGGAGAAGGAGCATTTGTACAAATTTGTCCTAGCATATGGAACGAGAAATGTGCCTTTATCTTTGTGTTTTTCTGAGTATTTTATTAAATGTTGTTTTTGTATTTGAAGATTATGGCTCAGTGTTTTATGTATAAGTGCTACTTTACTTTTAAGTCTTCTTTCCTGAAAGCTTTCTAAATCTAGTGATTTTACTAAATGTATTTAATTCTTAATTAATTAATTAATTTATTATAAAATCTACGCGGTTATTAAATTATCGTCAAATTATATCTCGCGCCAAAACGTCAGCTTCGCCAAAACTGCTCGCACCAAAACGTCTCACACCAAAACAACTGCGCCGAAACGATTGCGCCAAAACGGCTACGTGAAAACATCAAGTAGGCTACCGGCCTCCTCCGCTCTCAAAGAGAATAGACGTTATTAATTTTGTGTGGTCTGTCCGTTCCGTTTAGATCTCGTAAACTAGAAAAGATATTGAAAATCCCTCCTTATTATATTTTAGACCTTTCAAAGATGCAAAGGCTAATTTTTTTTTCTTTTCTGAAAGCGAAAACTTTAGTTTTTAAAATCAACTATGCAAGCAATTTTTTTTCATAAAAATACACCATTTTTACAACTATTCACCATTAACAGTAACAAACACAGTAAGGGAGATGACCTTTTCCCACACATGTAAAAAAAAGCAAATTACACACTAAAATTATTTGAGCGTAGACAAGACAATTGGGGGTTTTGAGTTGTACATATGCAGGTGTGCATGTGGGGGGTTAGGTGTGGTGCATGTGTTGTACATATGGAGGTGTGCGTATGGGTGATTAGGTGTGGTGCATGTGTTGTATATATGCAGGTGTGCGTGTGTGGGTGTGTAGGTGTTGTATATTTGTTGTACATATGCAGGTTTGCGTGTGGGGGTAGGTGTTAGTCACGGAGATCTACAGCATCTTAAAACAGCAATTCTTCAATTGCTTGATTGCGTTTCGAATATCTTCCTAATTGTTATCTATTTCAGCATATTCTTTTTATGCTTTTCCTTTAGCTGCTCTTGTTTTACTGTTGTTCACGCTTGCTTTCTTCTCTCTTCTTTTCTTGATCTTTTGAAGAGTTTCTGATGAAATCCACTCTTTGTGGGTGTATGACTTGGGACACAATACTTCTTGGCATATGGAGGTTACTGTTTATTTCACTTTCTGCCACGTCTGTTCTACTGTCTCCTATTCTAGTAGCTCTTCTAGGAGTGGAACTTGTTAGATAGGGTGACATTGAACTCTTCCTGTTTTTGTGCAGTCTTTCAGCGCAATAGTATTGCAGAGTTGATATTTGCTGGGCCCACTTGTCCTAGTCTTCTTCAGCTTCATATTTACTTGGGCGACCAGAAGATGATGATCTAAAGCAGGGGTGGGCAACCTTTTTCTACCCAGGGCCGCATTAAAAATTATTTTTTTTAACTCCCAGTTGAGGAATTACAACAAGAGTTAACAATTTCTTGAACTAATTTTACGAATAATTTTTCAAATTTTGTCACAATCATAATATTTGACCACAAATGTACACTAGTACTCAATGTGAAGCATTTAACTGTTTACATCCGTGCATAATGTTCCGAAACTGTAGAACTAGCTTACTAGTTGTTTTGTTCTTGCGACTGCTGTCAAATTACAGCCAGTGAGCATCGACCTGTTCTAACACTTGATAATTTTGAAACAAACGAAATAAAGCATGTTCACAGATGAATTTGTTCCGAATAATGTGAAAGCTTCGCAGCAAAGTTTTCTTAAGTGTGGAATACAGCTTCTGGCACTCATGAAACTTCCGTGGAAGAACTCACTGGAATTTCTCTTTTAGTCATAATTTGCTTGGAGGTATGTTTTCTAGAGCTGAATCAGCTTCTGCATTAAATGATGAGCAGATGGTAGTGAAAACTAGTTCCAAGTTCTTGACGCCTTAAAATTTGCTTTCAAATTCCACAATCAAGTAATCCAAATAAGTCTTGTACCTTCAATCATTTCACTAGAAATAGTTTTCAGCTTTCAGTTAAGGAAAATGATAAAACCTGGTTTCACTTGCTGGCTCGAGAAATGGAATAATTTTGTTTGAAAAGATTTAAGATGCACATACATTTCATTTGCAAACAAAACATTTCAATTTCTCCAATGATAAACATGAAGTCTGTCTTCAACTCTTCATTAGAAATATTAGTAACAAAGTCACAATCAATGTCCATCTATGAACCTAACTATTTCTTCCTTTAGATTCCATATTCTTCTAAGCCAGCGGATACTACTGTGTAACCGAACATCGGAAAGTTTTTTTTCCAAATCTTCAAATACTTCTCGGAACTGCCAGTCATGGCCGGCAGATAATTGGAGGCCCTTGGCAAAGTAAATTACTTGGCCTCAAATAAAATAATTAAAAAAAAAACAGCGAAAAAAAGTAAAATTATTCAATTTATTAAAAACCTATTGTACTTCAACAATAACATTGATGACAAGTTTCGCAATTTCTTCCCTAAATATCCACCCATTCTCGGGAAGAATGTAGTGCAAGGCCCTCACCATTTGGGGGTCCTAAGTAGTTTGTCTATGTCTAAGGCTAGCCCTGTGCCAATAAGATCATTGAGATATCAATCCCAACAATATATTTGATATTCAATGCTTTATTTTATTAAAATCCTGTTTTTCAAGGTCAAAGATCCATTAGTTGTTTCACTTAACATCTTGTACAAGCCGACCCAACTCTTTCTACACAGTTTTTCATATAATTGAATAAATACTGGCTTGTGTTTCTCTTTGACTGAATGTTTCGAAATATTGCCATTAAGAATAATCTTCGTTTACTTTAAACTTTTTAGAATGACGTTTAAAGACAATGTTTATTTAGCCTCTTCATAATAAGTGATAAGAATCAAACGTTTCATTGTTTCTAGATATATACATATTTACAAATATTTATGTAAATTTATTTGCATTTTTATATGTGTAATGTGTGGGCACACCTGATTTCTTTAGATGTCGGCGGGCCGCATAAAACACGTGTGGCCCGCGGACCGTAATTTGCCCACCTTTGATCTAAAGCAACATCTGCTCCGCGTCTTACAAATACATCCTGAAGAGATCGACGGAACTTCTTCACATTACAGACATGGTCTATTTGGTTCTCTGTTGATAGGTGAGGAGATATGGTCTATTTGGTTCTCTGTTGATAGGTCTGGTGACATGGTCTATTGGTTCTCTTTTGATAGGTCTGGTGACATGGTCTATTTGGTTCTCTGTTGATAGGTCTTGTGACATGGTTTATTTGGTTCTCTTTTAATAGGTCTGGTGACATGGTCTATTTGGTTCTCTGTTGAGAGGTCTGGTGATATGGTCTATTTGGTTCTCTGTTGAGAAGTCTGGTGATATGGTCTATTTGGTTCTCTGTTGAGAGGTCTGGTGATATCAACGTTGCTTTGTATATTCTTTGTATGGGAAGACAGTTCCACCAATCACTAAGTTGCTTGTGGCACACATATCTGCAAATCTCTCTCCATTTCCATTCATCTCACCTAGTCCATGTTTTCCCCTGATCTCTTTATATCCTCTGTAGTCATTGCCAACCTTAGCATTGAAGTCGCCCATTATGATGAGGATGTTCTTTTTATGTCTGTTATGTAGGATGGTAGTCAGCCTGTAGTAGAAATTGTCCTTCTCCTCTTCACTGTCGTTTGTTGGGGCGTAGCATTGGACAATGTCTAAGTTAATCTTCTTCTGCACTGTGTGGAATGAGGCTGTTATTATCCGTGGTCCTTGTGCTTCCCATCCGAAAAGTGCTCTCTGAGCCTGCTTGGACAGCATCAGGGCTACTCCCTGGGTGTGTGTAGACTCTTGCTCATGTCCTGAGTATAGAACTAGCTCACCCGCAGTCAGTATTTTCTGTTCGGAACCATTCCATCTTGACTTACTGGTTCCTAAGAAGGTGAGGTTTCACCTTTCTTCTCAGCTGCCACTTGAGCTGTTTTCCCAATCTCATACATGGTCCGGACGTTCAATGTACCGATGGTGGTGGTGGTCCTGTAGAAATGATGTTCTTCAGCCTGTCGGCTTCCAGATGCCTCTGGCTTTCATCGACGTGCCTCATAAACCTTCCAGTTGGAGGTCAATCCTCTCCGAGGTCCGTGACGTCTGTTGATTCGCTGATTGGTGTTTCTGTAGCTAGTGATTTTTCTACAGGGTAGGGTTGCTACCTCCTCCATTTTCAGCTGGGCTTGGGACCGTCCTATGGCGGAGATTTGTGTCTACTTGGGAGGATTGTATTGCGCTGTTTTCTCTGTCACAGGGTGTGGTTTTGAGCTCGCCTTTTGGAGCCGTGATTGACCACGTGATTAGTTTGAGATTTGCATCTCCGTATTTGGAGGTACCTGGCCGTGTGGCCGGAACTGAGTGTGCGTGTGTGTGGTGTGTTCATTTGTACTATAAATAATGCATTAACTTATTGTCACATGATTTGTACATATTTTGAATATTATTTAAATATAAAATGTTTGCATTTAGTATCAAATATTGTTATTGTTCAACGATGGTTGATCACTTATTTACAGTTCGGTTGTTATGTAACTTGGTTTGCTGTTGTTCTTTAATTAATACATTGGTCTTCCGAGGCCAGTAAAACCCACTTTAAGAAAGTACTTTTTAAACTATAAATTTATAGATATGCAATGATGTAATACAGTTTTTTATTATGCATCAAATACAATGTATACATTTTAAATATAATTTACAACTATTTATTAATATTTGAGAGATCAGTTTATTTTAAAAATCCTAAATAGATACACATTTCTTGCTTAGTAAAGAGTGACATGTTGAATAAAATCTTTCAATTTCGTTTTGTGTTTGTACCAAAATATTAGTGTATGTCTTTTTATACAACTTCTTTAATTATTTACATATGCAATATAATTAAATGCCAAACAACTTATGGATTATTTTATCAATTTAATAAATTTGAGATCAACTGACACTTTGTCTACAGTTTCCAAACAAACATGTAGAGTGGCCAGGAGTCACATTTTTTTTTGTTCTTTTGTTGTCATTGTGGCCTGAGGAAAACCAAATAATTTAAATGAAATTTTATGACGAAATGGAAAGAGTTCATTGTTTCAGTCAGTTAGTAGAATGCATTTCATTTATTCTTTATAAAACTTTATTGGGAAGATTGCTGGCAGACTGAAAAGAGCTTAGCTGTTTCACCTTCAAATGAGTTTTTATGGTATCCAGCGTCTGACTGTATTAGAATAAGCTTAGCCTCAATGAATCAGGTCAACATTTTTTTCACTAAATGTGTTATTAACAAACAATTTTTTTTTCATATAATTTGAATTTCTGTAGAAAAATAAAAGAAGGCATATTTAACAGATTTTGAACTTAAGATTTTTAGGAGACCCCTGAGTCAACCCAACTCTAATGGGTACCTGACATAAACTATTGAAGTAAAAGCAGTTGGTAATTGTGTTGGCCCCATGACACCCTCCTTAATTTTTAGCAAAAGAAACAAATGAGCTTTACATCATTTACCTTCATAGATAACAAGGTCTGAAAGGGGTACTATTGTTTTTTATATTTACAAGGAACCATCTATTTTAAAATAAGCAATTTTTTTTTACATAAATACATATAACTCAATAAGTGATAAACTAACAATCATTTAAGTTTACCATGATAGTCAGGCTCAGTTTTTTTTTAAACAGAAGAAAGATCAAAATTTACAGCAGTCTACAAGTCAAATACAGTATCCTTAAATTTCAGTTCTTATAATACGTTTTTTTTTTAAATTTCAGCAATAAAACAAATACATACATTATCAATACAAAATTTACTTTGAAAAACAATTATTAGGACATTATGTATTAATCAGAACATTAAGTAAATAACTGCTTTCACTCATGTATTCAGTCAGTCAGCTAAGACTGTTGCCCAGGGTGTGTCACAAAGAGCTAGGTAGATAAGAATTTTAGGCATTTGAATATTCAATAGAATATAGTTGTCAAATCACCTTTTAAGCTTCTGACAAGTCTAAAGAATATGGTTGTCAATTCAACCTATTAACTAAAATACAACCCATGTCAATATACAGTCTGTCTTGTTTGTAATTTGTCATATAACAAAATAAGACTGACATAAAAGACAATAAACAAAGGTCCAATAACTTAAAACAGCATTAAACAAAAATATCTGTTAAAAAAAACAAATACATAAATTATCAATATAAAATTTACTTTACAAATCCTTTTGTTAAGAAACTGTTTTCACTCATGTATTCAGCCAATCAACCAAGACTGTTGCCAGGGTGTGGCACGAGGAGCCATAGATGAGCTAGGTAGATGGGAACTTCAGGCTTTTGGCTATTCTAAAGTAGAATTTTGCTGACAAATAACCTTTTCAACTACCTTACACCCCATGTCAATATACAGTCTGTCTCCTTAAATGTTGTAGAAATCAGGTCCATATGCAACAAGTCCCTACACATGTATATTGCCAGGTAGAATGAGTCAAAAAATAATTGTATTGTCAAGTCAACATGCAGAATGTTGCAATGTTTTTATTTTGTCATTCAATAAAAGTCTAATGACTTAAACTTCACCTCAATCACAATGGCAAGGAGGCATGTTTAGTTCTGGAAATACATTTCCTCCATGTTTGTTTGATCTGTATCAGAAGAGACTAATTATTCTTCTGGAAATCTCAAAGAATTAAAATTATTTTTCTATATATTTGAACAATACAAAACACAATCAGTTGCTATGTGAGTGTATAGTAAGGTAAGCATGCAGTAAGTAATAGAGGAAATGTATTGACTGGTCACATGCAGTAAGTAATAGTGGAAAAGTATTGACTGGTCACAGGCAGTATGTCACAGTTAATATGTATTGTCAGGTTAACATGCTGTAAGTTGACCAAGCATATGTATAGTCAAAGACATTCAAAAATACAGAAATAAATAAATAAGACTATTTGCAAAGTTCCAGTTATTTAAAACCATCTTCACATTCACCCTAACATCTTAGTGATAATTGAGTTTGAAAGGCCATGAATATTTCCTCAAAGTTATTTTCACATTTATTTGAAAAGACTTATTATTCTTTAATAAAAAAATATTTAATAGAACTTAAACAAATATTGATATAGATTACTTTTTAAAATTAAAAATAAAAGATAACTAAGAAACTAACTTGTTTCACATTCCAAACTAGATAGACTTTAAATGAGAAGACCTTCTCAAATAAATACTCGATTAAAGGAAGAAAAAAAATACTTTCAAACTCAAAGAATTAGAATTACTGTCTTAGAGATTGATACTAAATAGCTAAATACATAACAGAACTACATTAACGCCAGTAAAAAACAACTACTTCAATGACTGTCAAACAAGCACAAACAAGATGAACAACAGTATGTCAGACATTACAAACAAAACTTACAAGGTTACTTTGGACACATCTACAAACAACAATTACAAAACAAGACTGACATAAAATACAATAACTTAAACTAATAACTTAAAACCACCTTAATTCCAATGTCCCAATGCCCTGTTCAGTTCTCTATGCACATCTTCATCCATGTACTTTACATGACTTCATGTAGGAACATTGTCTGAAATAAATACTTTCAAACTTATTCACAATATCACAGTGAAATGTTTACTTTTGGTAGTACCATTTTCCTCTATGTTATTTAACCTCTACAAGAAAAGGCAAATTATTGTTTTAAAATTTTATAATGCTTTTTATTGCAAGTTAATATTAAAGTTTTTAAAATTTCTTACATAAAAAAATGTACGCACCACACCCTACCCCCACATGCACCACACCTAACCCCCACATGCACCACACCTAACCCCCAGATGCACTATACCTAACCCCCACATGCACCACACATAAACCCCCACACGCACCACACCAAAACCTCATACGCACATGCACATGTACCCACCACTGATCTCCATTTCAACAGGTCTCCCAGGTATTACTCTAAACTGTGAACCCCTAACCATATATACTGCCCATTATGTCAGATGTTGAGGTGGTATTAGTTTTGCCCATATTTCATTCAATTTTCTTTTTTGATAGAATAATTTCTTTTTGCTATAAGTGTGTGTATGTCTTTTATTTATTTATTATTTTTATTTTTAGATTATTAATTAATGTTTATCTGACATGTCATTACTAAAAAATTCAAAATAACTTTTCAAACAGTCAGAGCTATAGTAAAAGTCTACCTTATAAAGACTGATAAATAATTTACAGGGCATAAGATTACAAATTGTTCACAGACAGTTGATACATTTCTTGCCTACAATATTTGTTTCGCTATCTTATTATTTTTAAAATAACAAGCTGAGTGGTAAAGCACTAGGCTTCCAAACTGGGAAAGTAAAAGCAGTTGTTCATTGGTCACATGAAACCCGTTAAATGTCAAACATAGAAACAGATGACCTTTACATCATCTGCCTTGTAGATTGCTAGGACTGAAAGAGATACCTTAATTTTAAAAAATCTCTACCACTGTGTGTTACAGCCATCATTTTTAAGGTTCTCATATCTCCTATCAGTATAAGTAAAACTTGATTACATTTTAAAATGAAATTAAAATTAATAGCAATTCTCTTCTTTGTTTGAACTAATTTCTTTTTTACTAAGATTAAGTGTATGCTGTAGACACCAGGTTTAAATGCAAGAAAATGTTAGTTGCTTAAAGGGAAACACAAATGGTTTTTCAAATATGAGTTATTGATATATTTAAATTCTGCGTAAAAAGTTGTTATAGTGAACATTTTACCATTTTTTATTTAAATGCTTATAAACATTTATAATTAATAAATTATTCAGTAAATTTTAGACATCTCAAAAAAATACAGGGTTCTTTGAGATTTTGTTTTCAGCTTAGGCAAACTTAGGCACTTGCCTCAACAATACTGAAAGGGAAACTAGTTTTAAACAATCATATATCGCTTCATTCTTACAGTAGCAGTTAGGCTGTTAGGCTTAGTGACGGCCTAGTACAGAGCTATGGTACAGTTATATATATAGATAGGCCCCTATAGATAGATCTAAAAGCATTAGGATAACCAACTCGTGGAAAAAAGTTATATTTCATCTAAGCCTCTTTCTGTCCCTAAAAGTAAATAGATCATGTGTCTGATTCTAACAAACTGGTCACTGTAAGGATGGTCTAGACTACATGTAGTAAATCTACTTTTAACATGCATTTTTTTCTTTGCTTACAAGTTCTAGATCTAATTGTATAGATGAAGATATATTTCTTTTACAAGAATGAAAACTTTACTGTATGGTTTTCCGTTATACAGAAAGTCAATAGATTAAAACACATTTGTGACGTCACATAGAAACCCGGTGAAAGTCTGACCATTTTGGATGCGCAGGAAACTTTTGACGGAAAAAACATTCATTACTAAGTTATTATTGCAAATAAAAATTGAAAAAATAATATTTTCATTATCTGTAAATCCAAACACATATTATACCAACACATATTATTTTAAAATTGTCAAAACCATCTGAGTTTTCCTTTAATGACGAATTCATATTGAAAAGATATGCAAATTCTGTTTTTAAAGTATGACATATATAACAGATTTTGCTACCTGGACATAGAAAAGATTAATGCCACTTTGCCAATCCTGCCTCCTGACATTTTGTGTATATCAATCTGTTCATGAACTGACTTACAGGATGGAGTCTGCACAAATCTTTCTGAAATAGAAACAAATTAACTTCGTTAACTACTATACTATTTCAAACTCAAGTTAGATGATATTCAATATCTGGTAAAGAAGTATTAAGATGTTTTTATGCAACAATGCAGGTCAATCTATAAAGTACAAGTTCCTATAATCAACAAGGTTGAAAATTGAAATAAAACTAGGGCCCTATAGCCTATATATACAAAACAATTACAGAAGCAAACAATAGCACACCCAGTGCACCAGTGCCCACTAAAAAAGGTGCTCCAACAAAGTCATGGATTGTTTTCTCTGACACCTGCTACTGACTGCAACATAGAAAGTTATGGCATTCTTTAAACATTTTGGTAAACATTGCAAAGGTCAAAGTGAAACAGTATAAAAGGAATGGAAACAAAGCATGTGGTACATTTTACAACTGTCTACAAGGAAAATGAATTACTTCCTTTCATTGTTCGGGGGGGGGGGGGGAGGAGGGCATGGTTTCCTTGTGATAAAGTGCTTGACTTCAGGCGTGATATGGATGTCATATTCAGCCCTAGCATTATCATTATTGCTGCGATTTGGAAGCAGATGCCAAGCAGATGTGCAAGATGTGGGGACAGTTGAAGAGACTTGCCCAGAACAGAGATGCCTAGAGGAAGCTAAGTGTGATAATCCATCAGATGATGTCAAAATGAAATATCATTATCACATTAGAGTGGATCCATGGACACATTGGCATCATGGGAAATTAAAAGGCTGATAAGTTATCAAATGCGGGATCATCTATGGAACAACCAGATAGACCTGTTAACTACCTCACCCTAAGATCAATCTTAGTCAACCATCACAAAGAGGAGTGGCTCAACCAATGGGCATCAGGAAACACAGGCAAAACTATGTACAAAGAAATGACCAAGCCAAACACTGCATCCACCCTTATGAAGCATTAAACTCTCTGAATGCCCCTTCCTAACTCCCTTTATGAAGACCCTACTACCACAACAGCTGAACAACTGATGAGAATAGCAAAACTATTTTTTCTTGGCACAGTCTGCAAAAGAGCTCACAGCTCAGCAGCAAAAAATATTAAAATTAGTTTATAACTCATTTTGTTTTCTTAAAATAATAAATGTAATTAAAAGACTCATGATGTAGTTTATGAAAGTAAAAGATAACAAGTAATCCATAATTACTGAAAAAGCTCTGCCGAACATAGACATTATTTAACAAGATAAATAGTTACAGTGTAATGAAATGATCAGGAAAATGTGCATCTTGAATACTAATTGGCATACATGTAGCCTACATTTTATAGGTGTCATTATAGTTGGTAAAAGCATTTTATCATGGTCACAAAGAGTAACTGCAGCTAAGTGGGCCCACACTGTCCACAGCCAATTATGCCAACAGATTAACATAATATTAGCTTCAGCAATAGCCCATAACATTAATTTCCTAAAAAAAAGGACAAATTATTTGTAACATTGTTTCGTAAAACTATAGCATGGAAACAAAAGAATAGTTGAAGAATATTATTGTTTAATTCAATTACTCATGCTGGTTTTGGGCTAACCGAACTGCTCCAAACTGTAAATATAAAGCAAAACAGAGCCTACAACAGAAGACAAAGACATCAGTATCTGGACAAATACAGTAATTCTTCCTCACTGAACAGGTGTTAGCTTAGCATATGAGGTTCCAAAATAGAAATAAAACTCGAGTCTAAAAAAGTAATCAGTATATGCTGTGCAACAATTTAGGCATTTATAACTAGATTAGACTATAAGGCATAGCCCGTAAAAATAGTTTAAAAAAATATAGATCTAATTACTATAACAATCTATTATAGGTATAGTATTACTCAGACTCGAAATAGCTATAGGGGCAAACGGGCAAATGCCCTGTGGGCCGTATCAAATTACACTATATACACTGTACGTATTATCATTTGCAAAACGTTAGACCATACTTTTTTGCTATGCACGAGCGGCATGGACTTCAACACTGCTTTGATGTCTTTGAAGTTGTGTTAGGCCTAATAATTTTGCTGGTTGGCATGGACGTTCGATGGCACTCTCATTTGTTTTTGCTCCTTCCCTCCCCCGTCTTTTGATGGTTCCATTGACAGTTTACAAAAAAGAGGAATGATTGAGGTTAAGTTAGAAAACATTGATATAACACAGAAAAACAAAATAGGGACAACAATGATATCAATATTTGATAGAAATTAACTTTAACACACACACAGCCCTGAAATAGCAAACCACACAACTTATATTCACAGCGCAATATGGGTACAGAGTTCTACTTTCTGCATTTGTAAATAAAAAGTAAGTTTTCTTTTTGTTCATTTTTAATAACATAGATCTAAAAGTACTACACTTAAGGCTTACAAAAAAAATTATTTAATTTAAAAAAACAAAACAAATCTAGATTATAGATCTAAATAAATTTTTTTTACTTTTATAATTAAAGGCTAACTTATGCTTAGTATGAAGTCATTGATGAAGGAAATTCTTAAAATAATTATAATAATTTATATAGCACTGTCAAATCTGATATTTAATGAAAGGGAATTTATATTTATGTTTTAAACAATGCCTCATGATAAATTCATATACAATTCGCGTTTTTGAGAATGTACTAGGACGAAGCAAGAGCTTTTCACATTAAGTAAGTGCCTCTCTAACCGCTCTGCATTCTCTTATCTTTTAATGGAATGGGTTGCCTGAGTCAGCCAGAAAATCAATAACTTAGCACAGATCAACATGCATGACTAGATTGACACATGAAATGAGTAGGACGTAACTATTTTATTTTTAATACAATAATAATACCAAAAAGTTTCAAACTCATTAAAGCAGCTATTGTATTGTTTATAGTTTTGAGAATAAATAATAATAATGCTTGTCTTCGAGTCTGAAGATTAATGAGGAAGCAGTATTTCCCGTGACTACGCTGCCCCAGCTGTGACTTACATATTTTCAGACTACATACATGTATAAATAAAATACATTATGTAATCCTACGCAAGCATGCATCCAGTTTTTTCGATGCGTTTTCAAACTTTTGCATCTATAATAATGGGCCTAGCCTGGAGTGGGGGCAGGGTTCAAACCATTACTTGCCTCAGACCACATTGTCTGAAAGAGAAACTTTACTTAGTGCTCCAGTGCAGCCAACTTAAGAAAACTACAGTCACCAAATTTCATGAGCGTGCTAAAAATTTTTTTTTTACCATTTTCTACCAGTCGCTGGACTCCATTAATTAAATGCAGTGAATGGCAGATTTATTTTTATTTTTATTTTTTTTTAGCAGATGAGTAGCAGGCTAATTGCACTTTAGATACCTCAGAAAATGCTTTTTTTAAAGCTTAAAAAAATGGAAATAATGCTTGGATCAGGACCCCGCTGGGGGAGCTTACAGAGCTCCCCCAGACTTCCTAACAGTCATTGGCTGTGAGTATTGTCTTTCCACTAATTAAAGGAAGAGAGTATTCTAGGGTAGAAAAAATGTTTGAAAGAATGAAAGGTTAGAATGTAATGAAGATTAATTACATACACACACACACATCAACATGAGGTAAAAAGAATCAAACCCCCCACACACCGAAAAAATCGCCCATGATATGACATGCCAGTTTATAAATTATATGGTAATGCCCGGACGATTTTGATACCCAGTCCGCCCCTGATATTATAGGATGGCTGCCTGGTCGTGCGGTTTGCGCGCTGGACTGTCGTTCACATTTATTGATGGTCGAGGGTTCAAACCCTGCCCGCTCCCATCCCCCGTCGTCCTGCGGGAGTTTGGACTAGGAAGTAATTATCTTCAACTCTGAAGGAACATCCGAAACATGTAAAACATTTTACAAAACATTTTATTAGATCTACTATTAGATCTAGAGTTTAGTCTCTACAGCTCTAGTATTACTAAGCTTAACTAAGTTACAAAGTCATACCAATTACTTCAATTAGTGAATTACCTTAGATTCTAGAACTAGTACTAGTAGAGACAGAGTAGAATAGTCTAGTTATAGGTCTATTGGTAACCGATCTATCTAATACAGTGTATTATACAGACATTACTTCAAAAAAGAAGATGATTACGTCCTACACGTCATGCATTCAGTCATGCATATTAACCAATAGTCAATCGACCAATGACAATCATTGACAATTGTTGAATGTCAATGAGTCTGACTTAAATTCTGCCAAGTCACTAGTCACTAGATCTAGTTCTAGTCGTGACTAGATCTAGATCTAGTTTTCCTGGCTAGCCGCCGCTAGCTCAAGCAACACATTCCATGTTCTCATACTACTCATACTCATAGCCGACATAGCACTTCACTAGACTAGGGAAGAAGGAGTATTAGAGTCTATAATAAAGATCTAGTAGATGATAAACTATTCTATATCTATATTAGATCTATATAGAGTCTATATGTTACTATGTAGATCCCAGGGTGACGGTCCCAGATTGAGATTCCAAAAAGTTTTCATTGTTTACAAGTGTTACTAGACAATATCCCAATTATTAATTGGTTTTTTATTCTCTCTCATCTTTATTATAATTAATAAAAAGCAAGTAGATCTAAAACTTCGTTGGCACTTAACAAATGGTTTTAAATGTGTTTAAAATGATATTTTTTATATTATCAATAAGAGACATGGGCAGGCATATACTTTTAAAAGCTAAATAAATATCTAGCTAAATGTAAATGTATTTACAGATAATATTGCGAAATTGAAATAATGCATATACTAAAATAAACACAAGAGGTATGCTCTTCCATGTCGAAAGTTTAATAAAAAATCACGTGAAAGTCCTGAGTTCTGTTCACTAAACGCTAGTATTCTGAAGAAACATTTTATCAAGCTTGGCTCTAGAAATCTAGATCAGTATTTCAAGTCTCATCCTTGTTAATCTATTTAATTACTTTAAGAATATAAATCTGCACTGCTTTATATAATGTAAATGTAACGTTGTTCAATTCAATTAAGTGCCCAATCATAATTTCATTGTCATGAATGTAAAATTGTCATTCAATTTCATTCAATCATTGGATTTGGAATGGTCAATCAATGGATGACACATTGACACAATGACAGGAATATTATATCACAATATATGATATTGATAATGAGTTATTGAATAATATAATAATAATTAAATAGATCTAGATCTAGAATATGATGATGACAAAAGAAGTTAGCACTCTCACACCTCATATCGTTGATGATATTATTAGTCCAGATCTGTAACTAGTGTAACAATGCTGGCAGAAGAAAAACACCAGAGAAGAAAAGCAAGGCAAACTACACTAGCTCCAGCTGGAATAACCTGCCCAGTATGCGGCCGAACATTCCGGGCTCACATAGGTTTCACCAGCCACATGAGGAGGCATAAAACCCCAGTGCAAAGCCATCAGCCCCCTGGATAACAAAGTAGTCATTATCGAACCACGATGGACAAACTATATATTTCTAAAGTCCAGATCTAACCAACAATGATCAATAGGTTGAGCGCAACATGTGGTGACCTAACATGAAGTTTAACTAATTTATAGATCTATATGATGCTAGATCTATCAAGATTTGACCTAACGAATTCTAGACTTACGTGTAGATATCTAGACTATAATACTAGATCTATATAGATATATCTAGATCTATATATCTTCAATTCTTGTCAGCTATACTCAAGTTAACTAAAGTAGTAAAAGATCTAAATCTAAAATCCCTGCAGTTTGTTACATTTTGTAGAAGAAAAAGGTATTCATAAAATAACCCAACGATAAACCATAGCATATATTATTAGTGATGATTGACCAGATCTAGAGTCTAAATTGGATAGGGGGCCTACATCTGGTGAAGACTGGGATTTTAACTTTCAGGATCTTTAGGGCAATTATGAGTCCAACCAGCTGTAATAGGTACCTGATATTAGTTTGGCAAAAGGAAAGGCGATTGGGAGTTGTGCTGGCCACGACACTTTCACTAACCATGGGTCATGGAAACATTTGACCTTTACATCATCTGCCCCAGGGATGACAAGGTCTAAATGGGGAACTTTACTAGCGCTATAAACTAAAGCTAACCAGAACCCTTTAAAAAATTTGAGATTGTGTTTCTAAGACATGTAACTAAAAGTAATCCTAAATCTAGATGTTTCTAAAACATTTAACAAAAACTATCTAGGTCCCTTAATCTAGTTCTAGAATGTTTCTTCTAATACTTTTTTATCCTTGAATGTCAGTAACACCAAAACTTGTTGCCTTTCTGTAATCAGCTGCTGTTTTGGTTTACTTCCAATCTTGTACACTACTAATCAATCTCTCATGAAAATATGCATTCAAAATTTCCCTTGTCTTTATTAATTCAGATTTCAATTAATCTATATTATAAAGTAGAATGTGAGGTGTATGTATGTTACTTAGAGACATCAAAACCGCTTGACCAATCTTGATAAAACTTGGCAGGAATGTTTCTTGGGTACCAACTTAGACCTTAGTGTATGTATTGTAGCCTTAAAACAAACTTAAGACCCTAAAAAAAAATAAAGTTGTCCGACTCTATTACAGCTATAGTATTTTATGGATCTAGGCCATGTCTACAATGTTGACATGAGAAAAGATCGAAAGGATTTAGACCTAGATCTAATTTTAGGAACTACACTTTGCACAGATAGTTTTTTACTTTGACACATGAAAATACAAAACAAGATCCATTGATTTCATTATATAATAAAATTAACCTTCAATTTTGTGTTTCAAAAGCATTTTTTGAATTAATTAGTTCGTTATATCTGTGACTGCAGATTTCCTGACAAACATTCTTTCATTAGACAATACCGTAATGAATCGCTTACTAAAAATTAATTCGTTTAATTGTTTACTTTATAATCCCATCCCTAGATCTAAAACTCTAATTCAACTCTAAGATGATAAAACTTCTCTTAGCACAGATAGTTTTATTCTTTAACACATGAACAACCTAATTATAGTCCATTCATTTCATATTTTGATCAAATAAACATTCAAATTTGGTTTTCTAAAGCATTTTTAATAGACTGCATTCGTTTACGAAAGCTGCGAAGCCGGGTTGAGATAGGCCTAGATCTAAATTCATTCATGAATTGCGTACTAAAAATTATTTCGTTTAATTGTTCACTTATAATCCCATTCATTTAACAAAGCTATCGCTCTTTTCGTTTTTAATAGATATGTATGTATCAGCTTTGGGTAAATCCATTTTCGCAAAACTAATTTTATTTTCGTAGCGAAAGAGAAAAAACTTGAAAGGATCATTAGCTACGTTTAACATACATCTAAATCCAATCCACTAGATTAGTAAACACAAGCTTAGACCCGCAGGCCGTGGGTAATGTCAGGCTAGTATAATATAATGAAGAGTTCTGTGATTAGACTTAGGCGTTGGTGGAAAGAGGAGAGATTCTGAGCCATGCAAACATTATTTGGACCAAATTATTTTATTTCAAATCTTTTGTCTATTTACTGAGTAGTGTAGTCAACAAAGGGCAGGGGTGGGTTAACAAGTGCTTCTATGAAGTATGTGGGATTTGGTAGAGGGGGTCTTTAGAAGGAAAGCAAAATAATTATTATATAAGGCCTATGTGTATGTGTAAGAGGGGTTGCACCAATAGTATTGCTATACATGTTTTGGGTTTTAAGATGGGGGGTATATTAAGATGGCTTTATCTTCTTCTTATATCTTATATAATACAAACATTATTTCAAAAAAGATGATTACGGCCTACGCTTTAGACCTTGATGGGATCAGAACTATTTTCTAAGTAAACACAATCATCCCTCCTCTTTGAACGATTGCTAGCACATTGTCCAAAATGGAAAGAAAAGCTCCATGCTGCCCAACAATATAGACAATTATGTGGCACATCCATTCAAAGTAGCATATTTTATTTCATACATTCAAGTTACTATCAATGTAGCCAAGAAACAGCACTAACTGTTAACAGCTAATTCATGTTGGCAATTTAATCATTAGCTTGGTCTATATGTATTGCTCAAAATTTGGATGAATGAGGAATAGTGAGATAAATAGTCATAGCCAAATGCACTCTTTAAATAACCCACTAAAGTAGACAAGGTTTTATGAACTCATTGTCCATCAAGGCATTATCAAGTTTTTGTCATTCAACAAGTAGTCTATCAAGGCAGGGAGTTGTTGTGCAGGAAAATGCTCTCAGGTAGGCCAATACAAGTGCTACTCTAAAGAGCACCTTTAAGGAATGTGATGTCAACGTTCAGAGCTGGGAAGCACTAGCTCTCGTTCGCTCTTTATGGCCTGAAGCTGTGAGTCTCGAAGTCTCCATTTGAATCATGAAGAGTGGCCTGGGCGAAAGAGTGCCGAACCAACAAAAAGCTGAGAGAAGAAGCAGGCCTATCTGCAACTGACCTAACCCACCCATGCCACATTTGCGGCCGCCTTTTTAAAGCAAGGATTGGACTTTACAGTCATCTTCAAGTCCATAGGAAATGAGAAATGTCCTCATCTTCGACCACGAAGGAGAGGCTATATATATATATATCAAAGCAGGCAAGTTTTTGTCATTCAACAAGTAGTCTTATCAATGCAGCCAAGTTTTTATGATACAGCTAGGAGTCCATCAAAGCAATCAAATTTTTGTCATACAGCTGCTAGTCAGTCAAAGCTACCAAGATTGTTAGCACACAGCTGATTGACCATTCAAGCCAATAGCCAAGACCAATTAAAGTGTTGCCATAAAGCAATAGACCTAACCAGTGAGACCAATATAAAGTTGATGTTCCATCAATGTCTAAACAGTCAGACCAAAAGAAAGTTGAAAATGTTGCCTTAATGTCTCTTGTTTGGAAGTGGGTGAATAAAAACAATGTTGACTTCTTCTAATTTGTTTAGTTTATACACTTAATACACACAACAATTTTTCATAGCTTGGTCAAATTTTTTTTTGCAAAGTTTTATTGATGTTTTAAACTTCCTTGAAAATATCAATTTCCTTACTATTGCATTTGATGAACTTATTGATTATTGTTTTTTTCCCTTAGGTCATATACAAACTTCTGAAACCAGAATGATCAAAAGCTCATAAAAACCTTCAACTCAGTGCTAGGTTTGAGGCATGAACACGGAGGAAAGCAACTGAAACACAGATTTCAATATGGCAGAAGAGTTTCCATCAAAGAACAACATCTGGATTAAACTATTGTTGACATTGTCCACATCAATTGACATTGTTCATGCCAACAGGATAACAACAAATGATCTTCAATACATAAATGAAAATGAGATTTTCCCCATTCTGTCACATATTATTTGGTATCATGTGATCAAGGTTGCAGACAAGGTAAAGGTAAATATTTCATTCTATTTTCTTGATATCAATATAGTTGCAAGCATTCTCTTATCTCTAAATATGTTTTATATCCATAGTATGCTACACATATGACTTTATTAGATGTGGCAAAATATGTAGGTCGCAGCTAGGGCTGTGTAGCCATGGGAAATACTGCATTCCTCATTAATCTTCGGACTTGTTTTTATCATGCTACACAGTCAAAAATGACTATCTTTTTGTCACTTGGTGCATACACAACTTCTAGGATGGTGCTTTACAAACTTTCTTTATATTCTCCTGGCGGCCCTTTCTTTTCTGAACACTTTAACTCTTTCTCTCTGTAATTATTTACCACATTCTGGTGGAATCAATGCTGGTATTGTCAGTTAGGAGAGAAAGAGTTAACTCAGTCATCTTTCTGATAGTGATGTTTATAGGGATGGGAAAAAAATTAAAAAAAAATAATTTTTGTTAATACATCATTAAACTACTTCATTTGAACTTTCCAATGATGTATAAATTATGACTGTATGTTCAGCAGTTAGAAAGTTATGATTTTTTTAATCCTGTTTTTACCTCACCAAAATTAACACTAAGCTCAATGGAACTGTCTGAGAGGAGATGATGTCACTGGCTAGGCAAGACACCCCACCCCAGGTCAAAAGTTCAAAGTTCAGATTGAGTTTAGTAGATGACAGATTTACTTATTAGTTAAGAAATTTAATATTAGATCTAGTATTAGTAGTAAATTTCTATCTTACAAAGCTAATATCATTAGTATTTATGATTCTTACTAGTTTAGAATGTAAATATTGAAGGAAATTAAGAAATTCTGGGGTCTTGAGCAACTATTGACAAACTATTTAAAAATTGTAATCAAAAGTTATGAAAGATTTTTTTTGAAAAATCAGTGAATTTGAAATAAAAAAAAACTATTTAAATATATACAGAATATTAGGCTTTACAAAGCCTGACATATTTTTTTTTTAACAAAAATTTTTCTAAATAGACTATCACCAAAACTGTACATGGCCATTATTTTCTTTGTAAAATGGCATTTTCCACTTTGTAAACACAGTGAGATACTTACAGCGATAAAACTTGGTAGAATTATAGCCAGGGATATATCTAATATGAAAAAAAACAACCTTTGTACCTTATCCTAACTTCTGTATTGGTGTAAACAAAAAAGTGACATTTTCATTAAAAGTAAAAAAAATGTAATTAACTTGATTAAGCATTTATAGGTTATTGTCTTAAGTATTCAATAACAAAAAGTTATAGGCCAATATCTCTAACATCCAACATTGGCTAATGGCAGAAAAAATGATCAAAACCGACTTTATTGATGTCTAGAAAGTACTTGCTCACTCCAATAAATAAAGAAGAAAATCCAACATATCTTGGTGTAAAATTAGACTAAAGACTGTCTCTAAAACACTTTAAGACAGATTTAAAAGAAAAGGCATCACAAAAATTAAACATAATAAAACACTTAGCAGGAACATCCTGGGGAGCTGAATAGAAAACCTTAAGACATGTATACACTGGATAAGTCAGATCTGTAATGGATAACTGTCTCTCCATACAAGTAGCTGCCAACAAAACCTATCAATCATCAGTAGTCACAATCCAAAACCAAGCCTTGAGTCTAATTAGTGGAGGTATGAGAACTACTCCCACTGCAGCCTGTGAAATTGACTCCAATATTGAACCAGTCTGTGAAATAGACTCCAATATTGAACCTCTAAAGTTAAGGCACAACAGAGCAGCATCAGAAGCTATTGAGAGATACAGAAGTTTGGAGGACGATCATCTCAATAAACTACTAACACAGAGAAATAAGGAAAAAAGAGCAAAAAAGCAAAGAACTCTGATCCAATTTACTGACGAACTAGCCCTAAAACACCATCTACCCAATAACTTAACTACAAACAACCAACCATTAAAACACATTTATTAAATAATACCCTAACGTAACAAAAGAATCAAATCCACTGGAGCTCAAAGTAGGCACGCTCAAAACAATTGTGAAGTCATCCAAAAACAGCTATCCATATATATACCGATGGATTGGGTTTCAAAGCGACCATCAATGCTGGTCTTGGTGCCTTCCTGGTCTTCCCCCCAAAAAAACACTTTGAAGTCAGTGCACCCTATGATGACTACTGCTCAAACTTCCAAACCGATATTGAGGCAATTACCATAGCATTGCAAACAGTTGCAAATAAATTATATGAAGGAGTACAATCACCATCAGATATTGTTGTCTTTACAAGGCTCCCAATCCACTCTGCAAGCACTTAACAGCAGCACCCCAAACAGCCCAAGAGAGTTGACAGCACTAATTGTTGTAATACATCAGATGATGTCAAAATTAATTATCAACATCACATTACAGTGGATCCCTGGACACATTGGCATCATGGGAAATGAAAAGGCTGATAAACTATCAAAGGTGGGATCATCTATGGAACAACCAGATAGACCTGTTTACTACCTCGCCCTAAGGCCAATGTTAGTCAACAATCACAAAGAGGAGTGGCTCAACCAATGGGCTTCAGGAAACACAGGCAAAGCCTTGCACAAAGAAATGACCATGCCTAACAAACTGGACAGTATTAACTTCCTCCCCCGCAAATAGCAATCTACAATCATTTAACTAAGAAAAGGACACACACCTCTGTTAAATTTCCATCTGAACAAAATTAACTCCACACAACTCCCTCTTTGTAGACCACTCTTATGAAACCGTCAACCATATCCTCTTTGAATGCCCCTTCCTAATCCACCTTAGGCACACCCTACTACCATTACAGTGCAACATAACCAACACCCTGTGAGGCAGCGTTGAATAACTGAAGAGAACAGCACACTATTTTTCCTTGGCACAGTCTGCAAAAGAGCTCACAGGTCAGCAGCAAAAATCTGGCTAGAAGAAGAAGAATTCAAAGAAAACTGTAGTCAGATGTTATTGACAAGATAAGTGACAAAGTGATTTGAGCTCTGCTGAATGCTAACATTTTGGATATTTTCAATATAAGAAATCTTAGTTGAAAAATTGATCAGATAGTGTATGTATGTAATTTATTTATAAAATTAGTGATATGTGGCAGTAAATTTGTTTTTGTGTATTTCTGAATGGATGGTACAATTGCTTTAAATACCAGTGATGCCCAACCTAATTTGACCCGCGGGCCATTATAGTATCCAACACTCATCTCGCGGGCCACATGAACAAAAAGTTATTAAATGAAATGAAATTGTTCTGAAACTATTTTGGTAAAAACCTATGGATTTGATACTTAACTAATAGGTTATTTGACAATTATATATATTTGTGTGCGTTGGACAACAACTTCATTTCTGTATTTAAATGTGAGCAACACCAACTCATTTTGTGGTCTCGTTTGGATAAATATTTCCATGGATCCCCCAATATGTAAGCAAAGTTTAACAATCTTTTATTCGCGACTCAAACCAAGAATGCCGCCATATTTATTTTATAATACCGTTTTTTATGTTGTTGTTTTATTTAACAGACACACTTTCTTTATTAAATACAAATGTTGGCCTATTATCATGTTCAACAAAAAAAAAGTAAAGATCTGCTAACTTTTCCTGGTAGATTCTACATTCAGAGTCCCATTTCACAAACACACAAATGTTACAGATCATGACACCAATCCATCAGAGAAAAAGTGAGGGCCCAAACGTAGGTAATGGAATCTTTTTTCAACCTTTTTTTTTTTGTTTGGAAGCTATATTTCTACACATAGTGCTGACGTTTCGGCGGGCCGGATGGAACCACGTCGCGGGCCGGATCTGGCCTGCGGGCCGTATTTTGGGCATCACTGGCTTATACCTATGACTCCTTCTGCTTTGAAAGACCAGAGGAATCACTGGTCTTGGTTTCATCTCGAAGTGTGACTAATCAAGCTGATTCTGGAGTAGCAGAGTTTGCCACAGTTATATTTTTTAAAGTACCATTTTGTTCTAAAAATTTTAATATAAGGCAAATACAAGCACACATATTTATTTAGACATCTTTTTTTTTTCAAATTTTATTGGGCATTAACGTTTATGTAAGAAACATCTTCCTTATTACTGATTTTATAATGGATAAATATTTCTACAATGTTAAATGAATAAGATAAGATCGAACCGTAGGCATACATGATGATTATATCTTTAGCCAAGTTTAGATCAACTCCCCCCCCCCCCCCCCCCCAACCTGAAAAAAAAGTTATGAAAAAGTTTGTTTAGTTTAATTAATTTTCTTTAGTTTAGTTGAACTATAATTTAAAATTCATGATAGTTTAATTACTTTATTTTAGTTGAAACTTAACTTAGTTTAACTTTTAAAATTTAGTTTAGTTCCCATCACTATACATACTTATATATATATATATATATATATATATATATATATATATATATATATATATATATATATATATATATATATATATATATATATATGGGTAATTAAATATTTTGTTTGGTATCTTGAACAAGGGAAAGAAAATGAAATATACTTGACAGATGTGGTGGTATTAGTTGAATTAGTCTCCTTGAGGGCTTTGAGTAAACATTGTTTTTTTAATACATTAAAAAAAATGATCATGTAAACATTCACCAAGAAACCCCTTTCTTCCTCGATCCTTGATTTATTGAGTCTAGGTCAATCATGGAGGTGCAGTGGTTGGGTGGTTAAGCGCTTGGCTTCCAAATCTGATGTCCTGGGTTCAAATCTCAGTGAAGGCAGGGATTTTGAATTTCAGGATTTTTTAGGGCGTCCCTGAGTCCATTCAACTCTAATGGGTACCTGACTTAAGTAGGGGAAGGATAAGGCAGTTAGTTATTGTGCTGGCCACATAATACCCTGCTAGTTAACCGTTGGCCAAAGAAACAGATGACCTTAACATCATCTGCCTCTTAGATCAACAAGCCTGAAAGGGAAACTTTACTTCTTTTTTCCTTCTAGGTCAATTATACATCAAATTCCATGACTGATTCAAACTAATAGATAAAATTAAACTTAATATAAGCTTTGTTTTTTTCTAAAGAATATTTGTTTAATGTTTTTCTTGTTGGATTCTGTGTTCCAAACATTCACTTTCACTTCACTTTATCTCTTCATTGAAGACATTTTAGTAGAACATAAAGTTTGATCTAGCAAAAAAAAATATCAAGACATGAAAACATATGAATGTAGGATTGATTTAAGGTTTCTTTTATCTCTATAAAGAATATAATATCTACCAGTACAGGGGCAAATGACTTTTTGTTTTCAAAACACTGAATCTTGTGAATGTCAATTATAGACTTAAACTCTACTTTTGTTGAATTCAGTTCTAAAAAGTTGCCCATGCATCAGTTAGTAAATTTTTAAAAATCAAAATTTGATACTGAGATTTGTTTCTTGATATAAAACTTATTAAGGCAGCATCTTTAGCAAATTTAACAAATTAAACTAAGACCTGGAGGCTTCTTATGTCTTTAGTGTAAACAGGTGTACACATCATACATATTTAAGTTAATGATATGATGATGTTAAATGAACAAACTGAGGACTTATGATTAAGAAATATAGAACCTCTGTTTGTAGGTCTGATGAAAGCTTAACATTTAATTTCAAACAGTGCACACATTGAAAGTTAAAACAAAATCCACATATCCAAGTTACTATTATGATCAATAAAATGTAATTCAAACAAGTCTTTTAGGTTAGTCTATGAACCCTATATTCCCTCCTCTCTTCTTTTTTTTCCTCTGATAATCTCAATAGATTTATTAGAATAGATTCACCAATTAGCAAGACAGTTAGTACATAGTCAAGTGCGCTAATTTCATCATCATACTTGTTCAAGTTGAAATAAAATGTGGTGCATTCCCAGCAATTAATAAATGTGCTCACCAAAAATACCTTATTTGTTTTTGTAAGTAAGAGATACCACTAGATGGACCACCCAATCTTCAAAATATATTTCTATTATAACCTGTGTCCCAAAGTGGTGACACTGAACATGTTTGTATTTAATATCTCGTATTCCAGTAAATGAAATGAAAAGAGACATAATGTTAAATAAATAAAAAGATTCATCTTTGATAGTTGTAATTAGATACAATAATTAATTTTATACAAAAATCTTGTTTCATTTTTAGATCCATTGACTGGTAGTCCCCACTGTACATCATCTTTGTGGATTTTGAGGAAGCTTTCAACAGTATTGACGGAGACATAAAAGTCGATAAACCATTACAAGGTTCCACCAATACTCACCATCATCATTTAGCTGTTACACGATGGTTGACAACTAAGCTTAATAATCCATTTCCAGAAAAAAGGAATAAGACAAGAAATCATTTTTTTTGGCCTGTAATTTTTTTTTGTCATTGATTGGGTCATGAGAATGTCTCTGACAATAAAATGGCATGCAATGTACCTATTGGTATCTGGCTCTTCTTTTGTACTTAACAAAGTGCTCATATGATGAACCAGATGGCATCTTCTGCCTCCTTTCCATACAAAACAAAGTGCTCATACAATGGACCTGATGACATCTGCCTCCTCTCCCATACACAACAAAGTGCTCATACAATGGACCTGATGACATCTGCCTCCTCTCCCATACATAACAAGTTGCTCATACAATGGACCTGATGACATCTGCCTCCTCTCACATACACAACAAGGTGCTCATACAATGGACCTAATGACATCTGCCTCCTCTCCCATACACAACAAGTTGCTCATACAATGGACCTGATGACATCTGCCTCCTCTCCCATACACAACAAGGTGCTCATACAATGGACCTGATGGCAACTGCCTCCTCTCCCATACACAACAAAGTGCTCATACAATGGACCTGATGGCAACTGCCTCCTCTCCCATACACAACAAAGTGCTCATACAATGGACCTGATGACATCTGCCTCCTCTCCCATACACAACAAGTTGCTCATACAATGGACCTGATGGCGTCTGCCTCCTCTCCCATACACAACAAGTTGCTCATACAATGGACCTGATGACATCTGCCTCCTCTCCCATACACAACAAGTTGCTCATACAATGGACCTGATGACATCTGCCTCCTCTCCCATACACAACAAGTTGCTCATACAATGGACCTGATGACAACTGCCTCCTCTCCCATACACAACAAGTTGCTCATACAATGGACCTGATGACAACTGCCTCCTCTCCCATACACAACAAGTTGCTCATACAATGGACCTGATGACATCTGCCTCCTCTCCCATACACAACAAGTTGCTCATACAATGGACCTGATGACATCTGCCTCCTCTCCCATACACAACAAGTTGCTCATACAATGGACCTGATGACAACTGCCTCCTCTCCCATACACAACAAGTTGCTCATACAATGGACCTGATGACATCTGCCTCCTCTCCCATACACAACAAGTTGCTCATACAATGGACCTGATGACATCTGCCTCCTCTCCCATACACAACAAGGTGCTCATACAATGGACCTGATGGCATCTGCCTCCTCTCCCATACACAACAAGTTGCTCATACAATGGACCTGATAGCAACTGCCTCCTCTCCCATACATAACAAGTTGCTCATACAATGGACCTGATGACATCTGCCTCCTCTCCCATACACAACAAGTTGCTCATACAATGGACCTGATGACATCTGCCTCCTCTCCCATACACAACAAGTTGCTCATACAATGGACCTGATGACATCTGCCTTCTCTCCCATACACAACAAGTTGCTCATACAATGGACCTGATGACATCTGCCTCCTCTCCCATACATAACAAGGTGCTCATACAATGGACCTGATGGCAACTGCCTCCTCTCCCATACACAACAAGTTGCTCATACAATGGACCTGATGACATCTGCCTCCTCTCCCATACACAACAAAGTGCTCATACAATGGACTTGATGACATCTGCCTCCTCTCCCATACACAACAAAGTGCTCATACAATGGACCTGATGACATCTGCCTCCTCTCCCATACACAACAAAGTGCTCATACAATGGACCTGATGACATCTGCCTCCTCTCCCATACACAACAAGGTGCTCATACAATGGACCTAATGACATCTGCCTCCTCTCCCATACACAACAAGTTGCTCATACAATGGACCTGATGACATCTGCCTCCTCTCCCATACACAACAAGGTGCTCATACAATGGACCTGATGGCAACTGCCTCCTCTCCCATACACAACAAAGTGCTCATACAATGGACCTGATGGCAACTGCCTCCTCTCCCATACACAACAAAGTGCTCATACAATGGACCTGATGACATCTGCCTCCTCTCCCATACACAACAAGTTGCTCATACAATGGACCTGATGGCGTCTGCCTCCTCTCCCATACACAACAAGTTGCTCATACAATGGACCTGATGACATCTGCCTCCTCTCCCATACACAACAAGTTGCTCATACAATGGACCTGATGACATCTGCCTCCTCTCCCATACACAACAAGTTGCTCATACAATGGACCTGATGACAACTGCCTCCTCTCCCATACACAACAAGTTGCTCATACAATGGACCTGATGACATCTGCCTCCTCTCCCATACACAACAAGTTGCTCATACAATGGACCTGATGACATCTGCCTCCTCTCCCATACACAACAAGTTGCTCATACAATGGACCTGATGACATCTGCCTCCTCTCCCATACACAACAAGTTGCTCATACAATGGACCTGATGACAACTGCCTCCTCTCCCATACACAACAAGTTGCTCATACAATGGACCTGATGACATCTGCCTCCTCTCCCATACACAACAAGTTGCTCATACAATGGACCTGATGACATCTGCCTCCTCTCCCATACACAACAAGGTGCTCATACAATGGACCTGATGGCATCTGCCTCCTCTCCCATACACAACAAGTTGCTCATACAATGGACCTGATAGCAACTGCCTCCTCTCCCATACATAACAAGTTGCTCATACAATGGACCTGATGACATCTGCCTCCTCTCCCATACACAACAAGTTGCTCATACAATGGACCTGATGACATCTGCCTCCTCTCCCATACACAACAAGTTGCTCATACAATGGACCTGATGACATCTGCCTTCTCTCCCATACACAACAAGTTGCTCATACAATGGACCTGATGACATCTGCCTCCTCTCCCATACATAACAAGGTGCTCATACAATGGACCTGATGGCAACTGCCTCCTCTCCCATACACAACAAGTTGCTCATACAATGGACCTGATGACATCTGCCTCCTCTCCCATACACAACAAAGTGCTCATACAATGGACTTGATGACATCTGCCTCCTCTCCCATACACAACAAAGTGCTCATACAATGGACCTGATGACATCTGCCTCCTCTCCCATACACAACAAAGTGCTCATACAATGGACCTGATGACATCTGCCTCCTCTCCCATACACAACAAAGTGCTCATACAATGGACCTGATGGCAACTGCCTCCTCTCCCATACACTACAAAGTGCTCATACAATTTACCTGATGACATCTGCCTCCTCTCCCATACACAATAAAGTGCTCATACAATGGACCTGATGACATCTGCCTCTTCTCCCATACACAACAAAGTGCTCATACAATGGACCTGATGACATCAAAGAAGCAAAGAAGACTGGACTACTGATCAACAAAAGAAAACTGAAGTTATGAGAATTAATAACAAAAAAGAGAGCCCAGTCATACAACAGGTGAACACCCAAGATTCATGCCATTTTGTTATCTGTGAAGTGGGGGTAATCAAAACAGTGAACTTAAAGACAATAAGGGACAAAGCACTGTCTATAAAGAACAAGAACCAAATCCTTCACACAAATGTAGAGAGTAAAAAAAAAATCAAATATAAAAACTCTAGATCTTCACCAACAGTTACCTATGCTGGTTACTGGGAATCAGGTGACCCAAAAGGACATATACTGTTAAATTGTGAGAGAGAACCGAGCAAAAAAAAACAAAAAAGGGCTCAAACAAATATGGGAGTGGTCAGTCTTCAGTGAAGCTAAGGATTATAGACTGGGAGCAGATAAAGAAAGCTGCTCAGAATAGACTTTGGCAGAGAGTTGTGGTTTTAGCTCTATGCTCACCTGGAGTACACTGGAACAAGTCAAGTAAGTCAATTTTTAGTGTTGATCAGCTTTCTTTGTTCACTAGCTTGATTTTTCTATTCCATCTTTTGTCTGGACAACTATCATATTCTTGCATTATTTCTGTGACTAGTAGCATTCTTATCATACAGCTAAAATATTCTTTTGTTGCATTGTCAATGTTCAAAGAATCTGGTTTTTATTTATTGTTATACTTAATTTAAGCTTGACAATTTTTAGTTAAGGGGAATAACTTAAATAATAAAAAAGACTTCCAATTTGCTCCTATGGGCCTCACATGTATTGAGGCAGATCTTACATTCTTATTTAAGAAATATAAGAAAGAGAGTGAGTTAGGGATTAAATATATTTAAATGCTAAGATAAGGAATTGGACATAGAGGATTTTAAAATTTTCCTATATTAAATCTAAAATAAGATCTTTACATTTCAAAGAAGAGATGATGTAAATCATGATCATATGGGCGAATCCTCTGTAATTATTTTAAATTGTAAAATGTTTTGGCTGGATGAAATTTATCACATGTAGTTTGACTGCATCTCCATGACTTAATATTGTTTTTCATCCTTCTCACCAAAATAATGTCCACATTTGTAGATAAAATCTACTGTTAAACATCAAAGGATATTGTATAGTCTCTAGGTCAGTTCTGTACAATAGTCCCATCTTCTTTATTATTTTAACTCAGGCTATGTTTGATTTGATACATTCTCCAATAGTGCTTTCTATTTGAAAAGTCATTCTGACACAAAATAAAATAATGTAATATTTTGCTGGAAAAAATGTAAGAATTGAATAACATTTTTAATCCTGAATTAATATAGAACAGACCTACATAATTCTAATGTTAATACTTTTCTCTTTATGCCATCCTATTCAATTCAGAAAGGCCATAAGATTCATTTTCATAAATGTATTACTATTACATACAAATATAATATTAAATTAAATTAATTAATTAGTCTTTTCAATCTTTAAATTTTCAGGCTAAGAATTACACATGAATTGGATATCAATTGGATATAAAATCAATGACATTTGCTAACTTGAACATTTGATGTGGTGATGGTAACAACAATAGATCTACATCAGGTCAGATTTTTGTTTTTGTTATTACTAAAATTATCTCATCTCATCTCTGCCTGTGGAACTAAAATTATAGTTTCAGAATATTTAATTCTATTGCAAATGTATTTTGTTTTGTTTCTTTTTTTAAATAATTTTTTGTGATCAAGATTTCTGACTTCTGCTGAACTGAGTGGTTGATATGGAAACAGTAATTGTCATCCATCTACATCAGGTAATAATTTTACTTACACATTAGCTCTTATTGCAAAAGGTTTACTTCTAATAAGTTACATTGGGATAGAAAAATACCAACACATTTTTAAAACCTACTTACGGAGAGTACTTTAGGTTTCATTGAGAACAAGATGTTACACTTAGTTAATCTTTTTGTGGTGAAAATTGGATGTATATAGCTCTTATTTTTTGTAAAACAATAATTAAAATGAAAGTTGATACTGTAGTTTACTAGATCACATATAGAAATAGAAAGTTTATGAAACTGTTCTAAATGTTTAATAAATAGTATTTTATATATTTTAAGAGTTATCTCTCAGAGTTAGACATGACGTTTTCAAACTAGAAATTACACTTATTGGCCAATGAAAAAAAATAAAAATTTAGTGGCTTAGTATTTTCACACTTGTCAAAGGAAAATAACCGATGTTTAGTAGCACAAAAGGATCAATTTCTTTTTAGAAAACAGTGGCTCTCAATTTGAAGTGCATAAAAATAATGCTGGTGTAGACATTTTATAAAAACACATTTTTTTTAAAACTACAAATCAATGCACGAATGGGATACCAAAAGTCACTTTAGAAAGCAGATAGTTGCATTGGGGTTGGCAAAAGAAAAAAGGGGCTTAATGCCAAAGTAGCATATAGCAAGCCAAGAGTTTATTCCTGATACATTTTAATATAGGCAAAATGCTAAAGCTCAAAAGTGTTCGAAAGGAAAGAGAGATGTTGAAAAGTAATTAGATAAAGTATTTATTGTAACAATTGAAATTACATGTTAATTACTAAAAGAAAAGGCACTTATACCTTATATAGATGTTTTTTTTAGTGCTGTGTTTTACACATGAATGTAAGGATATACAATTATTTGAGACAATTATTAGTAAAAATTGTGATTGGCTTTGTAATTAAAGCTAAGATGATGAAAATAATACAGCAGCTCAATGACTTTGTTTTTATTTTTTAATTTGCATGACACGCAAGAATGTTGTGAACTAAGGAACAAGAGTTCTGATGTCTCTCTTGCTGTACAGACAGTAGTTCAAGAGGACTAGATCAGGTCATGTATTCACTTTTATTATCTCCCTTAGTTTTTAGTTTGTTTTACGTTTCATACATTCCTTCAGATTTTAAGATTATTTCATCCCAGTCCAAACTTCCCACAGGATGACTGGGGATTATTTCATCCCAGCCAAAACTTCTCTCAGGATGACTGGGGATTATTTCATCCCAGGCTAAACTTCTCTCAGGATGACTGGGGATTAACCCAATCCAGAGCACATACCACACGACTATGTAGTCATCATATACATTATGGGTCTCATACATTAAACTAAATTTCTTATAATTCATACTGTTAGTTGATTCTGACACATTTGAACATACAATCTAATGATTAGCGAATTGTATTTCTTAGAATTGTTCAACCATTAGTGTTATCATATGCTGCGTTGTTTATAAATAACAGTATTATGAAGCATTTAGTAGAAAACCTAACCTAAAAATTTGTCATAAACTAAATTCTTAATGAAAGCTTAAGAATCTCTCAGTAACAAATAAAATGTATCATTTTTAATCAGTTACTAATTAAAAACAATATAAAGTGATTATTATATGACAATATTACAAATTAAACTTAATAACAATTAAATATGATATCAGACAATTACTATCAAGCACAATATTTAACCTTACCAGATCTTAAACCCTAAACCTGTCCCCAATGCTGGAGTTCCAGATCCCCACTCCTTTATTTCTTACTATCCTTCGGGCTGTAATAAAGTTAAAGGGACTGCTGTGTCCATGCCTTGTGTCAGGAAGAGGAGCCTCCTTCATTTGATATGTATATCAGACAAAGTGCTTTTAAAATTGATGTAAGACAATACATCTTTATTTTTCTGAAATACAATCTCTTTATTTTTCTCTTAGTCCATTTTTAATCCAGATGTTTTCATAACAGATCCATACAATAACAATAGTATTTCTAATTCAACTACATTAGTTAACAAGCTTAACTTTTTATCTAGTTATTCTGATGGGTACATAAAATTCACTTTTTGATGTCTTACCACCAAACTTAAATACTCTGTACATGTCCTTCTATGTAACTTGTCTTCTTCAATCAACAAATCTGATGTCTCCAACCAATCCTTTCTATAAATGATACTGTCTGGATAATAATAAGGTTTGTCTTCGAGTCTGAAGATTGAGGAATGCAGTATTTCCCGTTGCTACGCAGCCCTAGCTGTGACCTACATATTTTACTACATCCAGTGCAAGCATAACCATTGTCCGCCGGTGGTCGATTAAGATTTTTTTTTGCCATCTGCGTCTTTCCTTGGCAGCAAATTTTGTTTTGGTCTCAAATGTGTATCCCGTGGCCTTTGTGTTTGACCTCCAGCTGTCTCATTCTGAGGCCGCATGCAGCCATGTGATTTCCTCTATGTCAACTAAGGCTAGTTGGCGCCGAAGCTGGTCTTTGAAGCATTTCTGTGGTGCACCTCTGTTACGTTGACCACCTTTTAGCTCACCAAAAAAGACTGCCTGATACAGCACAATTAAAAGCCTTTAAACCAAGGCATAAAATATATTCATTGTGTTCGTGAGCTGATACATTTCTTATTCTTGTTCTACAACTTTGACCTTTGACATTGTCCCACAAGATACTAAATTAAAGGTAACCCTTCACACCATGTGATCTAAGGGCTGATGATGTAAAGCTCAACGGTTATGGCAACCACACCTTTACTTCCTCAAAATCAGTCAGGTACCCATAGAGTTGGGTGGACTTAAGGGTGTCCTAAAAATCTCTAATAAAATCCCAGTCTTTGTCAGGATTTTAACTCGAGTCACCTCAGCCACTATGCCCCACAAGATAATAATGATTTGGCTTGTCTTCAAGTCCGAAGATTGAGGAATGTAGTATTTCCCATGGCTACACAGTCCCAGCTGTGACCTACATATTTTTCTACATCCAGGACAAGCATAACTATTGTCCGCCGGTGGTCGATTAAGATTTTCTTTTCACCATCCACGTTTGTCCTTGGCAGCAGATTTTCTTTTGGTCTCAAATGTGTGTCCTGCAGTCTTTGTGAGTGACCTCCAGCTGTCTCATTCTGTGGATGCATGCAGCCAGGTGCTATCTTCTATGTCAGCTAAGGCAAGTTGGTTTCCATGGATCATCTCTGATATGTCAACCACCTTTAAGCTCACAAAAAAAAACTGCCTTTGGTATACTTTCGTCTTCCATATGTGATGTGGTGATTTTCTCAACCCTTCTATATGGAACTGACACATGGGTACTATACAGAAAGCAACTAAGACTACTTGAATGCTTTCACCAAAGATGTTTGCGCTCCATGATGGACATATGTTGGCAAGACCGCACTACAAACAGCGATGTCCTTGCAAAAGCCGGTATGGACAGTATAGAGGGAGTTCTTATGGTCTGCCCCACAAGATATACTGGTTAAAAATGACCAGCTGGATTTATCATTTTTTCATACTTCATTAAACTAAGATGTGTGATCTCAACCCCCCCCCCCCCCCCCCCCTGTGTCTAACATGACCTCTGCCTTTACTTGTCCTCCAGCTCTAAAATGGAATTCCAACCTAACCAACTCTAATGTCACAACCAAATATCTGTTCATCTTCAAATGGTCTTAAAATTTGGTGTTAAATTTCACAATAACATCTTGTATTGACTGATCTTCACCCTAATTAAAATCTTAAAATTTCTCAAATTTGTAAAGATATCTGCAAGGTTGTCTTGTATGGAATTGTTTAGAAACTTGATGAGAATAATAAAACCTATCCACATTTAAGATCTGACAGTTGTACCTGTTCAAATAGTTATATGCATTTTATGGTAAGGAAAACACTTTGGCTATCCCTATTTTCTCTGATTTTAGGTCAGTGATACTAGTAGTGTTTGCATTTACAATTAATAATTCATGATTGAAGTTTAGTTATACAGTAACATGCAACACACAATATATATATATATAATTCTCTTCAAGGCTCAAGAGTTTGAACACCACGTAATGGAAAGATCACTCTTTTATTTTGCAATTCGGACGGACTAGAGTTACCCTATGAAAAAAAGAGGGGGGGGGGGAAACTAGTAGTATTCACCTCGTCACAAAATAGCTGGGCCGGACTTAACCGTTGTGACCAAGAAGTCATGGAAAGATCACTCTTTTTTATTTCTACCCCATGTAGTTTTAGTGGCAGAAAAAAGAGGGGCGGGGCAGAACAAGTAATCTGCTTTGTATTCACCCATCACTAAATAGCAGGGCTGGACTCAACTATTGTGGGGCCCTATGCGAAACGGCTTTTGCAGGGCCACGTTTGGGTAGGAATAGTGATAAAAAGTGAAAATTAAGAGTTGTTTGTATTAGAAAATAAATTCGTCTTTGCATTTTATTCATTCTTTACTACGTACAGAATTACTTTACGAGCCTTGCGTGTAGCGAAGTCATACAGTATATCATAAGAATTCTGTTTCCTACATAAATAACGGGTATTGCATAATGCCTGGTTTTTCTATTGCGTGTAGGGTTGGCGTTTTCCATATTGAATGACACCCCAAAATGACAATTTTTGTCTATATATTTCCTTGGCATTTAGTGTAGGCTGAGTGTTTAAAAAATATATAAATATATAGTCCTTGCATTTTAAGGGAGTTTTCGGTCTTGGCAATTTTCTCCAATACTGACATAAAAGGAAGCATCTAGGTCTGAAGACTGTAACCGGAATATCCATGGGACAAGGTGGGGTTGGCCAATGGTCCATTCTCCGCCATCCATAAAGCTATCCAAATGTGACTTTTCTGCAGTAGAAAGCTTAAAGTGGACTGTGCCCTGGGTATGCTCTGTGGAATCGTCACATCCTGGATCCAGGCCCCTTCACGATATCACATTCACCAGATCCAGAAAAAAAAAACACTTCATGATGGATTTATGTCTAGTATTAGAATGTAGTGAGACAAGGACCTCCGTCTGGTGTAGTGCAATCCAGACCTCCGTCAAAAAGCACCTAGAGGGGGGGAAGGTCCACTATTATTCACTTAGTGAAATGCAAGTGGAAAGGCAGTGGGGTTATTTATTTCTCTTGGTCATTTCCAAGCCCCGATACCCACACGGGGGAGTATCGCCACAGAGTGGAGGTTTGGAGTCAAGAGTTTTCCTTCAACTAGATGGGTTGCGTTATTTAGGCTGGCGTGCCCCATCAACACGAAGCTAAACTGGTTTTGAGGCGCCAGTGTTTCGCCTTTCATCCCTTCTCCTGTCAATTTGTAAGAACAGGTTCCACCGGATTTTTGAGAAAATCACAGGTGAAAGCCAGGAGCTGGATTTGACTGTCAGAGGCATTTAGAGACGCAAGCCATGGAAGCATTTCTTGGAAAGTGGGTGCTTATCCCCACTTTCACCCCCGGCATTGACAGTCCTTTGGAACCCAAACTGTCAACCATATCCTCTTTGAATGCCCCTTCCTAATCCACCTTAGGCAGACCCTACTTCCACTACAGCCCAATATGACCAACACTCTGTACGGCAGTGCTGAACAACTGAAGAAAACAGCACACTTTTTTTCCTTGGCACAGTCTGCAAAAGAGCTCACAGCTCAGCAGCAATAAAGCTGGCTAGAAGAAGAAGAAGAAGAAGTCTATATATTTCAGGAGATTTGTATGAGTTTTCAATACATTTTAATAATTTCCGGAGATTTCCAGGACTTTTTCTTATATTTTGCAATTTCAGAAGATTTCCAGGAGCTTCTGGTAAATCAGGAGGCCGCGGGAAATATGTTATGTTATAAAATGGTCTAATTTAATAATTTATAAACCTAGAATTAGCGCTGGTCCTATGAAAGTGCGGGGCTCACTGCGGTTACATAGGTTGCACCGGCCCTTCAAAATAGCAGTGTATGCTATGCCGTCAGTCGACTAGTATTACAATATTAATTCCCTTGCTAAGGGGAATAATGCTAAAATGTGACAAAATACAAATATACACAGTGTTATCTCCCTTGTTTACAGCTTTCTTTGATTCCTTTTAGAATTACTGTATGAATTTTTAAAATATGAATGCAATACACACAAATACATACATTATACACACTTATAACACATACAAACACATACATACATTATACACACTCCATTATTTCTCTTTAGCTATGCATAAATACAGACTATTTCAGCCAACTGACTCAACAAATCATACCCCTTAGTTTGGAAATAATCTTCTCAAATTGTAAACAGTAACAGCTAGATGAAACTTGAATGTGTGGAAAAATAGTACTAACCAATGAGCTCTAATAAACATTTTGAAATGTGACATTTTTGTCATCTTCTTATCTTATTCATTTAGTTAAAGGCCATCATTTTTATATTGAAATTTTCATTTGCTTTATTTAGTTAGAATCATCATCATTATCATTTAATTTTTTCATTTATTTAAATTGGCATCATAATTTTCTATTTTCATTCACCATTTAGTTTAATAATAATCACCATCATAATTATCATCTAGAAATGAGTAAACTGTTCATTATTCATTTAGTTTTGTATTGCCAGAATGACATTATCATTATCCTGTGTTCTTTTTTTTAAAAATTCATTTTGTTAAATATCATAGATGTTGCCTAAATCTTTCTACTAATATGTAAGCTTCATTTTACATTAGAAATGTTAAGTTTAAATTATTTTACTTTGTTAGTAATCTTATGAATTGAACCTTCGCAGAAATTTAGTTTTCTCTAAATTTAAAAAAAAAAAGAAAAAAAGAAAAAGAAAAAAAAAAAAGAAAAAAAGAAAAAGAAAAAAAAAAAGAAAAAGAAAAAAAAAAAGATAAAAAAATTATGTATTCATTCAGCTCATTTAGTTAGATACTATCATTATTTTCATTTTGTATCATCATACAGTCATCTTCTTTGGTTTGTTAGATATCATTGTTGTTATCAATATTCATTCATTGAATTTCTTTTAGTTGGATTTTATCAATATTATCATTTTGTATCATTATTCATTCATTTAGTCAGATTTCATCATTATTATCATTTGTATAATCATTCATTCATTGTATTCATTTCACTGTCATTATCATCCTAAAAATTTTTTTATTCATTATTATTGTTATTTTGTACCATTATTCATTCATTTTATTTTATTCATTTAGTTGTTTCATTCATGTTATCATTATTCATTCATTTAGTTTTATAACATTATCATCATTCATTTTATTCATTTAATTAGATTTTATTTTGATTATCATCTTTAAATATTATAATTCATTCATTTTATAAAATTATTTTATCATTATCATCTTCACTTTAAAATATATTTCTTTCATTTAATTCACCATCATTATCCCCAGTTTTATACAATTTTCATTTTGCTTATTTAATTTCATCCTTATTATCATCATCAAAATATTTAGTTCAAATTCCTTTTGTATCATTAATCATTCATTTCATTCATTTACTAGGATTTCATTATTATCATTTCATATCAATAATTCATTCAAGTAACATATCATCATTATCACCATTTTCATATAGTTTTCATTTTGCTAATTTAGTTACATTTCATCCTCACTATCATCTTCAATTATTTAGTTCAATATTATTTTGTATCATTCATTATTCATTCATTTCATCCTCATTATCATCTTCAAATATCTAATTCAATATCATTTTATTTCATTAATCATTCATTTTATCCTCACTATCATCTTTAATTATCTAGTATAATATCATTTTGTATAATTAATCATTCAATTCATCCTCATTATCATCTTCAAATATCTAGTTCAATATCATTTTGTATCATTAATCATTCATTTCATCTTTAGTATCATCTTCAAATATCAAGTTCAATATCATTTTGTATCATTAATCATTCATTTCATCTTCAATATCATCTTCAAATATCTAGTTCAATATCATTTTGTATCATTAATCATTCATTTTATCCTCATTATCACCTTCAAATATCTAGTTCAATATCATTTTGTATCATTAATCATTCATTTTATCCTCATTATCACCTTCAAATATCTAGTTCAATATCATTTTGTATTATTAATCATTCATTTTAATCATTGTATCATCATTATGTCAATTTAGTTATATTTCATCCTCATTATCACCTTAAAATATCTAGTTCACTATCATTTTGTATCATTCATCATTCATTTCATCTTCATTATCATCTTCAAATTTCTAGTTTAATATCATTCAATATCATTAATCATTCATTTTGTCCTCATTATCATGTATAATTATTATTATATTATTATCATTTTGTATTATTAATCATTTATTTCATCCTCATTATCATCTTCAAATATATAGTTCAATATCATTTTGTATCATTAATCATTTATCCTTATCATCATCTTTAATTATGTAGTTAAATATCATTTTGTATCATTAATCATTTAATCATTTTAATCATTTTATCATCATTATGTTAATTTAGTTATATTTCATCCTCATTATCACCTTCAAATATCTAGTTCAATATCATTTTATATTATTAATCATTCATTTTAATTATTTTATCATCATTATGTTAATTTAGTTATATTTCATCCTCATTATGACCTTAAAATATCTAGTTCAATATCATTTTGTATCATTAATCATTCATTTCATCTTCAGTATCATCTTCAAATATCTAGTTCAATATCATTCAATATCATTAATCATTCATTTCATCTTCATTATCATCTTCAAATATCTAGTTCAATATCATTCAATATCATTAATCATTCATTTTTTCCTCATTATCATCTTCAATTATTTAGTTCAATATTTTTTTGTATCATTAATCATTCATTTCATCCTCCTTATCATCTTGAAATATCTAGTTCAATATCATTTTATATCATTAATCATTCATTTCATCTTCAGTATTATTTTCAAATATCTAGTTCAATATCATTTTGTATCATTAATCATTCATCCTTATCATCATCTTCAATTATGTAGTTCAATATCATTTTGTATTATTAATCATTTATTTCATTCGTTTATTTGGATTTCATTGTTATCATTTTGTATTGTTAATTCATTTAAGTAACATATTATCATTATCACCATTTTCATATAGTTTTCATTTTGCTAATTTAGTTACATTTTATCCTCACTATCATCTTCAATTATTTAGTTCAATATTATTTTGTATCATTCATTAATCATTTCATTCATTTACTTGGATTTCATTGTTGTCATTTTGTATCATTAATTCATTTAAGTTATATATCATCATCATCATTTTCATATAGGTTTTATTTTCTTAATTTAGTTACATTTCATCCTCATTATCATCTTCAAATATCTAGTTCAATATCATTTTGTATCATTAATCATTCATTTTATTCTCATTATCATCTTCAATTATCTAGTTTAATATCATTTTGTATCATTAATCATTCATTTAATTCATTTATTTGGATTTCATTGTTATCATTTTGTATAGTTAATTCATTTAAGTTACATATCATCATCATTATCACCATTTTTATATAGTTTTCATATTGCTTATTTAGTTATATTTCATCCTCATTATCATCTTTAATTATCATTTTGTATCATTAATCATTCATTTCATCCTCATTATCATCCTTAAATATTGAGCTCAATATTATATTAAAAAAAAATCAAACAAAGCATTAGGATTTATTAAAAGAAATTTCTATAAATCAAATAAGAACATAAAACTAAAATGTTACTTAACCTTGGTTAGGCCAATAATAGAATATGCATCCTCCATTTGGGACCCCTCAACTCAAGAAAACATTAAGAAACTGGAACAGACACAAAATAGAGCAGTGAGATTCATAACAAACGAATATTCACATTTGACTAGAGTAACACCTTTAGTAAAATCACTAAATTTAGAAAGCCTTCAGGACAGAAGGCTCAAAAGTAAAGTAGCAATCATACATAAAACACTGAACCATAATCTTCAAATACAAAAACAAAATTTAATAAAATACTCTGAAAGACACAAAGATAAAGGCACATTCCTCGTCCCATATGCTAGGACAAATTTGTACAAATACTCCTTCTTCCCTAGTGCTATTAGAGCATGGAATGGGTTGCCTGCGCTAGCCAGGAAAACCAGTGACTTGGCAGAATTTAAGTCATTGGTTAATATGCATGACTAAATGCATGACGCGTAGGACGTAATCATCTTCTTTTTTGAAGTAACGTCTGTATTATATAAGAAGATAAGATATTGTATCATTCAAAATTAATTTGATTCATTTAGTTGGATTTCATTATTATCATTATTTTGTATAATTAATTCATTTTATTCATTTAAGTTACTTATCATTATCACTTTGAAATATTTTTTATTTAGTTATAAGATGCCATCATTATTATCATTTTTATCATTATTTATTTATTTATGTTTTTAGCTAGTTGTAATTTTCATTTTGAAATATTATTCATTTTAGTATCATTGTTCATTAATTTTTTCATTTGTTTAGTTTCCATTATTATCCATTTGTATCATCATTCATTTGATTAATTTAGTTAGATTTTATCAGCGTTATCATCAGTTTGAAATATTATTTATTCATTGTTCTCATTTGATTATATTTCATAGTCTTTGTCATCTTAATATTGCTATAAGTGATATAAAACAGAACGTTTAATAATCAATTATAAACTACAACTAGAGCCAAACTTAGAAACACATCTCAGGCCTTCTTGTTTACATTGCTAATCATCGACCATCTTCCTTCCTCTGTTCTCTATCGTGTCCTCTGGTACACAATGTCGCGCCAAATGACAGGGCACAATGTAGAGTCATAACAATATTATTCATAAAATTTATTGATTTAATTTGATTTGATTATTATCATTTTGTATCATTATTCATCATTCATTTTATTTAGAAAAATTTATTTTATTCAATATGCTAAATAGTGTCTTTAGCATCTTAAAATATTTATATATTCTATTTATACATTTAGTTAGATATCATCATTATTATAATTTTAAATATAGTTGAATTTCATCATTGTCACTATCTTAAAATTGTATTCATTTAGTTGCATTGCAACTATAAATAAAAAAAAAATCATCATTCCTTTTGTTTTATTTATAATCATGTATGATTAGAATTCTATTTGCTCATTTAACTTAGTCATCAAAGAAAAAGTCAGATATTTTATTGAATAAACAATGAGAACTGAAAATGATTCAACAATGTTCAATTCACAGTGTTCACTTAATTAGATATCATCCTTTTTTTTTATTTCATTCTTATTGTTAGCACTCATTCATGTCATTATTTAATACAAGTTTTATGTCTGTTACTAATTTATTGCGATGTTGTCATTCAGTTTTAATTGCTATTTTCATCTTTATTTAACATTTGGTTAGGTTTCTTTCCATCGTATTTCTTATGAATACTGTTACTGGGAGGTAATTATTTGATAAATGAGGGGGTATGATAGCTGTTCAAACTCAACACTCACTCACTTACTTAATCCTGTGAACTTCCAGGGCAGCATAGGGCCACTACCACACCCCTCCACCAAACTCAGTTCTGAACAGCTTTCTTCAGCTGCTCCCATGTCATTCCAGTATCCTCAGCTTCACTTAACACTGACCTCTTCCAGGTTTGCTTGGGTCTGCCCACTTTCCTCTTTTCTTGTGGATTCCATTCAAGTTCCTGCCTTGCAACATTGGTAATTGATTTTCACAGGGTGTGTCCTATCCAGCTCCACTTTCACTTTTTGATATCTTGGGCTATGTGTTTCTGCCTGGTCTCTCCAACTATAGTTATCTTTTTCCAGCCACCTACATACAAAAGGACCAACTTAACATTTCTGTTATAGATTCAGATCTTATTTTGTAAAGACAGTGTCTTGGAGCACCAGATTTGCTTAAAGAGTGGAAAAGGCAAACCTAGCTTTATTAAACCGATTTTGTATATCGTCATCAGTTCCACCATCTTTTTACTAAATCTACTTCTTAGTTTAGTAAAGTGTTCCACATTGAGGATCTTCTCCCCCTGTAGTATTATACTAGACCTACAGAATCTGCCTGACAAAAGAACTTAATAGAAAAAAAAAGTTGTAACAAAAATATTGCATCAAACAGAAAATCAATCAGGTCTTTGGGCTTCTTTTTTTTTTCTCTGTGCTAATATGTAATAATCATAAACAATAAAACTCTTTAAACACACATACAAAATAATTTAAACATTATGAGAAACAGTGCTTGTATTTAAATGTATTTGTATGCAATTATTAATCTCAAATACTTAATTGTCTGTATCATCTCTTTTCTTAAAACTTATTTTATACGTTAGAGACATTACTTAAAAAAAAAAGAGAAAATTTTGTCCTACACATTTCAAATCTGGTCATGTGTGTAGATCAATGACGTAAACTCTACTAAGTCATTGGTTTTCTCTTGCTGATTCAGGCAGCCCATTCCATTTTCTAATGGCATTAGGGAAGAAGGAGCACTTGTACAAATTTGTAGTAGTGTATAGAACAAGAAATGTGCCTCTTGTATGCTTTATTATCCCTAATTCTTGTCACACTGAAAATTAAAAGCTCTGAATAGAAATCTCTAGTTGTAAACCAATGTCTTAATCCCACCAACCCAGAGTTCCTGAACTTAATTGTCTATATTAATAAGCTCCTGAGCATTTAAAGCAAACTAGCATCAGCATCACATTGGCTGTGATAGATCCAGGAATTGACCTATTCTATCCTATCAAAATTAAGATATTGATGTGAGACAAATTTTTATTATTTCATTTTCCTGTTGAAGTTCTTGGTTCATCAATTATACTTTCATTGTGAATTTTTCATATGTTTTTCACATAAAATCACATTCAATTTGATAACATGGATTCAGCTATTTGTAATAGCTTATAAAAATAGTTTAGGCACATGTTGTTACATTTTTTTAGATTCTGACAAAAATTCATGTGGTGAAAAATCCCCTCTTTATGGAATTTGCAGATATTGGTATTTAAAGAAATTCCTTTAAAGGTGGTCTCATGGTCTGGTAGAGTTAAATATTGTTTAAAAATGTCCTTAATTTGCCTGTAAATATTTTTTAACTACCTTACTTTTAAAGTATATTAAAAGACAAAAAAAAAAAAAATTCTTTTGAACTTTTTATAATCTTTAATTATAATAAATTCTTAAACATAAAATGTTAAAATTTCATTTGTAATATTCAACAAAACCTTAAACATTGCAGTAGCATTTGCTTAAACAAAATATTTAACAGTAATAAAATATCAATGTGACTAGATAGATAACGCATAGGATGTAATCATCTTCTCTTTTGAAGTAATGTCTGTATTATAGAAAATAAGATAATACCACTCACCAGATTGACATGTAAAATATTAGAACACATAATATTTAGCAATACCATAAACCACTTAGATACACATTATGTCCATATTCCATACCAACGTTGCTTTAGGAAATATTAATCAATTAGAAAATATCAAAACATAAAGAAATTAGGAGCATGAATGTATATACACATTTGATATTAGTAGCACCATTCGTTAAATCATTTAACTTTGAGATAGTATTCAGGACAGAAAATAAAGTAGCAAAAATGAATTGAACACTGAATCATAACTTATCAATACAAAAAACACAACCATATAAAATACTCAAAGAAAATGTATGAATCAGACAGGAAAACCAATGACTAAGCGGAGTCTATAATTAACATGCACAAGTAGATTGACACTTGAATATGTGTAGGACATATTAAAGAGCTTGTCTTTTGAAGCAGCATTTGTAATTTATAAGGAGAAACTCTTAAACATAGTATTTAGTGTTCAAACAAAATCTTGAATGTAGCCCTAAAAACAAAAAAAATTATAAACATATTTTTAAAATTTTAAACATAGTAATAAGATAAAATCTATTTTGTGCTTACATGCAATAGACTGTGAACAATAAAGTGCTAAAACCCATTTAAAATAATATGAAGCATTGTGTGAAATTTGGAATGAATGTAATGACTAGTCTGAACTACTTGGCTTTGTCCCTCCTCATGAAAATCTTTTCTTATTCACTTTAGTATCCATAAACCTTGTTTATAGTGAACATAAGACTTTAAAAACTGTAAAAATCAAAATCAATATATGTGAATAAATGTCCTAAAATGCCTTAAATAAATTAGGTTATATATTTTTTTTAAAATTTGTTCTGAAGTGTGGTTTAGGTAATTTTTTATACCCTTAGGTCAATGATAGTATGCAATGAAGATTTCTGATGTCTGGAGTGCTTTCTATTGAGATGGTATTGGCAAGAGGATATTTCAGGTTTTCACTTTTATATCTACGTTTTAAAATTGTGCTTAGTTTACAATGCTTAATTTATAAAATACCTTGAAATTATTTATCATACCATTTTTTAAAAATAATACATATTCCTAAATTGTAATGCTGCTAGTATCAGAATAATTTATTAGATTTTTTTTTTACATGCTAAGTACCGGTACTGCACATTTCTTACATTACCTTAGAATGTTGTTGGCCTCCTTCAGTCATAGACGACTATGGTTCATCTCTAAACACTTTTTCTTGTGACTGTGGAGTCCTATATAACACAGGTTAAGGTGTTTTTTGCTTGGTGATAGAGGAGCTGGACATTTTTCATATTGGGCCTCAGCTCTAGAAGAAAAGGGGGTTTTTCCTTTGTCTTGGTCACTGTCTTGGTTACTTTCTTTCTAAATATCTTCCATTTCTTAAGGCACTAAATAGCTTATATTGGAAACTAAATCAATAACTAGGTTCACATTAACTTGTTAATTGTTTGGAATGTACTGATGTTTATCACATTTACAAGTACCAAATTTAGTTCGCATTTTAATGGACAGATTGTATTTTACATATTATTTAGTAGTTCCACAGACTCTTCCGTTAATACAGCAGTGAATTAGACATTCGAAAATGTAGGATTATAACTAGTACATTAATTTGTTAATCTTTATAGATTGTACTATATATCTTGAGTACAAGTATTAGATAAGTGTTTTAATATACTGAAATTTGTACTTTCATTTAGCATTACTACTGAAAAACTCCAACTAAGTTTAAAAAGCCAATAATAATAATAGCGATGGGAACTAAATTTAAAAAGTTGAACTAAAACTAAGTTTCAACTAAAATAAAGCAGTTAAACTAAACGTTTGTCATGAATTTCAAAATATAGTTAAACTAAACTAAAATAAAATAATTAAACTATTACAAACTTTTCATAACTTTTTTTTTAGGGGGGGGGGGGGGGGTTGTTGATCTACACCAGAGGTCTTTAGCGGGGGTCGGGAGCATTTTCGAGATTTTTTGGGGGGGGGGGGCGCTAGAAGCCAAAGGGGCGGTAGGGGGGCACTGGGCACAATAGGGGGCGGTAAGGGCGCGCTTGGCATAAAGGGGGAAAGAAGTTGTCCAGCTCTCACTGCCATAGAGAAGTGTGCTCAGAATGCAGGCATTGTAGACAAGGATTTTTGTTGCCGTGGTCAATTTGGTATTTTCCCACACACGCTTAGAGAGTTTTGCCATTGCTGCAGAAGCCTTCCCTATTCTTTGGGTCAGCTCAATGTCTATGTCTTGGTTGCTGGCTATTGTTGTTCCCAGGTATGTGAATTCCTGCACCACTGTAAGTGTGTGATTTCCAATGTGTATCACTGGTATTTCTGCAACATCTTGTTCCGTGATTTCAGTCTTGGAGAGGCTAATTGTGAGGCCAAACTCTTGACAAGCAGCTGCCAGTGCATTCACAAGCCTCTGAAATCCTTCTTGTGAATGAGATATTAGTGCGGCATGGTCTGCGAACAGCAGTTCTCTAATCAAGATACGGCGTCTCTTCGTTTTGGCTTTAAGGCGAGCCAGATTAAATAGCTTTCCATCGGATCTACTGTGGATATATATTCCATCTTCCAGGGATTTGAACGCGCTGGTGAGTACAACTGAAAAGAAGATGCCGAATAGTGTTGGAGCCAGAACACATCCTTGTTTTACTCCGCTCTTGATGGAAAATGGCCTAAAGCGAAGCTGTCAAACTGTATGGTGCCCTGCATGTTTTCATGAAAAGCTGACACTAGTTTCCGTAGCTTGTTTGGACAGCCGATTCTCTCTAATACGGCAAACAAGCCGATTCTGCTGACAAGGTCAAACACCTTGGTCAAGTCAATAAAAGCTATAAAGAGGGGCTGCCTTTGTTCTCTGCATTTAAAACATATCTTATATGTTCATTTTCTAAAAGGTTTTATCAAACTTAGGTAAAACATAGTAGTTTAATAACAATCACTTTGAACATTTTAATTACATAATTTAATTTATTGTATTAGAAAAATGTGCATATTAAAACTTAATTTTTACTCAATGTTAAAATGTTATCTTAAAAAAAATATTACTTTTGTATTAAATACTTAAAAAAAATATTACTTTTGTATTAAACAAACATGAAATTATTGTACACTCTTGAGCAATGTCTGAAATATTAGCTAGATTGCTAAAAAAAAATCTTACTTAGGCCTACATAATTTGACCTAAACAAAAACAAGTAAGTTTAAACACTTTAAAAAACGCTTTAACATATGTCCTGAACTATCGTCCTGACAATTTGCAGCTGCTTGTCAGCAGTATATTTCGAATGTCTCTTTTCCGTGTCTGTATCATATCCAGCTGGTGCCAGTTCTCAGACCTAGGATGCCTCCATGAGACACAGTGCTGTGGTTTGGTCCTGAAGTATTTGTTGGTAATGCAGAGCTTAAGGTATGTGCAGAATTCAAGCAGCCTTTGCTGTTTTCATTCAGCCTTCTGATTTCAAAAAACCAAAGCAGTTCGGCCAGGTAGTGTGATCTGTTCTTACTCTGGCATTGAATTTACCTAGAATGGCTTCTTTGAGGTCTTTGTAAAATTTGTCTTTGTCCTCTTGAAGAAAATATAGTGCAGGGGCATAGGCACTAATTAGAGTGACTTTTCCAGATGTTGTGTAGTCAGCCTCGCAGAGCATGCCCTTTTCAGCCAGTGAGGTCTCTTGCAGAGCTGCAATATCAATGTGTAATCTTTTCAGCTCGTTGTTTATAACTGCTGTCTTCCATGTGTTGTCAATCTACCGAAGATCATCAGTTAGACCAGGACACATTGTCGTGACATTTTATGTGGCAAATTGCATGACTTACCCAAGACAGTAGTTGATCCATGAGGCGTGAAGACCTCAATTGTCAGAGACAAGCTGTGACATTCATACATTATGGTTTTGTGGCACCAGTTATTCACCCCTTAACCTGTTAGTAAGAGCAGTTTTGCCTGGCTTAGTATCTAAGATATAATCATAATATCAATTATAAGATCAGTTATATTCCAATCACAGTATTATAAAAAGTTTATTGTAAACAATTTAATATTATATTAAAAGTTAACTGTACTATTGTAGTTATCAAATGCTAAGTTATAAAATATATTTTGATGAACATTAATAATTTAATTAAAGTTATATACATTAACTCTTTCTCTCCTAATCAACGATATTATCGTTGATTTTACTCCATTCTGACCCCTAATCAACGATATTAATGTCGATGCTTAATAAGTCAGTTTTTGTGTTATCTTTCAATACAAGATACTTTTAATTGCTTATAAATAAATCTTTAGTAATTTCTATTTGGCGAAAAATATGGATTATTTTAATTTTCATTGTGTTTTTACAAAAAAAAAAAACAATTGATGTTTTAAAAAACTTGGGGCTAAAAAGCTGTATAATTTAATAATATATTATATAATTTTTAAAGTTTAATTAATCATAACAGGGTAATGATATATAAATTTGCATAAGGAATAATTCTGTTGAAACATGGAAAATAATTATGAGAGAAAGAGTTAATTATATTAAACTATGTAATAAATATTAAACTATGTTACTCTAAAAATGTTATTGATTATAATGTATTAAATTATTATTTCTTTAGCTTGTTTATATCATTGTAAAATATATTGCTTGCTTTATCTGCTTTTATTAGTTTTATACTTTAAAAAAAAACATATTATAACAGATTGTGTTCTTTTCTTTTTTTTCTAGCTCAAGGGCTTGTGTTGTGATTGCTCAGACATCTGGTGGAGTGGAAAATTAAGTTGCATAATAATATCCCAATTTAATAATATTAATTTCAATATAAATAGCAACATTTAATATGAAATATAGTCTACACTAAATATTTCACTAAATAATAAAATGAACATAGACATTTAAACCAATAAGCTAGCATCAGACTAAAGAATCATAAAATGTAACAAATATTATTTACAGTGGAAAAAATATAAGTAGTAGTAGGTAAAAAAAATGGTTAATAAAAATATATTTATTTGGAAATTGAATATTACATTAAAACTTTAAGTGTAATTCAAACCAAAGCTTATTATATCTTCAAGTTTAAAGAACGTCAAACTATCACTTTCAAAATTAAACATAAGATCAAATTAAAAATATTAAACATTTTCAACTTAATAGAATAATTAAAGTAGAAATTTAAAACTAACAATAGTTTCAAACTAAATATGAGATTCAAGAACTAAATACATAATCATAAGTACAAAATAAAAGTTGAAAAATTAAATGTAATCTAAACAAAAGATTTTCAAAAAACACACACAGAAAAAACAACAGAATCTAAAGTGATAAAACCATCAATTTACAAACATTTAAAAGAAAAATGTAACAAAATGTTTAAAATCTTAAGAATTAAACAAGTAGTCCATCTAAACAAAAGTTATTCAATTAAATAAAGTAATAGCTTCAACCTACAGTATGTTGAGTTTAAAATAGATATTTAAATTAAAAAATGTTCAATGAAATGAAAGAAAAAACTTACTATATAAGAACTTAACACTAAATACTGTTAACATGAAAATTAAAAAATATTATATAATTCTATATACAAGTCAAAATCTAAATAAATATTTAGTCTTTAGTATTTAAGAAAATGCCACTCTAACATCTAAGCATCTGTGCTAACTAGTGCCATAAATTATAAAATTTAAATCTATGTGCTAACTAGAAGATAAAAACTGTCAAATGATTTCAGTCAAAGCTAACTCAATATTTAACAAAACATAGAAGCATGTCATCTTTCACATTTACTACATCTAGAAACTAAACAAAATAGAAATTACAAACAATGATAATTGGGTTTAAAGTAGATATTACATTTTGATACTTATTTGTGTAGTTTTAACAACAAAGAAAAAAATAACTATTAAAACTTAGAAAAACTAAATGTTACAAAATAAAACTTTGTAAGTAAATAATAAAACCATATAAAGCAATATAAAGTTTGAAACAAACTAAAATTTAAAGTAATGAACAACCTGTCCATCTACTGAATAAACTAAATAGTAAAACTGAAAAAATAGCTGCTATTCAACATAAGCTTCTTGTTGTTGTTCTTCTTCTAACAAGCTTTTTTGCTGCTGAGCTTTGAGCTCTTTTGCAGAACATTGGCTAAAAAATGCTAAGCAAAATCTAAAGAATTGCAACAATTTTTTAAACTAAATGTAGTATTACCTTTCCCTAAATGTAGTAGATATGAAAATACAGATTCAATGTTAGCATAGTATAAAACTAGTAAATACCTGTAGGTTTAATGTAGATGTAAACTATTTCAAATTTAATACTAAGTGTAGCTTAACTTAAACCTAAATGTAGTAGAATTAAAAGCTTAATAGCCTAGTAGCTACATTGTCATTGTTTGCTGTCAACAATGACTCTGTTTGCTTAAAAATACAGAATCAAACTAAAATGTTAGCATAAAACAAAACTTGTCAATATATATATATATAGGTTTATAAAATAGACATTAAGATTGTGACTTAAAAACTAAATGTAGTATTAACTTTCCCTAAATGTAGTAGATATAAAAATACAGATTCAAACTAAACTGTTAGCATAATATAAAACTAGTAAATAAGTGTAGGTTTAATGTAGATGTAAACTATTTCAAATTTAATACTAAATGTAGTTTAACTTAAACCTAAATGTAGTAGAATTCAAAGCTTAATTACCTAGTAGCTACATTGTCGTTGTTTGCTGTCAACAATGACTTTGTATGCTTAAAAATACAGATTTAATCTAAAATGTAAGCAAAATATAAAACTAGTAAATGTGTAGGTTTAATGTAGATGTAAACTATTTTAAATTTATTACTAAGTGTAGTTTAACTTAAACCTAAATGTAGTAGAATTAAAAGCTAAATAGCCTAGTAGCTACATTGTCGTTGTTTGCTGTCAACAATGACTCTGTTTGCTTAAAAATACAGATTTAAACTAAAATATTAGCATAAATAAAACTAGTAAAAAAGTGTAGGTTAAAAGTAGATGTAAACTAGTTTAAATTTAATGCTAAGTGTAGTTTAACTTAAACCTAAATGTAGTACAGTTAAAAGCTAAATAGCCTAGTAGCTACATTGTCGTTGTTTGCTGTCAACAATGACTCTGTTTGCTTAAAAATACAGATTTAAACTAAAATGTTAGCATAATACAAAACTAGTAAATAAGTGTAGGCTTAATGTAGATGTAAACTATTTAAAATTTAATACTAAATGTAGTTTAACTTAAACCTAAATGTAGTAGAATTAAAAGCTTAATAGCCTAGTAGCTACATTGTCGTTGTTTGCTGTCAACAATGACTCTGTTTGCTTAAAAATACAGATTCAAACTAAAATATTAGCATAAAAAAAACTAGTAAAAAAGTGTAGGTTAAAAGTAGACGTAAACTAGTTTAAATTTAATACTAAATGTAGTTTAACTTAAACCTAAATGTAGTAGAATTAAAAGCTTAATAGCCTAGTAGCTACATTGTCGTTGTTTGCTGTCAACAATGACTTTGTATGCTTAAAAATACCTATTCAATCTAAAATGTTAGCAAAATATAAAACTGGTAAATGTGTAGGTTTATTGTAGATGTAAACTATTTAAAATTTAATACTAAATGTAGTTTAACTTACATCTAATCGTAGTAGTAAAACTTTATATTAAGATAATATCATTGCAAACATTAAAATATTGTAATGTCCCGAGACATGACGTTAAACTGCGCTCCTCTCTTTTTGGCACTTTTAGAGCTTAAAAGTGCCTTTCACTTTTCCATCTTGATGTCTCCCTTGTCTCAAAATGTAATATTAACTAAAATGTTAGCATAATATTAAACTAGTAAATATATGTAGGTTTAAAGTAGACATTAACTATTATAACTTTAAAACTAAATGTAGTATTAACTTTCCCTAAATGTAGTAGATATAAAAATACAGATTCAAACTAAACAATTAGCATAATATTAAAACTAGTAAATAAGTGCATGTTTAAAGTAGATGTAAACTATTTCAAATTTAATACTAAGTGTAGTTTAACTTAAACCTAAATGTAGTAGAAATAAAAGCTAAATAGCCTAGTAGCTACATTGTCGTTTAATGTAGATGTAAACTATCTACAATTTAATACTAAATGTAGTTTAACTTAAACCTAAATGTAGTAGAATTCAAAGCTTAATAGCCTAGTAGCTACATTGTCATTGTTTGCTGTCAACAATGACTTTGTATGCTTAAAAATACCTATTCAATCTAAAATGTTAGCAAAAAATAAAACTGGTAAATGTGTAGGTTTAATGTAGATGTAAAATATTTAAAATTTAATACTAAATGTAGTTTAACTTACATCTAATCGTAGCAGTAAAACTTTATATTAAGATAATATCATTGCAAACATTAAAATATTGTAATGTCCCGAGACATGACGTTAAACTGCGCTCCTCTTTGTTTGGCACTTTTAGAGCTTAAAAGTGCCTTTCTCTTTTCCATCTTGATGTCTCCCTCCTCTCAAAATGTAATATTAACTAAAATGTTAGCATAATATTAAACTAGTAAATATATGTAGGTTTAAAGTAGACATTAACTATTATAACTTTAAAACTTAATGTAGTATTAACTATCCCTAAATGTAGTAGATATAAAAATACAGATTCAAACTAAACAATTAGCATAATATTAAAACTAGTAAATAAGTGCATGTTTAAAGTAGATGTAAACTATTTCAAATTTAATACTAAGTGTAGTTTAACTTAAACCTAAATGTAGTAGAATTAAAAGCTTAATAGCCTAGTAGCTACATTGTCGTTGTTTGCAGTCAACAATGACTCTGTTTGCTTAAAAATACAGATTCAAACTAAAATATTAGCATAAATAAAACTAGTAAAAAAGTGTAGGTTAAAAGTAGACGTAAACTAAGTTAAATTTAATACTAAGTGTAGTTTAACTTAAACCTAAATGTAGTAGAATTAAAAACTAAATAGCCTAGTAGCTACATTGTCGTTGTTTGCTGTCAACAATGACTCTGTTTGCTTAAAAATACAGATTTAAACTAAAATGTTAGCATAATACAAAACTAGTAAATAAGTGTAGGTTTAATGTAGATGTAAACTATTTAAAATTTAATACTAAATGTAGTTTAACTTAAACCTAAATGTAGTAGAATTAAAAGCTTTATAGCCTAGTAGCTACATTGTCGTTGTTTGCTGTCAACAATGACTCTGTTTGCTTAAAAATACAGATTCAAACTAAAATATTAGCATAAATAAAACTAGTAAAAAAGTGTAGGTTAAAAGTAGACGTAAACTAGTTTAAATTTAATACTAAGTGTAGTTTAACTTAAACCTAAATGTAGTAGAATTAAAAGCTAAATAGCCTAGTAACTACATTGTCGTTGTTTGCTGTCAACAATGACTCTGTTTGCTTAAAAATACAGATTTAAACTAAAATGTTAGCATAATACAAAACTAGTAAATAAGTGTAGGTTTAATGTAGATGTAAACTATTTAAAATTTAATACTAAATGTAGTTTAACTTAAACCTAAATGTAGTAGAATTAAAAGCTTAATAGCCTAGTAGCTACATTGTCGTTGTTTGCTGTCAACAATGACTCTGTTTGCTTAAAAATACAGATTCAAACTAAAATATTAGCATAAAAAAAACTAGTAAAAAAGTGTAGGTTAAAAGTAGACGTAAACTAGTTTAAATTTAATACTAAATGTAGTTTAACTTAAACCTAAATGTAGTAGAATTAAAAGCTTAATAGCCTAGTAGCTACATTGTCGTTGTTTGCTGTCAACAATGACTTTGTATGCTTAAAAATACCTATTCAATCTAAAATGTTAGCAAAATATAAAACTGGTAAATGTGTAGGTTTATTGTAGATGTAAACTATTTAAAATTTAATACTAAATGTAGTTTAACTTACATCTAATCGTAGTATTAAAACTTTATATTAAGATAATATCATTGCAAACATTAAAATATTGTAATGTCCCGAGACATGACGTTAAACTGCGCTCCTCTTTGTTTGGCACTTTATGAGCTTAAAAGTGCCTTTCTCTTTTCCATCTTGATGTCTCCCTCCTTTCAAAATGTAATATTAACTAAAATGTTAGCATAATATTAAACTAGTAAATATATGTAGGTTTAAAGTAGACATTAACTATTATAACTTTAAAACTTAATGTAGTATTAACTATCCATAAATGTAGTAGATATAAAAATACAGATTCAAACTTAACAATTAGCATAATATTAAAACTAGTAAATAAGTGCATGTTTAAAGTAGATGTAAACTATTTCAAATTTAATACTAAGTGTAGTTTAACTTAAACCTAAATGTAGTAGAAATAAAAGCCAAATAGCCTAGTAGCTACATTGTCATTGTTTGCTGTCAACAATGACTCTGTTTGCTTAAAATTACAGATTCAAACTAAAATATTAGCATAAATAAAACTAGTAAAAAAGTGTAGGTTAAAAGTAGACGTAAACTATTTTAAATTTAATACAAAGTGTAGTTTAACTTAAACCTAAATGTAGTAGAATTAAAAGCTTAATAGCCTAGTAGCTACATTGTCGTTGTTTGCTGTCAACAATGACTCTGTTTGCTTAAAAATACAGATTCAAACTAAAATGTTAGCATAATATAAAACTAGTAAATAAGTGTAGGTTTAATGTAGATGTAAACTATTTAAAATTTAATACTAAATGTAGTTTAACTTAAACCTAAATGTAGTAGAATTAAAAGCTTAATAGCCTAGTAGCTACATTGTCGTTGTTTGCTGTCAACAATGACTCTGATTGCTTAAAAATACAGATTCAAACTAAAATATTAGCATAAATAAAACTAGTAAAAAAGTGTAGGTTAAAAGTAGACGTAAACTATTTTAAATTTAATACTAAGTGTAGTTTAACTTAAACCTAAATGTAGTAGAATTAAAAGCTAAATAGCCTAGTAGCTACATTGTCGTTGTTTGCTGTCAACAATGACTCTGTTTGCTTAAAAATACAGATTTAAACTAAAATGTTAGCATAATACAAAACTAGTAAATAAGTGTAGGTTTAATGTAGATGTAAACTATTTAAAATTTAATACTAAATGTAGTTTAACTTAAACCTAAATGTAGTAGAATTAAAAGCTTAATAGCCTAGTAGCTACATTGTTGTTGTTTGCTGTCAACAATGACTTTGTATGCTTAAAAATACAGATTTTATCTAAAATGTACGCAAAATATAAAAGTAGTAAATGTGTAGGTTTAATGTAGATTTAAACTATTTTAAATTTATTACTAAGTGTAGTTTAACTTAAACCTAAATGTAGTAGAATTAAAAGCTAAATAGCCTAGTAGCTACATTGTCGTTGTTTGCTGTCAACAATGACTCTGTTTGCTTAAAAATACAGATTCAAACTAAAATATTAGCATAAATAAAACTAGTAAAAAAGTGTAGGTTAAAAGTAGACGTAAACTATTTTAAATTTAATACTAAGTGTAGTTTAACTTAAACCTAAATGTAGTAGAATTAAAAGCTTAATAGCCTAGTAGCTACATTGTCGTTGTTTGCTGTCAACAATGACTCTGTTTGCTTAAAAATACAGATTCAAACTAAAATGTTAGCATAATATAAAACTAGTAAATAAGTGTAGGTTTAATGTAGATGTAAACTATTTAAAATTTAATACTAAATGTAGTTTAACTTAAACCTAAATGTAGTAGAATTAAAAGCTTAATAGCCTAGTAGCTACATTGTCGTTGTTTGCTGTCAACAATGACTCTGATTGCTTAAAAATACAGATTCAAACTAAAATATTAGCATAAATAAAACTAGTAAAAAAGTGTAGGTTAAAAGTAGACGTAAACTATTTTAAATTTAATACTAAGTGTAGTTTAACTTAAACCTAAATGTAGTAGAATTAAAAGCTTAATAGCCTAGTAGCTACATTGTCGTTGTTTGCTGTCAACAATGACTCTGTTTGCTTAAAAATACAGATTCAAACTAAAATGTTAGCATAATATAAAACTAGTAAATAAGTGTAGGTTTAATGTAGATGTAAACTATTTAAAATTTAATACTAAGTGTAGTTTAACTTAAACCTAAATGTAGTAGAATTAAAAGCTTAATAGCCTAGTAGCTACATTGTCGTTGTTTGCTGTCAACAATGACTCTGATTGCTTAAAAATACAGATTCAAACTAAAATATTAGCATAAATAAAACTATTAAAAAAGTGTAGGTTAAAAGTAGACGTAAACTATTTTAAATTTAATACTAAGTGTAGTTTAACTTAAACCTAAATGTAGTAGAATTAAAAGCTAAATAGCCTAGTAGCTACATTGTCGTTGTTTGCTGTCAACAATGACTCTGTTTGCTTAAAAATACAGATTTAAACTAAAATGTTAGCATAATACAAAACTAGTAAATGTGTAGGTTTAATGTAGATGTAAACTATTTTAAATTAATTACTAAGTGTAGTTTAACTTAAACCTAAATGTAGTAGAATTCAAAGCTTAATTACTTAGTAGCTACATTGTTGTTGTTTGCTGTCAACAATGACTTTATATGCTTAAAAATACAGATTCAAACTAAAATTTTAGCATAATATAAAACTAGTAAATAAGTGTAGGTTTAATGTAGATGTAAACTATTTAAAATTTAATACTAAATGTAGTTTAACTTAAACCTAAATGTAGTAGAATTAAAAGCTTAATAGCCTAGTAGCTACATTGTCATTGTTTGCTGTCAACAATGACTCTGTTTGCTTAAAAATACAGATTCAAACTAAAATATTAGCATAAAAAAAACTAGTAAAAAAGTGTAGGTTAAAAGTAGACGTAAACTAGTTTAAATTTAATACTAAATGTAGTTTAACTTAAACCTAAATGTAGTAGAATTAAAAGCTTATTAGCCTAGTAGCTACATTGTCGTTGTTTGCTGTCAACAATGACTTTGTATGCTTAAAAATACCTATTCAATCTAAAATGTTAGCAAAATATAAAACTGGTAAATGTGTAAGTTTATTGTAGATGTAAACTATTTAAAATTTAATACTAAATGTAGTTTAACTTACATCTAATCGTAGTATTAAAACTTTATATTAAGATAATATCATTGCAAACATTAAAATATTGTAATGTCCCGAGACATGACGTTAAACTGCGCTCCTCTTTGTTTGGCACTTTTAGAGCTTAAAAGTGCCTTTCTCTTTTCCATCTTGATGTCTCCCTCCTTTCAAAATGTAATATTAACTAAAATGTTAGCATAATATTAAACAGTAAATATATGTAGGTTTAAAGTAGACATTAACTATTATAACTTTAAAACTTAATGTAGTATTAACTATCCATAAATGTAGTAGATATAAAAATACAGATTCAAACTTAACAATTAGCATAATATTAAAACTAGTAAATAAGTGCATGTTTAAAGTAGATGTAAACTATTTCAAATTTAATACTAAGTGTAGTTTAACTTAAACCTAAATGTAGTAGAAATAAAAGCCAAATAGCCTAGTAGCTACATTGTCATTGTTTGCTGTCAACAATGACTCTGTTTGCTTAAAAATACAGATTCAAACTAAAATATTAGCATAAATAAAACTAGTAAAAAAGTGTAGGTTAAAAGTAGACGTAAACTATTTTAAATTTAATACTAAGTGTAGTTTAACTTAAACCTAAATGTAGTAGAATTAAAAGCTTAATAGCCTAGTAGCTACATTGTCGTTGTTTGCTGTCAACAATGACTCTGTTTGCTTAAAAATACAGATTCAAACTAAAATGTTAGCATAATATAAAACTAGTAAATAAGTGTAGGTTTAATGTAGATGTAAACTATTTAAAATTTAATACTAAATGTAGTTTAACTTAAACCTAAATGTAGTAGAATTAAAAGCTTAATAGCCTAGTAGCTACATTGTCGTTGTTTGCTGTCAACAATGACTCTGATTGCTTAAAAATACAGATTCAAACTAAAATATTAGCATAAATAAAACTAGTAAAAAAGTGTAGGTTAAAAGTAGACGTAAACTATTTTAAATTTAATACTAAGTGTAGTTTAACTTAAACCTAAATGTAGTAGAATTAAAAGCTAAATAGCCTAGTAGCTACAATGTCGTTGTTTGCTGTCAACAATGACTCTGTTTGCTTAAAAATACAGATTTAAACTAAAATGTTAGCATAATACAAAACTAGTAAATAAGTGTAGGTTTAATGTAGATGTAAACTATTTAAAATTTAATACTAAATGTAGTTTAACTTAAACCTAAATGTAGTAGAATTAAAAGCTTAATAGCCTAGTAGCTACATTGTTGTTGTTTGCTGTCAACAATGACTTTGTATGCTTAGAAATACAGATTTTATCTAAAATGTAAGCAAAATATAAAAGTAGTAAATGTGTAGGTTTAATGTAGATTTAAACTATTTTAAATTTAATACTAAATGTAGTTTAACTTAAACCTAAATGTAGTAGAATTAAAAGCTTAATAGCCTAGTAGCTACATTGTCGTTGTTTGCTGTCAACAATGACTCTGTTTGCTTAAAAATACAGATTCAAACTAAAATGTTAGCATAATATAAAACTAGTAAATAAGTGTAGGTTTAATGTAGATGTAAACTATTTAAAATTTAATACTAAGTGTAGTTTAACTTAAACCTAAATGTAGTAGAATTAAAAGCTTAATAGCCTAGTAGCTACATTGTCGTTGTTTGCTGTCAACAATGACTCTGATTGCTTAAATATACAGATTCAAACTAAAATATTAGCATAAATAAAACTATTAAAAAAGTGTAGGTTAAAAGTAGACGTAAACTATTTTAAATTTAATACTAAGTGTAGTTTAACTTAAACCTAAATGTAGTAGAATTAAAAGCTAAATAGCCTAGTAGCTACATTGTCGTTGTTTGCTGTCAACAATGACTCTGTTTGCTTAAAAATACAGATTTAAACTAAAATGTTAGCATAATACAAAACTAGTAAATGTGTAGGTTTAATGTAGATGTAAACTTTTTTAAATTAATTACTAAGTGTAGTTTAACTTAAACCTAAATGTAGTAGAATTCAAAGCTTAATTACTTAGTAGCTACATTGTTGTTGTTTGCTGTCAACAATGACTTTATATGCTTAAAAATACAGATTCAAACTAAAATTTTAGCATAATATAAAACTAGTAAATAAGTGTAGGTTTAATGTAGATGTAAACTATTTAAAATTTAATACTAAATGTAGTTTAACTTAAACCTAAATGTAGTAGAATTAAAAGCTTTATAGCCTAATAGCTACATTGTCATTGTTTGCTGTCAACAATGACTCTGTTTGCTTAAAAATACAGATTCAAACTAAAATATTAGCATAAAAAAAACTAGTAAAAAAGTGTAGGTTAAAAGTAGACGTAAACTAGTTTAAATTTAATACTAAATGTAGTTTAACTTAAACCTAAATGTAGTAGAATTAAAAGCTTAATAGCCTAGTAGCTACATTGTCGTTGTTTGCTGTCAACAATGACTTTGTATGCTTAAAAATACCTATTCAATCTAAAATGTTAGCAAAATATAAAACTGGTAAATGTGTAGGTTTATAGTAGATGTAAACTATTTAAAATTTAATACTAAATGTAGTTTAACTTACATCTAATCGTAGTATTAAAACTTTATATTAAGATAATATCATTGCAAACATTAAAATATTGTAATGTCCCGAGACATGACGTTAAACTGCGCTCCTCTTTGTTTGGCACTTTTAGAGCTTAAAAGTGCCTTTCTCTTTTCCATCTTGATGTCTCCCTCCTTTCAAAATGTAATATTAACTAAAATGTTAGCATAATATTAAACAGTAAATATATGTAGGTTTAAAGTAGACATTAACTATTATAACTTTAAAACTTAATGTAGTATTAACTATCCATAAATGTAGTAGATATAAAAATACAGATTCAAACTTAACAATTAGCATAATATTAAAACTAGTAAATAAGTGCATGTTTAAAGTAGATGTAAACTATTTCAAATTTAATACTAAGTGTAGTTTAACTTAAACCTAAATGTAGTAGAAATAAAAGCCAAATAGCCTAGTAGCTACATTGTCATTGTTTGCTGTCAACAATGACTCTGTTTGCTTAAAAATACAGATTCAAACTAAAATATTAGCATAAATAAAACTAGTAAAAAAGTGTAGGTTAAAAGTAGACGTAAACTATTTTAAATTTAATACTAAGTGTAGTTTAACTTAAACCTAAATGTAGTAGAATTAAAAGCTTAATAGCCTAGTAGCTACATTGTCGTTGTTTGCTGTCAACAATGACTCTGTTTGCTTAAAAATACAGATTCAAACTAAAATGTTAGCATAATATAAAACTAGTAAATAAGTGTAGGTTTAATGTAGATGTAAACTATTTAAAATTAATTACTAAGTGTAGTTTAACTTAAACCTAAATGTAGTAGAATTCAAAGCTTAATTACTTAGTAGCTACATTGTTGTTGTTTGCTGTCAACAATGACTTTGTATGCTTAAAAATACAGATTTTATCTAAAATGTAAGCAAAATATAAAAGTAGTAAATGTGTAGGTTTAATGTAGATGTAAACTATTTTAAATTAATTACTAAGTGTAGTTTAACTTAAACCTAAATGTAGTAGAATTAAAAGCTTAACAGCCTAGTAGCTACATTGTCGTTGTTTGCTGTCAACAATGACTTTGTATGCTTAAAAATACCTATTCAATCTAAAATGTTAGCAAAATATAAAACTGGTAAATGTGTAGGTTTATTGTAGATGTAAACTTTTTAAAATTTAATACTAAATGTAGTTTAACTTACATCTAATCGTAGTAGTAAAACTTTATATTAAGATAATATCATTGCAAACATTAAAATATTGTAATGTCCCGAGACATGACGTTAAACTGCGCTCCTCTTTGTTTGGCACTTTTAGAGCTTAAAAGTGCCTTTCTCTTTTCCATCTTGATGTCTCCCTCCTTTCAAAATGTAATATTAACTAAAATGTTAGCATAATATTAAACTAGTAAATATATGTAGGTTTAAAGTAGACATTAACTATTATAACTTTAAAACTTAATGTAGTATAAACTATCCCTAAATGTAGTAGATATAAAAATACAAATTCAAACTAAACAATTAGCATAATATTAAAACTAGTAAATAAGTGCATGTTTAAAGTAGATGTAAACTATTTCAAATTTAATACTAAGTGTAGTTTAACTTAAACCTAAATGTAGTAGAAATAAAAGCTAAATAGCCTAGTAGCTACATTGTCATTGTTTGCTGTCAACAATGACTCTGTTTGCTTAAAAATACAGATTCAAACTAAAATATTAGCATAAATAAAACTAGTAAAAAAGTGTAGGTTAAAAGTAGACGTAAACTATTTTAAATTTAATACTAAGTGTAGTTTAACTTAAACCTAAATGTAGTAGAATTAAAAGCTTAATAGCCTAGTAACTACATTGTCATTGTTTGCTGTCAACAATGACTCTGTTTGCTTAAAAATACAGATTTAAACTAAAATGTTAGCATAATACAAAACTAGTAAATAAGTGTAGGTTTAATGTAGATGTAAACTATTTAAAATTTAATACTAAATGTAGTTTAACTTAAACCTAAATGTAGTAGAATTTAAAGCTTAATTACTTAGTAGCTACATTGTTGTTGTTTGCCTTCAACAATGACTTTGTATGCTTAAAAATACAGATTTTATCTAAAATGTAAGCAAAATATAAAAGTAGTAAATGTGTAGGTTTAATGTAGATGTAAACTATTTTAAATTAATTACTAAGTGTAGTTTAACTTAAACCTAAATGTAGTAGAATTAAAAGCTAAATAGCCTAGTAGCTACATTGTTGTTTGCTGTCAACAATGACTCTGTTTGCTTAAAAATACAGATTTAAACTAAAATGTTAGCATAATACAAAACTAGTAAATAAGTGTAGGTTTAATGTAGATGTAAACTATTTAAAATTTAATACTAAATGTAGTTTAACTTAAACCTAAATGTAGTAGAATTAAAAGCTTAATAGCCTAGTAGCTACATTGTCGTTGTTTGCTGTCAACAATGACTCTGTTTGCTTAAAAATACAGATTCAAACTAAAATATTAGCATAAATAAAACTAGTAAAAAAATGTAGGTTAAAAGTAGACGTAAACTGGTTTAAATTTAATACTAAATGTAGTTTAACTTAAACCTAAATGTAGTAGAATTAAAAGCTTAATAGCCTAGTACCTACATTGTCGTTGTTTGCTGTCAACAATGACTTTGTATGCTTAAAAATACCTATTCAATCTAAAATGTTAGCAAAATATAAAACTGGTAAATGTGTAGGTTTATTGTAGATGTAAACTATTTAAAATTTAATACTTAATGTAGTTTAACTTACATCTAATCGTAGTATTAAAACTTTATATTAAGATAATATCATTGCAAACATTAAAATATTGTAATGTCCCGAGACATGACGTTAAACTGCGCTCCTCTTTGTTTGGCACTTTTAGAGCTTAAAAGTGCCTTTCTCTTTTCCATCTTGATGTCTCCCTCCTTTCAAAATGTAATATTAACTAAAATGTTAGCATAATATTAAACTAGTAAATATATGTAGGTTTAAAGTAGACATTAACTATTATAACTTTAAAACTTAATGTAGTATTAACTATCCATAAATGTAGTAGATATAAAAATACAGATTCAAACTAAACAATTAGCATAATATTAAAACTAGTAAATAAGTGCATGTTTAAAGTAGATGTAAACTATTTCAAATTTAATACTAAGTGTAGTTTAACTTAAACCTAAATGTAGTAAAAATAAAAGCTAAATAGCCTAGTAGCTACATTGTCATTGTTTGCTGTCAACAATGACTCTGTTTGCTTAAAAATACAGATTCAAACTAAAATATTAGCATAAATAAAACAAGTAAAAAAGTGTAGGTTAAAAGTAGACGTAAACTATTTTAAATTTAATACTAAGTGTAGATTAACTTAAACCTAAATGTAGTAGAATGAAAAGCTTAATAGCCTAGTAACTACATTGTCTTTGTTTGCTGTCAACAATGACTCTGTTTGCTTAAAAATACAGATTTAAACTAAAATGTTAGCATAATACAAAACTAGTAAATGTGTAGGTTTAATGTAGATGTAAACTATTTTAAATTAATTACTAAGTGTAGTTTAACTTAAACCTAAATGTAGTAGAATTCAAAGCTTAATTACTTAGTAGCTACATTGTTGTTGTTTGCTGTCAACAATGACTTTGTATGCTTAAAAATACAGATTTTATCTAAAATGTAAGCAAAATATAAAAGTAGTAAATGTGTAGGTTTAATGTAGATGTAAACTATTTTAAATTAATTACTAAGTGTAGTTTAACTTAAACCTAAATGTAGTAGAATTAAAAGCTTAACAGCCTAGTAGCTACATTGTCGTTGTTTGCTGTCAACAATGACTTTGTATGCTTAAAAATACCTATTCAATCTAAAATGTTAGCAAAATATAAAACTGGTAAATGTGTAGGTTTATTGTAGATGTAAACTTTTTAAAATTTAATACTAAATGTAGTTTAACTTACATCTAATCGTAGTAGTAAAACTTTATATTAAGATAATATCATTGCAAACATTAAAATATTGTAATGTCCCGAGACATGACGTTAAACTGCGCTCCTCTTTGTTTGGCACTTTTAGAGCTTAAAAGTGCCTTTCTCTTTTCCATCTTGATGTCTCCCTCCTTTCAAAATGTAATATTAACTAAAATGTTAGCATAATATTAAACTAGTAAATATATGTAGGTTTAAAGTAGACATTAACTATTATAACTTTAAAACTTAATGTAGTATAAACTATCCCTAAATGTAGTAGATATAAAAATACAAATTCAAACTAAACAATTAGCATAATATTAAAACTAGTAAATAAGTGCATGTTTAAAGTAGATGTAAACTATTTCAAATTTAATACTAAGTGTAGTTTAACTTAAACCTAAATGTAGTAGAAATAAAAGCTAAATAGCCTAGTAGCTACATTGTCATTGTTTGCTGTCAACAATGACTCTGTTTGCTTAAAAATACAGATTCAAACTAAAATATTAGCATAAATAAAACTAGTAAAAAAGTGTAGGTTAAAAGTAGACGTAAACTATTTTAAATTTAATACTAAGTGTAGTTTAACTTAAACCTAAATGTAGTAGAATTAAAAGCTTAATAGCCTAGTAACTACATTGTCATTGTTTGCTGTCAACAATGACTCTGTTTGCTTAAAAATACAGATTTAAACTAAAATGTTAGCATAATACAAAACTAGTAAATAAGTGTAGGTTTAATGTAGATGTAAACTATTTAAAATTTAATACTAAATGTAGTTTAACTTAAACCTAAATGTAGTAGAATTTAAAGCTTAATTACTTAGTAGCTACATTGTTGTTGTTTGCCTTCAACAATGACTTTGTATGCTTAAAAATACAGATTTTATCTAAAATGTAAGCAAAATATAAAAGTAGTAAATGTGTAGGTTTAATGTAGATGTAAACTATTTTAAATTAATTACTAAGTGTAGTTTAACTTAAACCTAAATGTAGTAGAATTAAAAGCTAAATAGCCTAGTAGCTACATTGTTGTTTGCTGTCAACAATGACTCTGTTTGCTTAAAAATACAGATTTAAACTAAAATGTTAGCATAATACAAAACTAGTAAATAAGTGTAGGTTTAATGTAGATGTAAACTATTTAAAATTTAATACTAAATGTAGTTTAACTTAAACCTAAATGTAGTAGAATTAAAAGCTTAATAGCCTAGTAGCTACATTGTCGTTGTTTGCTGTCAACAATGACTCTGTTTGCTTAAAAATACAGATTCAAACTAAAATATTAGCATAAATAAAACTAGTAAAAAAATGTAGGTTAAAAGTAGACGTAAACTAGTTTAAATTTAATACTAAGTGTAGTTTAACTTAAACCTAAATGTAGTAGAATTAAAAACTAAATAGCCTAGTAGCTACATTGTCGTTGTTTGCTGTCAACAATGACTCTGTTTGCTTAAAAATACAGATTTAAACTAAAATGTTAGCATAATACAAAACTAGTAAATAAGTGTAGGTTTAATGTAGATGTAAACTATTTAAAATTTAATACTAAATGTAGTTTAACTTAAACCTAAATGTAGTAGAATTAAAAGCTTAATAGCCTAGTAGCTACATTGTCGTTGTTTGCTGTCAACAATGACTCTGTTTGCTTAAAAATACAGATTCAAACTAAAATATTAGCATAAATAAAACTAGTAAAAAAGTGTAGGTTAAAAGTAGACGTAAACTAGTTTAAATTTAATACTAAGTGTAGTTTAACTTAAACCTAAATGTAGTAGAATTCAAAGCCTTATTACTTAGTAGCTACATTGTTGTTGTTTGCTGTCAACAATGACTTTGTATGCTTAAAAATACAGATTCAAACTAAAATTTTAGCATAATATAAAACTAGTAAATAAGTGTAGGTTTAATGTAGATGTAAACTATTTAAAATTTAATACTAAATGTAGTTTAACTTAAACCTAAATGTAGTACAATTAAAAGCTTAATAGCCTAGTAGCTACATTGTCGTTGTTTGCTGTCAACAATGACTCTGTTTGCTTAAAAATACAGATTCAAACTAAAATATTATCATAAAAAAAACTAGTAAAAAATTGTAGGTTAAAAGTAGACGTAAACTAGTTTAAATTTAATACTAAATGTAGTTTAACTTAAACCTAAATGTAGTAGAATTAAAAGCTTAACAGCCTAGTAGCTACATTGTCGTTGTTTGCTGTCAACAATGACTTTGTATGCTTAAAAATACCTATTCAATCTAAAATGTTAGCAAAATATAAAACTGGTAAATGTGTAGGTTTATTGTAGATGTAAACTTTTTAAAATTTAATACTAAATGTAGTTTAACTTACATCTAATCGTAGTAGTAAAACTTTATATTAAGATAATATCATTGCAAACATTAAAATATTGTAATGTCCCGAGACATGACGTTAAACTGCGCTCCTCTTTGTTTGGCACTTTTAGAGCTTAAAAGTGCCTTTCTCTTTTCCATCTTGATGTCTCCCTCCTTTCAAAATGTAATATTAACTAAAATGTTAGCATAATATTAAACTAGTAAATATATGTAGGTTTAAAGTAGACATTAACTATTATAACTTTAAAACTTAATGTAGTATAAACTATCCCTAAATGTAGTAGATATAAAAATACAAATTCAAACTAAACAATTAGCATAATATTAAAACTAGTAAATAAGTGCATGTTTAAAGTAGATGTAAACTATTTCAAATTTAATACTAAGTGTAGTTTAACTTAAACCTAAATGTAGTAGAAATAAAAGCTAAATAGCCTAGTAGCTACATTGTCATTGTTTGCTGTCAACAATGACTCTGTTTGCTTAAAAATACAGATTCAAACTAAAATATTAGCATAAATAAAACTAGTAAAAAAGTGTAGGTTAAAAGTAGACGTAAACTATTTTAAATTTAATACTAAGTGTAGTTTAACTTAAACCTAAATGTAGTAGAATTAAAAGCTTAATAGCCTAGTAACTACATTGTCATTGTTTGCTGTCAACAATGACTCTGTTTGCTTAAAAATACAGATTTAAACTAAAATGTTAGCATAATACAAAACTAGTAAATAAGTGTAGGTTTAATGTAGATGTAAACTATTTAAAATTTAATACTAAATGTAGTTTAACTTAAACCTAAATGTAGTAGAATTTAAAGCTTAATTACTTAGTAGCTACATTGTTGTTGTTTGCCTTCAACAATGACTTTGTATGCTTAAAAATACAGATTTTATCTAAAATGTAAGCAAAATATAAAAGTAGTAAATGTGTAGGTTTAATGTAGATGTAAACTATTTTAAATTAATTACTAAGTGTAGTTTAACTTAAACCTAAATGTAGTAGAATTAAAAGCTAAATAGCCTAGTAGCTACATTGTTGTTTGCTGTCAACAATGACTCTGTTTGCTTAAAAATACAGATTTAAACTAAAATGTTAGCATAATACAAAACTAGTAAATAAGTGTAGGTTTAATGTAGATGTAAACTATTTAAAATTTAATACTAAATGTAGTTTAACTTAAACCTAAATGTAGTAGAATTAAAAGCTTAATAGCCTAGTAGCTACATTGTCGTTGTTTGCTGTCAACAATGACTCTGTTTGCTTAAAAATACAGATTCAAACTAAAATATTAGCATAAATAAAACTAGTAAAAAAATGTAGGTTAAAAGTAGACGTAAACTAGTTTAAATTTAATACTAAGTGTAGTTTAACTTAAACCTAAATGTAGTAGAATTAAAAACTAAATAGCCTAGTAGCTACATTGTCGTTGTTTGCTGTCAACAATGACTCTGTTTGCTTAAAAATACAGATTTAAACTAAAATGTTAGCATAATACAAAACTAGTAAATAAGTGTAGGTTTAATGTAGATGTAAACTATTTAAAATTTAATACTAAATGTAGTTTAACTTAAACCTAAATGTAGTAGAATTAAAAGCTTAATAGCCTAGTAGCTACATTGTCGTTGTTTGCTGTCAACAATGACTCTGTTTGCTTAAAAATACAGATTCAAACTAAAATATTAGCATAAATAAAACTAGTAAAAAAGTGTAGGTTAAAAGTAGACGTAAACTAGTTTAAATTTAATACTAAGTGTAGTTTAACTTAAACCTAAATGTAGTAGAATTCAAAGCCTTATTACTTAGTAGCTACATTGTTGTTGTTTGCTGTCAACAATGACTTTGTATGCTTAAAAATACAGATTCAAACTAAAATTTTAGCATAATATAAAACTAGTAAATAAGTGTAGGTTTAATGTAGATGTAAACTATTTAAAATTTAATACTAAATGTAGTTTAACTTAAACCTAAATGTAGTACAATTAAAAGCTTAATAGCCTAGTAGCTACATTGTCGTTGTTTGCTGTCAACAATGACTCTGTTTGCTTAAAAATACAGATTCAAACTAAAATATTATCATAAAAAAAACTAGTAAAAAATTGTAGGTTAAAAGTAGACGTAAACTAGTTTAAATTTAATACTAAATGTAGTTTAACTTAAACCTAAATGTAGTAGAATTAAAAGCTTAACAGCCTAGTAGCTACATTGTCGTTGTTTGCTGTCAACAATGACTTTGTATGCTTAAAAATACCTATTCAATCTAAAATGTTAGCAAAATATAAAACTGGTAAATGTGTAGGTTTAATGTAGATGTAAAATATTTAAAATTTAATACTAAATGTAGTTTAACTTTCATCTAATCGTAGCAGTAAAACTTTATATTAAGATAATATCATTGCAAACATTAAAATATTGTAATGTTCCGAGACATGACGTTAAACTGCGCTCCTCTTTGTTTGGCACTTTTAGAGCTTAAAAGTGCCTTTCTCTTTTCCATCTTGATGTCTCCCTCCTCTCAAAATGTAATATTAACTAAAATGTAAGCATAATATTAAACTAGTAAATATATGTAGGTTTAAAGTAGACATTAACTATTATAACTTTAAAACTAAATGTAGTATTAACTATCCCTAAATGTAGTAGATATAAAAATACAGATTCAAACTAAACAATTAGCATAATATTAAAACTAGTAAATAAGTGCATGTTTAAAGTAGATGTAAACTATTTCAAATTTAATACTAAGTGTAGTTTAACTTAAACCTAAATGTAGTAGAAATAAAAGCCATATAGCCTAGTAGCTACATTGTCATTGTTTGCTGTCAACAATGACTCTGTTTGCTTAAAAATACAGATTCAAACTAAAATGTTAGCATAATATAAAACTAGTAAATAAGTGTAGGTTTAATGTAGATGTAAACTATTTAAAATTTAATACTAAATGTAGTTTAACTTAAACCTAAATGTAGTAGAATTAAAAGCTTAATAGCCTAGTAGCTACATTGTCGTTGTTTGCTGTCAACAATGACTCTGATTGCTTAAAAATACAGATTCAAACTAAAATATTAGCATAAATAAAACTAGTAAAAAAGTGTAGGTTAAAAGTAGACGTAAACTATTTTAAATTTAATACTAAGTGTAGTTTAACTTAAACCTAAATGTAGTAGAATTAAAAGCTTAATAGCCTAGTAGCTACATTGTTGTTGTTTGCTGTCAACAATGACTTTGTATGCTTAAAAATACAGATTTAAACTAAAATGTTAGCATAATATAAAACTAGTAAATAAGTGTAGGTTTAATGTAGATGTAAACTATTTAAAATTTAATACTAAATGTAGTTTAACTTAAACCTAAATGTAGTAGAATTAAAAGCTTAATAGCCTAGTAGCTACATTGTTGTTGTTTGCTGTCAACAATGACTCTGATTGCTTAAAAATACAGATTCAAACTAAAATATTAGCATAAATAAAACTAGTAAAAAAGTGTAGGTTAAAAGTAGACGTAAACTATTTTAAATTTAATACTAAGTGTAGTTTAACTTAAACCTAAATGTAGTAGAATTAAAAGCTTAATAGCCTAGTAGCTACATTGTTGTTGTTTGCTGTCAACAATGACTTTGTATGCTTAAAAATACAGATTTTATCTAAAATGTAAGCAAAATATAAAAGTAGTAAATGTGTAGGTTTAATGTAGATTTAAACTATTTTAAATTTATTACTAAGTGTAGTTTAACTTAAACCTAAATGTAGTAGAATTAAAAGCTAAATAGCCTAGTAGCTACATTGTCGTTGTTTGCTGTCAACAATGACTCTGTTTGCTTAAAAATACAGATTTAAACTAAAATGTTAGCATAATATAAAACTAGTAAATAAGTGTAGGTTTAATGTAGATGTAAACTATTTAAAATTTAATACTAAATGTAGTTTAACTTAAACTTTAATGTAGTAGAATTCAAAGCTTAATTACTTAGTAGCTACATTGTTGTTGTTTGCTGTCAACAATGACTTTATATGCTTAAAAATACAGATTCAAACTAAAATTTTAGCATAATATAAAACTAGTAAATAAGTGTAGGTTTAATGTAGATGTAAACTATTTAAAATTTAATACTAAATGTAGTTTAACTTAAACCTAAATGTAGTAGAATTAAAAGCTTAATAGCCTAGTAGCTACATTGTCATTGTTTGCTGTCAACAATGACTCTGTTTGCTTAAAAATACAGATTCAAACTAAAATATTAGCATAAAAAAAACTAGTAAAAAAGTGTAGGTTAAAAGTAGACGTAAACTAGTTTAAATTTAATACTAAATGTAGTTTGACTTAAACCTAAATGTAGTAGAATTAAAAGCTTAATAGCCTAGTAGCTACATTGTCATTGTTTGCTGTCAACAATGACTTTGTATGCTTAAAATTACCTATTCAATCTAAAATGTTAGCAAAATATAAAACTGGTAAATGTGTAGGTTTATTGTAGATGTAAACTATTTAAAATTTAATACTAAATGTAGTTTAACTTACATCTAATCGTAGTATTAAAACTTTATATTAAGATAATATCATTGCAAACATTAAAATATTGTAATGTCCCGAGACATGACGTTAAACTGCGCTCCTCTTTGTTTGGCACTTTTAGAGCTTAAAAGTGCCTTTCTCTTTTCCATCTTGATGTCTCCCTCCTTTCAAAATGTAATATTAACTAAAATGTTAGCATAATATTAAACTAGTAAATATATGTAGGTTTAAAGTAGACATTAACTATTATAACTTTAAAACTTAATGTAGTATTAACTATCCATAAATGTAGTAGATATAAAAATTCAGATTCAAACTTAACAATTAGCATAATATTAAAACTAGTAAATAAGTGCATGTTTAAAGTAGATGTAAACTATTTCAAATTTAATACTAAGTGTAGTTTAACTTAAACCTAAATGTAGTAGAAATAAAAGCCAAATAGCCTAGTAGCTACATTGTCATTGTTTGCTGTCAACAATGACTCTGTTTGCTTAAAAATACAGATTCAAACTAAAATATTAGCATAAATAAAACTAGTAAAAAAGTGTAGGTTAAAAGTAGACGTAAACTATTTTAAATTTAATACTAAGTGTAGTTTAACTTAAACCTAAATGTAGTAGAATTAAAAGCTTAATAGCCTAGTAACTACATTGTCATTGTTTGCTGTCAACAATGACTCTGTTTGCTTAAAAATACAGATTTAAACTAAAATGTTAGCATAATACAAAACTAGTAAATAAGTGTAGGTTTAATGTAGATGTAAACTATTTAAAATTTAATACTAAATGTAGTTTAACTTAAACCGAAATGTAGTAGAATTTAAAGCTTAATTACTTAGTAGCTACATTGTTGTTGTTTGCTGTCAACAATGACTTTGTATGCTTAAAAATACAGATTTTATCTAAAATGTAAGCAAAATATAAAAGTAGTAAATGTGTAGGTTTAATGTAGATGTAAACTATTTTAAATTAATTACTAAGTGTAGTTTAACTTAAACCTAAATGTAGTAGAATTAAAAGCTAAATAGCCTAGTAGCTACATTGTTGTTGTTTGCTGTCAACAATGACTCTGTTTGCTTAAAAATACAGATTTAAACTAAAATTTTAGCATAATATAAAACTAGTAAATAAGTGTAGGTTTAATGTAGATGTAAACTATTTAAAATTTAATACTAAATGTAGTTTAACTTAAACCGAAATGTAGTAGAATTTAAAGCTTAATTACTTAGTAGCTACATTGTTGTTGTTTGCTGTCAACAATGACTTTGTATGCTTAAAAATACAGATTCAAACTAAAATTTTAGCATAATATAAAACTAGTAAATAAGTGTAGGTTTAATGTAGATGTAAACTATTTAAAATTTAATACTAAATGTAGTTTAACTTAAACCTAAATGTAGTACAATTAAAAGCTTAATAGCCTAGTAGCTACATTGTCGTAATTTGCTGTCAACAATGACTCTGTTTGCTTAAAAATACAGATTCAAACTAAAATATTAGCATAAAAAAAACTAGTAAAAAAGTGTAGGTTTAATGTAGATGTAAACTATTTAAAATTTAATACTAAATGTAGTTTAACTTAAACCTAAATGTAGTAGAATTAAAAGCTTAATAGCCTAGTAGCTACATTGTCGTTGTTTGCTGTCAACAATGACTCTGATTGCTTAAAAATACAGATTCAAACTAAAATATTAGCATAAATAAAACTAGTAAAAAAGTGTAGGTTAAAAGTAGACGTAAACTATTTTAAATTTAATACTAAGTGTAGTTTAACTTAAACCTAAATGTAGTAGAATTAAAAGCTTAATAGCCTAGTAGCTACATTGTTGTTGTTTGCTGTCAACAATGACTTTGTATGCTTAAAAATACAGATTTAAACTAAAATGTTAGCATAATATAAAACTAGTAAATAAGTGTAGGTTTAATGTAGATGTAAACTATTTAAAATTTAATACTAAATGTAGTTTAACTTAAACCTAAATGTAGTAGAATTAAAAGCTTAATAGCCTAGTAGCTACATTGTCGTTGTTTGCTGTCAACAATGACTCTGATTGCTTAAAAATACAGATTCAAACTAAAATATTAGCATAAATAAAACTAGTAAAAAAGTGTAGGTTAAAAGTAGACGTAAACTATTTTAAATTTAATACTAAGTGTAGTTTAACTTAAACCTAAATGTAGTAGAATTAAAAGCTTAATAGCCTAGTAGCTACATTGTTGTTGTTTGCTGTCAACAATGACTTTGTATGCTTAAAAATACAGATTTTATCTAAAATGTAAGCAAAATATAAAAGTAGTAAATGTGTAGGTTTAATGTAGATTTAAACTATTTTAAATTTATTACTAAGTGTAGTTTAACTTAAACCTAAATGTAGTAGAATTAAAAGCTAAATAGCCTAGTAGCTACATTGTCGTTGTTTGCTGTCAACAATGACTCTGTTTGCTTAAAAATACAGATTTAAACTAAAATGTTAGCATAATACAAAACTAGTAAATAAGTGTAGGTTTAATGTAGATGTAAACTATTTAAAATTTAATACTAAATGTAGTTTAACTTAAACCTAAATGTAGTAGAATTCAAAGCTTAATTACTTAGTAGCTACATTGTTGTTGTTTGCTGTCAACAATGACTTTATATGCTTAAAAATACAGATTCAAACTAAAATTTTAGCATAATATAAAACTAGTAAATAAGTGTAGGTTTAATGTAGATGTAAACTATTTAAAATTTAATACTAAATGTAGTTTAACTTAAACCTAAATGTAGTAGAATTAAAAGCTTAATAGCCTAGTAGCTACATTGTCATTGTTTGCTGTCAACAATGACTCTGTTTGCTTAAAAATACAGATTCAAACTAAAATATTAGCATAAAAAAAACTAGTAAAAAAGTGTAGGTTAAAAGTAGACGTAAACTAGTTTAAATTTAATACTAAATGTAGTTTAACTTAAACCTAAATGTAGTAGAATTAAAAGCTTAATAGCCTAGTAGCTACATTGTCATTGTTTGCTGTCAACAATGACTTTGTATGCTTAAATATACCTATTCAATCTAAAATGTTAGCAAAATATAAAACTGGTAAATGTGTAGGTTTATTGTAGATGTAAACTATTTAAAATTTAATACTAAATGTAGTTTAACTTACATCTAATCGTAGTATTAAAACTTTATATTAAGATAATATCATTGCAAACATTAAAATATTGTAATGTCCCGAGACATGACGTTAAACTGCGCTCCTCTTTGTTTGGCACTTTATGAGCTTAAAAGTGCCTTTCTCTTTTCCATCTTGATGTCTCCCTCCTTTCAAAATGTAATATTAACTAAAATGTTAGCATAATATTAAACTAGTAAATATATGTAGGTTTAAAGTAGACATTAACTATTATAACTTTAAAACTTAATGTAGTATTAACTATCCATAAATGTAGTAGATATAAAAATACAGATTCAAACTTAACAATTAGCATAATATTAAAACTAGTAAATAAGTGCATGTTTAAAGTAGATGTAAACTATTTCAAATTTAATACTAAGTGTAGTTTAACTTAAACCTAAATGTAGTAGAAATAAAAGCCAAATAGCCTAGTAGCTACATTGTCATTGTTTGCTGTCAACAATGACTCTGTTTGCTTAAAAATACAGATTCAAACTAAAATATTAGAATAAATAAAACTAGTAAAAAAGTGTAGGTTAAAAGTAGACGTAAACTATTTTAAAATTAATACTAAGTGTAGTTTAACTTAAACCTAAATGTAGTAGAATTAAAAGCTTAATAGCCTAGTAGCTACATTGTCGTTGTTTGCTGTCAACAATGACTCTGTTTGCTTAAAAATACAGATTCAAACTAAAATGTTAGCATAATATAAAACTAGTAAATAAGTGTAGGTTTAATGTAGATGTAAACTATTTAAAATTTAATACTATATGTAGTTTAACTTAAACCTAAATGTAGTAGAATTAAAAGCTTAATAGCCTAGTAGCTACATTGTCGTTGTTTGCTGTCAACAATGACTCTGATTGCTTAAAAATACAGATTCAAACTAAAATATTAGCTTAAATAAAACTAGTAAAAAAGTGTAGGTTAAAAGTAGACGTAAACTATTTTAAATTTAATACTAAGTGTAGTTTAACTTAAACCTAAATGTAGTAGAATTAAAAGCTAAATAGCCTAGTAGCTACATTGTCGTTGTTTGCTGTCAACAATGACTCTGTTTGCTTAAAAATACAGATTTAAACTAAAATGTTAGCATAATACAAAACTAGTAAATAAGTGTAGGTTTAATGTAGATGTAAACTATTTAAAATTTAATACTAAATGTAGTTTAACTTAAACCTAAATGTAGTAGAATTTAAAGCTTAATTACTTAGTAGCTACATTGTTGTTGTTTGCTGTCAACAATGACTTTGTATGCTTAAAAATACAGATTTTATCTAAAATGTAAGCAAAATATAAAAGTAGTAAATGTGTAGGTTTAATGTAGATTTAAACTATTTTAAATTTAATACTAAATGTAGTTTAACTTAAACCTAAATGTAGTAGAATTAAAAGCTTAACAGCCTAGTAGCTACATTGTCGTTGTTTGCTGTCAACAATGACTTTGTATGCTTAAAAATACCTATTCAATCTAAAATGTTAGCAAAATATAAAACTGGTAAATGTGTAGGTTTATTGTAGATGTAAACTTTTTAAAATTTAATACTAAATGTAGTTTAACTTACATCTAATCGTAGTAGTAAAACTTTATATTAAGATAATATCATTGCAAACATTAAAATATTGTAATGTCCCGAGACATGACGGTAAACTGCGCTCCTCTTTGTTTGGCACTTTTAGAGCTTAAAAGTGCCTTTCTCTTTTCCATCTTGATGTCTCCCTCCTTTCAAAATGTAATATTAACTAAAATGTTAGCATAATATTAAACTAGTAAATATATGTAGGTTTAAAGTAGACATTAACTATTATAACTTTAAAACTTAATGTAGTATTAACTATCCCTAAATGTAGTAGATATAAAAATACAGATTCAAACTAAACAATTAGCATAATATTAAAACTAGTAAATAAGTGCATGTTTAAAGTAGATGCAAACTATTTCAAATTTAATACTAAGTGTAGTTTAACTTAAACCTAAATGTAGTAGAAATAAAAGCTAAATAGCCTAGTAGCTACATTGTCATTGTTTGCTGTCAACAATGACTCTGTTTGCTTAAAAATACAGATTCAAACTAAAATATTAGAATAAATAAAACTAGTAAAAAAGTCTAGGTTAAAAGTAGACGTAAACTATTTTAAATTTAATACTAAGTGTAGTTTAACTTAAACCTAAATGTAGTAGAATTAAAAGCTTAATAGCCTAGTAACTACATTGTCATTGTTTGCTGTCAACAATGACTCTGTTTGCTTAAAAATACAGATTTAAACTAAAATGTTAGCATAATACAAAACTAGTAAATAAGTGTAGGTTTAATGTAGATGTAAACTATTTAAAATTTAATACTAAATGTAGTTTAACTTAAACCTAAATGTAGTAGAATTTAAAGCTTAATTACTTAGTAGCTACATTGTTGTTGTTTGCTGTCAACAATGACTTTGTATGCTTAAAAATACAGATTTTATCTAAAATGTAAGCAAAATATAAAAGTAGTAAATGTGTAGGTTTAATGTAGATGTAAACTATTTTAAATTAATTACTAAGTGTAGTTTAACTTAAACCTAAATGTAGTAGAATTAAAAGCTAAATAGCCTAGTAGCTACATTGTCGTTGTTTGCTGTCAACAATGACTCTGTTTGCTTAAAAATACAGATTTAAACTAAAATGTTAGCATAATACAAAACTAGTAAATAAGTGTAGGTTTAATGTAGATGTAAACTATTTAAAATTTAATACTAAATGTAGTTTAACTTAAATCTAAATGTAGTAGAATTAAAAGCTTAATAGCCTAGTAGCTACATTGTCGTTGTTTGCTGTCAACAATGACTCTGTTTGCTTAAAAATACAGATTCAAACTAAAATATTAGCATAAATAAAACTAGTAAAAAAATGTAGGTTAAAAGTAGACGTAAAATAGTTTAAATTTAATACTAAGTGTAGTTTAACTTAAACCTAAATGTAGTAGAATTAAAAGCTAAATAGCCTAGTAGCTACATTGTCGTTGTTTGCTGTCAACAATGACTCTGTTTGCTTAAAAATACAGATTTAAACTAAAATGTTAGCATAATACAAAACTAGTAAATAAGTGTAGGTTTAATGTAGATGTAAACTATTTAAATTTAATACTAAATGTAGTTTAACTTAAACCTAAATGTAGTAGAATTCAAAGCTTAATAGCCTAGTAGCTACATTGTTGTTGTTTGCTGTCAACAATGACTCTGTTTGCTTAAAAATACAGATTCAAACTAAAATATTAGCATAAAAAAAACTAGTAAAAAAGTGTAGGTTAAAAGTAGACGTAAAATAGTTTAAATTTAATACTAAGTGTAGTTTAACTTAAACCTAAATGTAGTAGAATTAAAAGCTAAATAGCCTAGTAGCTACATTGTCGTTGTTTGCTGTCAACAATGACTCTGTTTGCTTAAAAATACAGATTTAAACTAAAATGTTAGCATACTACAAAACTAGTAAATAAGTGTAGGTTTAATGTAGATGTAAACTATTTAAAATTTAATACTAAATGTAGTTTAACTTAAACCTAAATGTAGTAGAATTCAAAGCTTAATAGCCTAAAAGCTACATTGTTGTTGTTTGCTGTCAACAATGACTATGTTTGCTTAAAAATACAGATTCAAACTAAAATATTAGCATAATATAAAACTAGTAAAAAAGTGTAGGTTAAAAGTAGACGTAAACTAGTTTAAATTTAATACTAAGTGTAGTTTAACTTAAACCTAAATGTAGTAGAATTAAAAGCTAAATAGCCTAGTAGCTACATTGTCGTTGTTTGCTGTCAACAATGACTCTGTTTGCTTAAAAATACAGATTTAAACTAAAATGTTAGCATAATACAAAACTAGTAAATAAGTGTAGGTTTAATGTAGATGTAAACTATTTAAAATTTAATACTAAATGTAGTTTAACTTAAACCTAAATGTAGTAGAATTCTAAGCTTAATTACTTAGTAGCTACATTGTTGTTGTTTGCTGTCAACAATGACTTTGTATGCTTAAAAATACAGATTCAAACTAAAATTTTAGCATAATATAAAACTAGTAAATAAGTGTAGGTTTAATGTAGATGTAAACTATTTAAAATTTAATACTAAATGTAGTTTAACTTAAACCTAAATGTAGTACAATTAAAAGCTTAATAGCCTAGTAGCTACATTGTCGTAATTTGCTGTCAACAATGACTCTGTTTGCTTAAAAATACAGATTCAAACTAAAATATTAGCATAAAAAAAACTAGTAAAAAAGTGTAGGTTTAATGTAGATGTAAACTATTTAAAATTTAATACTAAATGTAGTTTAACTTAAACCTAAATGTAGTAGAATTAAAAGCTTAATAGCCTAGTAGCTACATTGTCGTTGTTTGCTGTCAACAATGACTCTGATTGCTTAAAAATACAGATTCAAACTAAAATATTAGCATAAATAAAACTAGTAAAAAAGTGTAGGTTAAAAGTAGACGTAAACTATTTTAAATTTAATACTAAGTGTAGTTTAACTTAAACCTAAATGTAGTAGAATTAAAAGCTTAATAGCCTAGTAGCTACATTGTTGTTGTTTGCTGTCAACAATGACTTTGTATGCTTAAAAATACAGATTTAAACTAAAATGTTAGCATAATATAAAACTAGTAAATAAGTGTAGGTTTAATGTAGATGTAAACTATTTAAAATTTAATACTAAATGTAGTTTAACTTAAGCCTAAATGTAGTAGAATTAAAAGCTTAATAGCCTAGTAGCTACATTGTCGTTGTTTGCTGTCAACAATGACTCTGATTGCTTAAAAATACAGATTCAAACTAAAATATTAGCATAAATAAAACTAGTAAAAAAGTGTAGGTTAAAAGTAGACGTAAACTATTTTAAATTTAATACTAAGTGTAGTTTAACTTAAACCTAAATGTAGTAGAATTAAAAGCTTAATAGCCTAGTAGCTACATTGTTGTTGTTTGCTGTCAACAATGACTTTGTATGCTTAAAAATACAGATTTTATCTAAAATGTAAGCAAAATATAAAAGTAGTAAATGTGTAGGTTTAATGTAGATTTAAACTATTTTAAATTTATTACTAAGTGTAGTTTAACTTAAACCTAAATGTAGTAGAATTAAAAGCTAAATAGCCTAGTAGCTACATTGTCGTTGTTTGCTGTCTACAATGACTCTGTTTGCTTAAAAATACAGATTTAAACTAAAATGTTAACATAATACAAAACTAGTAAATAAGTGTAGGTTTAATGTAGATGTAAACTATTTAAAATTTAATACTAAATGTAGTTTAACTTAAACCTAAATGTAGTAGAATTAAAAGCTTAACAGCCTAGTAGCTACTTTGTCGTTGTTTGCTGTCAACAATGACTTTGTATGCTTAAAAATACCTATTCAATCTAAAATGTTAGCAAAATATAAAACTGGTAAATGTGTAGGTTTATTGTAGATGTAAACTATTTAAAATTTAATACTAAATGTAGTTTAACTTACATCTAATCGTAGTATTAAAACTTTATATTAAGATAATATCATTGCAAACATTAAAATATTGTAATGTCCCGAGACATGACGTTAAACTGCGCTCCTCTTTGTTTGGCACTTTTAGAGCTTAAAAGTGCCTTTCTCTTTTCCTTCTTGATGTCTCCCTCCTTTCAAAATGTAATATTAACTAAAATGTTAGCATAATATTAAACTAGTAAATATATGTAGGTTTAAAGTAGACATTAACTATTATAACTTTAAAACTTAATGTAGTATTAACTATCCATAAATGTAGTAGATATAAAAATACAGATTCAAACTTAACAATTAGCATAATATTAAAACTAGTAAATAAGTGCATGTTTAAAGTAGATGTAAACTATTTCAAATTTAATACTAAGTGTAGTTTAACTTAAACCTAAATGTACTAGAAATAAAAGCCAAATAGCCTAGTAGCTACATTGTCATTGTTTGCTGTCAACAATGACTCTGTTTGCTTAAAAATACAGATTCAAACTAAAATATTAGCATAATACAAAACTAGTAAATAAGTGTAGGTTTAATGTAGATGTAAACTATTTAAAATTTAATACTAAATGTAGTTTAACTTAAACCTAAATGTAGTAGAATTCAAAGCTTAAAAGCCTAGTAGCTACATTGTTGTTGTTTGCTGTCAACAATGACTTTGTATGCTTAAAAATACAGATTTAAACTAAAATATTAGCATAATATAAAACTAGTAAATAAGTGTAGGTTTAATGTAGATGTAAACTATTTAAAATTTAATACTAAATGTAGTTTAACTTAAACCTAAATGTAGTAGAATTAAAAGCTTAATAGCCTAGTAGCTACATTGTCGTTGTTTGCTGTCAACAATGACTCTGTTTGCTTAAAAATACAGATTTAAACTAAAATATTAGCATAAATAAAACTAGTAAAAAAGTGTAGGTTAAAAGTAGACGTAAACTAGTTTAAATTTAATACTAAGTGTAGTTTAACTTAAACCTAAATGTAGTAGAATTAAAAGCTAAATAGCCTAGTAGCTACATCGTCGTTGTTTGCTGTCAACAATGACTCTGTTTGCTTAAAAATACAGATTTAAACTAAAATGTTAGCATAATACAAAACTAGTAAATAAGTGTAGGTTTAATGTAGATGTAAACTATTTAAAATTTAATACTAAATGTAGTTTAACTTAAACCTAAATGTAGTAGAATTCAAAGCTTAATTACTTAGTAGCTACATTGTTGTTGTTTGCTGTCAACAATGACTTTGTATGCTTAAAAATACAGATTCAAACTAAAATTTTAGCATAATATAAAACTAGTAAATAAGTGTAGGTGTAATGTAGATGTAAACTATTTAAAATTTAATACTTAATGTAGTTTAACTTAAACCTTAATGTAGTACAATTAAAAGCTTAATAGCCTAGTAGCTACATTGTCGTTGTTTGCTGTCAACAATGACTTTGTTTGCTTAAAAATACAGATTCAAACTAAAATATTAGCATAAAAAAAACTAGTAAAAAAGTGTAGGTTAAAAGTAGACGTAAACTATTTAAAATTTAATACTAAATGTAGTTTAACTTAAACCTAAATGTAGTAGAATTCAAAGCTTAATAGCCTAAAAGCTACATTGTTGTTGTTTGCTGTCAACAATGACTATGTTTGCTTAAAAATACAGATTCAAACTAAAATATTAGCATAATATAAAACTAGTAAAAAAGTGTAGGTTAAAAGTAGACGTAAACTAGTTTAAATTTAATACTAAGTGTAGTTTAACTTAAACCTAAATGTAGTAGAATTAAAAGCTAAATAGCCTAGTAGCTACATTGTCGTTGTTTGCTGTCAACAATGACTCTGTTTGCTTAAAAATACAGATTTAAACTAAAATGTTAGCATAATACAAAACTAGTAAATAAGTGTAGGTTTAATGTAGATGTAAACTATTTAAAATTTAATACTAAATGTAGTTTAACTTAAACCTAAATGTAGTAGAATTCTAAGCTTAATTACTTAGTAGCTACATTGTTGTTGTTTGCTGTCAACAATGACTTTGTATGCTTAAAAATACAGATTCAAACTAAAATTTTAGCATAATATAAAACTAGTAAATAAGTGTAGGTTTAATGTAGATGTAAACTATTTAAAATTTAATACTAAATGTAGTTTAACTTAAACCTAAATGTAGTACAATTAAAAGCTTAATAGCCTAGTAGCTACATTGTCGTTGTTTGCTGTCAACAATGACTCTGTTTGCTTAAAAATACAGATTCAAACTAAAATATTAGCATAAAAAAAACTAGTAAAAAAGTGTAGGTTAAAAGTAGACGTAAACTAGTTTAAATTTAATACTAAGTGTAGTTTAACTTAAACCTAAATGTAGTAGAATTAAAAGCTAAATAGCCTAGTAGCTACATTGTCGTTGTTTGCTGTCAACAATGACTCTGTTTGCTTAAAAATACAGATTTAAACTAAAATGTTAGCATAATACAAAACTAGTAAATAAGTGTAGGTTTAATGTAGATGTAAACTATTTAAAATTTAATACTAAATGTAGTTTAACTTAAACCTAAATGTAGTAGAATTCTAAGCTTAATTACTTAGTAGCTACATTGTTGTTGTTTGCTGTCAACAATGACTTTGTATGCTTAAAAATACAGATTCCAACTAAAATTTTAGCATAATATAAAACTAGTAAATAAGTGTAGGTTTAATGTAGATGTAAACTATTTAAAATTTAATACTAAATGTAGTTTAACTTAAACCTAAATGTAGTACAATTAAAAGCTTAATAGCCTAGTAGCTACATTGTCGTTGTTTGCTGTCAACAATGACTCTGTTTGCTTAAAAATACAGATTCAAACTAAAATATTAGCATAAAAAAAACTAGTAAAAAAGTGTAGGTTAAAAGTAGACGTAAACTAGTTTAAATTTAATACTAAATGTAGTTTAACTTAAACCTAAATGTAGTAGAATTAAAAGCTTAACAGCCTAGTAGCTACATTGTCGTTGTTTGCTGTCAACAATGACTTTGTATGCTTAAAAATACCTATTCAATCTAAAATGTTAGCAAAATATAAAACTGGTAAATGTGTAGGTTTAATGTAGATGTAAAATATTTAAAATTTAATACTAAATGTAGTTTAACTTACATCTAATCGTAGCAGTAAAACTTTATATTAAGATAATATCATTGCAAACATTAAAATATTGTAATGTTCCGAGACATGACGTTAAACTGCGCTCCTCTTTGTTTGGCACTTTTAGAGCTTAAAAGTGCCTTTCTCTTTTCCATCTTGATGTCTCCCTCCTCTCAAAATGTAATATTAACTAAAATGTAAGCATAATATTAAACTAGTAAATATATGTAGGTTTAAAGTAGACATTAACTATTATAACTTTAAAACTAAATGTAGTATTAACTATCCCTAAATGTAGTAGATATAAAAATACAGATTCAAACTAAACAATTAGCATAATATTAAAACTAGTAAATAAGTGCATGTTTAAAGTAGATGTAAACTATTTCAAATTTAATACTAAGTGTAGTTTAACTTAAACCTAAATGTAGTAGAAATAAAAGCCATATAGCCTAGTAGCTACATTGTCGTTGTTTGCTGTCAACAATGACTCTGATTGCTTAAAAATACAGATTCAAACTAAAATATTAGCATAAATAAAACTAGTAAAAAAGTGTAGGTTAAAAGTAGACGTAAACTATTTTAAATTTAATACTAAGTGTAGTTTAACTTAAACCTAAATGTAGTAGAAATAAAAGCCATATAGCCTAGTAGCTACATTGTCATTGTTTGCTGTCAACAATGACTCTGTTTGCTTAAAAATACAGATTCAAACTAAAATGTTAGCATAATATAAAACTAGTAAATAAGTGTAGGTTTAATGTAGATGTAAACTATTTAAAATTTAATACTAAATGTAGTTTAACTTAAACCTAAATGTAGTAGAATTAAAAGCTTAATAGCCTAGTAGCTACATTGTTGTTGTTTGCTGTCAACAATGACTTTGTATGCTTAAAAATACAGATTTTATCTAAAATGTAAGCAAAATATAAAAGTAGTAAATGTGTAGGTTTAATGTAGATTTAAACTATTTTAAATTTATTACTAAGTGTAGTTTAACTTAAACCTAAATGTAGTAGAATTAAAAGCTTAATAGCCTAGTAGCTACATTGTTGTTGTTTGCTGTCAACAATGACTTTGTATGCTTAGAAATACAGATTTTATCTAAAATGTAAGCAAAATATAAAAGTAGTAAATGTGTAGGTTTAATGTAGATTTAAACTATTTTAAATTTAATACTAAATGTAGTTTAACTTAAACCTAAATGTAGTAGAATTCAAAGCTTAATAGCCTAAAAGCTACATTGTTGTTGTTTGCTGTCAACAATGACTATGTTTGCTTAAAAATACAGATTCAAACTAAAATTTTAGCATAATATAAAACTAGTAAATAAGTGTAGGTTTAATGTAGATGTAAACTATTTAAAATTTAATACTAAATGTAGTTTAACTTAAACCTAAATGTAGTACAATTAAAAGCTTAATAGCCTAGTAGCTACATTGTCGTTGTTTGCTGTCAACAATGACTTTGTATGCTTAAAAATACCTATTCAATCTAAAATGTTAGCAAAATATAAAACTGGTAAATGTGTAGGTTTATAGTAGATGTAAACTATTTAAAATTTAATACTAAATGTAGTTTAACTTACATCTAATCGTAGTATTAAAACTTTATATTAAGATAATATCATTGCAAACATTAAAATATTGTAATGTCCCGAGACATGACGTTAAACTGCGCTCCTCTTTGTTTGGCACTTTTAGAGCTTAAAAGTGCCTTTCTCTTTTCCATCTTGATGTCTCCCTCCTTTCAAAATGTAATATTAACTAAAATGTTAGCATAATATTAAACTAGTAAATATATGTAGGTTTAAAGTAGACATTAACTATTATAACTTTAAAACTTAATGTAGTATTAACTATCCATAAATGTAGTAGATATAAAAATACAGATTCAAACTTAACAATTAGCATAATATTAAAACTAGTAAATAAGTGCATGTTTAAAGTAGATGTAAACTATTTCAAATTTAATACTAAGTGTAGTTTAACTTAAACCTAAATGTACTAGAAATAAAAGCCAAATAGCCTAGTAGCTACATTGTCATTGTTTGCTGTCAACAATGACTCTGTTTGCTTAAAAATACAGATTCAAACTAAAATATTAGCATAATACAAAACTAGTAAATAAGTGTAGGTTTAATGTAGATGTAAACTATTTAAAATTTAATACTAAATGTAGTTTAACTTAAACCTAAATGTAGTAGAATTCAAAGCTTAATAGCCTAGTAGCTACATTGTTGTTGTTTGCTGTCAACAATGACTTTGTATGCTTAAAAATACAGATTTAAACTAAAATTTTAGCATAATATAAAACTAGTAAATAAGTGTAGGTTTAATGTAGATGTAAACTATTTAAAATTTAATACTAAATGTAGTTTAACTTAAACCTAAATGTAGTAGAATTAAAAGCTTAATAGCCTAGTAGCTACATTGTCGTTGTTTGCTGTCAACAATGACTCTGTTTGCTTAAAAATACAGATTCAAACTAAAATATTAGCATAAATAAAACTAGTAAAAAAGTGTAGGTTAAAAGTAGACGTAAACTAGTTTAAATTTAATACTAAGTGTAGTTTAACTTAAACCTAAATGTAGTAGAATTAAAAGCTAAATAGCCTAGTAGCTACATCGTCGTTGTTTGCTGTCAACAATGACTCTGTTTGCTTAAAAATACAGATTTAAACTAAAATGTTAGCATAATACAAAACTAGTAAATAAGTGTAGGTTTAATGTAGATGTAAACTATTTAAAATTTAATACTAAATGTAGTTTAACTTAAACCTAAATGTAGTAGAATTCAAAGCTTAATTACTTAGTAGCTACATTGTTGTTGTTTGCTGTCAACAATGACTTTGTATGCTTAAAAATACAGATTCAAACTAAAATTTTAGCATAATATAAAACTAGTAAATAAGTGTAGGTTTAATGTAGATGTAAACTATTTAAAATTTAATACTTAATGTAGTTTAACTTAAACCTTAATGTAGTACAATTAAAAGCTTAATAGCCTAGTAGCTACATTGTCGTTGTTTGCTGTCAACAATGACTTTGTTTGCTTAAAAATACAGATTCAAACTAAAATATTAGCATAAAAAAAACTAGTAAAAAAGTGTAGGTTAAAAGTAGACGTAAACTAGTTTAAATTTAATACTAAATGTAGTTTAACTTGAACCTAAATGTAGTAGAATTAAAAGCTTAACAGCCTAGTAGCTACTTTGTCGTTGTTTGCTGTCAACAATGACTTTGTATGCTTAAAAATACCTATTCAATCTAAAATGTTAGCAAAATATAAAACTGGTAAATGTGTAGGTTTAATGTAGATGTAAAATATTTAAAATTTAATACTAAATGTAGTTTAACTTACATCTAATCGTAGTATTAAAACTTTATATTAAGATAATATCATTGCAAACATTAAAATATTGTAATGTCCCGAGACATGACGTTAAACTGCGCTCCTCTTTGTTTGGCACTTTTAGAGCTTAAAAGTGCCTTTCTCTTTTCCATCTTGATGTCTCCCTCCTTTCAAAATGTAATATTAACTAAAATGTTAGCATAATATTAAACTAGTAAATATATGTAGGTTTAAAGTAGACATTAACTATTATAACTTTAAAACTTAATGTAGTATTAACTATCCATAAATGTAGTAGATATAAAAATACAGATTCAAACTTAACAATTAGCATAATATTAAAACTAGTAAATAAGTGCATGTTTAAAGTAGATGTAAACTATTTCAAATTTAATACTAAGTGTAGTTTAACTTAAACCTAAATGTAGTAGAAATAAAAGCCAAATAGCCTAGTAGCTACATTGTCATTGTTTGCTGTCAACAATGACTCTGTTTGCTTAAAAATACAGATTCAAACTAAAATATTAGCATAATACAAAACTAGTAAATAAGTGTAGGTTTAATGTAGATGTAAACTATTTAAAATTTAATACTAAATGTAGTTTAACTTAAACCTAAATGTAGTAGAATTCAAAGCTTAATAGCCTAGTAGCTACATTGTTGTTGTTTGCTGTCAACAATGACTTTGTATGCTTAAAAATACAGATTTAAACTAAAATTTTAGCATAATATAAAACTAGTAAATAAGTGTAGGTTTAATGTAGATGTAAACTATTTAAAATTTAATACTAAATGTAGTTTAACTTAAACCTAAATGTAGTAGAATTAAAAGCTTAATAGCCTAGTAGCTACATTGTCGTTGTTTGCTGTCAACAATGACTCTGTTTGCTTAAAAATACAGATTCAAACTAAAATATTAGCATAAATAAAACTAGTAAAAAAGTGTAGGTTAAAAGTAGACGTAAACTAGTTTAAATTTAATACTAAGTGTAGTTTAACTTAAACCTAAATGTAGTAGAATTAAAAGCTAAATAGCCTAGTAGCTACATCGTCGTTGTTTGCTGTCAACAATGACTCTGTTTGCTTAAAAATACAGATTTAAACTAAAATGTTAGCATAATACAAAACTAGTAAATAAGTGTAGGTTTAATGTAGATGTAAACTATTTAAAATTTAATACTAAATGTAGTTTAACTTAAACCTAAATGTAGTAGAATTCAAAGCTTAATTACTTAGTAGCTACATTGTTGTTGTTTGCTGTCAACAATGACTTTGTATGCTTAAAAATACAGATTCAAACTAAAATTTTAGCATAATATAAAACTAGTAAATAAGTGTAGGTTTAATGTAGATGTAAACTATTTAAAATTTAATACTTAATGTAGTTTAACTTAAACCTTAATGTAGTACAATTAAAAGCTTAATAGCCTAGTAGCTACATTGTCGTTGTTTGCTGTCAACAATGACTTTGTTTGCTTAAAAATACAGATTCAAACTAAAATATTAGCATAAAAAAAACTAGTAAAAAAGTGTAGGTTAAAAGTAGACGTAAACTAGTTTAAATTTAATACTAAATGTAGTTTAACTTGAACCTAAATGTAGTAGAATTAAAAGCTTAACAGCCTAGTAGCTACTTTGTCGTTGTTTGCTGTCAACAATGACTTTGTATGCTTAAAAATACCTATTCAATCTAAAATGTTAGCAAAATATAAAACTGGTAAATGTGTAGGTTTAATGTAGATGTAAAATATTTAAAATTTAATACTAAATGTAGTTTAACTTACATCTAATCGTAGTATTAAAACTTTATATTAAGATAATATCATTGCAAACATTAAAATATTGTAATGTCCCGAGACATGACGTTAAACTGCGCTCCTCTTTGTTTGGCACTTTTAGAGCTTAAAAGTGCCTTTCTCTTTTCCATCTTGATGTCTCCCTCCTTTCAAAATGTAATATTAACTAAAATGTTAGCATAATATTAAACTAGTAAATATATGTAGGTTTAAAGTAGACATTAACTATTATAACTTTAAAACTTAATGTAGTATTAACTATCCATAAATGTAGTAGATATAAAAATACAGATTCAAACTTAACAATTAGCATAATATTAAAACTAGTAAATAAGTGCATGTTTAAAGTAGATGTAAACTATTTCAAATTTAATACTAAGTGTAGTTTAACTTAAACCTAAATGTAGTAGAAATAAAAGCCAAATAGCCTAGTAGCTACATTGTCATTGTTTGCTGTCAACAATGACTCTGTTTGCTTAAAAATACAGATTCAAACTAAAATATTAGCATAATACAAAACTAGTAAATAAGTGTAGGTTTAATGTAGATGTAAACTATTTAAAATTTAATACTAAATGTAGTTTAACTTAAACCTAAATGTAGTAGAATTCAAAGCTTAATAGCCTAGTAGCTACATTGTTGTTGTTTGCTGTCAACAATGACTTTGTATGCTTAAAAATACAGATTTAAACTAAAATTTTAGCATAATATAAAACTAGTAAATAAGTGTAGGTTTAATGTAGATGTAAACTATTTAAAATTTAATACTAAATGTAGTTTAACTTAAACCTAAATGTAGTAGAATTAAAAGCTTAATAGCCTAGTAGCTACATTGTCGTTGTTTGCTGTCAACAATGACTCTGTTTGCTTAAAAATACAGATTCAAACTAAAATATTAGCATAAATAAAACTAGTAAAAAAGTGTAGGTTAAAAGTAGACGTAAACTAGTTTAAATTTAATACTAAGTGTAGTTTAACTTAAACCTAAATGTAGTAGAATTAAAAGCTAAATAGCCTAGTAGCTACATCGTCGTTGTTTGCTGTCAACAATGACTCTGTTTGCTTAAAAATACAGATTTAAACTAAAATGTTAGCATAATACAAAACTAGTAAATAAGTGTAGGTTTAATGTAGATGTAAACTATTTAAAATTTAATACTAAATGTAGTTTAACTTAAACCTAAATGTAGTAGAATTCAAAGCTTAATTACTTAGTAGCTACATTGTTGTTGTTTGCTGTCAACAATGACTTTGTATGCTTAAAAATACAGATTCAAACTAAAATTTTAGCATAATATAAAACTAGTAAATAAGTGTAGGTTTAATGTAGATGTAAACTATTTAAAATTTAATACTTAATGTAGTTTAACTTAAACCTTAATGTAGTACAATTAAAAGCTTAATAGCCTAGTAGCTACATTGTCGTTGTTTGCTGTCAACAATGACTTTGTTTGCTTAAAAATACAGATTCAAACTAAAATATTAGCATAATACAAAACTAGTAAATAAGTGTAGGTTTAATGTAGATGTAAACTATTTAAAATTTAATACTAAATGTAGTTTAACTTAAACCTAAATGTAGTAGAATTCAAAGCTTAATAGCCTAGTAGCTACATTGTTGTTGTTTGCTGTCAACAATGACTTTGTATGCTTAAAAATACAGATTTAAACTAAAATTTTAGCATAATATAAAACTAGTAAATAAGTGTAGGTTTAATGTAGATGTAAACTATTTAAAATTTAATACTAAATGTAGTTTAACTTAAACCTAAATGTAGTAGAATTAAAAGCTTAATAGCCTAGTAGCTACATTGTCGTTGTTTGCTGTCAACAATGACTCTGTTTGCTTAAAAATACAGATTCAAACTAAAATATTAGCATAAATAAAACTAGTAAAAAAGTGTAGGTTAAAAGTAGACGTAAACTAGTTTAAATTTAATACTAAGTGTAGTTTAACTTAAACCTAAATGTAGTAGAATTAAAAGCTAAATAGCCTAGTAGCTACATCGTCGTTGTTTGCTGTCAACAATGACTCTGTTTGCTTAAAAATACAGATTTAAACTAAAATGTTAGCATAATACAAAACTAGTAAATAAGTGTAGGTTTAATGTAGATGTAAACTATTTAAAATTTAATACTAAATGTAGTTTAACTTAAACCTAAATGTAGTAGAATTCAAAGCTTAATTACTTAGTAGCTACATTGTTGTTGTTTGCTGTCAACAATGACTTTGTATGCTTAAAAATACAGATTCAAACTAAAATTTTAGCATAATATAAAACTAGTAAATAAGTGTAGGTTTAATGTAGATGTAAACTATTTAAAATTTAATACTTAATGTAGTTTAACTTAAACCTTAATGTAGTACAATTAAAAGCTTAATAGCCTAGTAGCTACATTGTCGTTGTTTGCTGTCAACAATGACTTTGTTTGCTTAAAAATACAGATTCAAACTAAAATATTAGCATAAAAAAAACTAGTAAAAAAGTGTAGGTTAAAAGTAGACGTAAACTAGTTTAAATTTAATACTAAATGTAGTTTAACTTGAACCTAAATGTAGTAGAATTAAAAGCTTAACAGCCTAGTAGCTACTTTGTCGTTGTTTGCTGTCAACAATGACTTTGTATGCTTAAAAATACCTATTCAATCTAAAATGTTAGCAAAATATAAAACTGGTAAATGTGTAGGTTTAATGTAGATGTAAAATATTTAAAATTTAATACTAAATGTAGTTTAACTTACATCTAATCGTAGTATTAAAACTTTATATTAAGATAATATCATTGCAAACATTAAAATATTGTAATGTCCCGAGACATGACGTTAAACTGCGCTCCTCTTTGTTTGGCACTTTTAGAGCTTAAAAGTGCCTTTCTCTTTTCCATCTTGATGTCTCCCTCCTTTCAAAATGTAATATTAACTAAAATGTTAGCATAATATTAAACTAGTAAATATATGTAGGTTTAAAGTAGACATTAACTATTATAACTTTAAAACTTAATGTAGTATTAACTATCCATAAATGTAGTAGATATAAAAATACAGATTTAAACTTAACAATTAGCATAATATTAAAACTAGTAAATAAGTGCATGTTTAAAGTAGATGTAAACTATTTCAAATTTAATACTAAGTGTAGTTTAACTTAAACCTAAATGTAGTAGAAATAAAAGCCAAATAGCCTAGTAGCTACATTGTCATTGTTTGCTGTCAACAATGACTCTGTTTGCTTAAAAATACAGATTCAAACTAAAATATTAGCATAATACAAAACTAGTAAATAAGTGTAGGTTTAATGTAGATGTAAACTATTTAAAATTTAATACTAAATGTAGTTTAACTTAAACCTAAATGTAGTAGAATTCAAAGCTTAATAGCCTAGTAGCTACATTGTTGTTGTTTGCTGTCAACAATGACTTTGTATGCTTAAAAATACAGATTTAAACTAAAATTTTAGCATAATATAAAACTAGTAAATAAGTGTAGGTTTAATGTAGATGTAAACTATTTAAAATTTAATACTAAATGTAGTTTAACTTAAACCTAAATGTAGTAGAATTAAAAGCTTAATAGCCTAGTAGCTACATTGTCGTTGTTTGCTGTCAACAATGACTCTGTTTGCTTAAAAATACAGATTCAAACTAAAATATTAGCATAAATAAAACTAGTAAAAAAGTGTAGGTTAAAAGTAGACGTAAACTAGTTTAAATTTAATACTAAGTGTAGTTTAACTTAAACCTAAATGTAGTAGAATTAAAAGCTAAATAGCCTAGTAGCTACATCGTCGTTGTTTGCTGTCAACAATGACTCTGTTTGCTTAAAAATACAGATTTAAACTAAAATGTTAGCATAATACAAAACTAGTAAATAAGTGTAGGTTTAATGTAGATGTAAACTATTTAAAATTTAATACTAAATGTAGTTTAACTTAAACCTAAATGTAGTAGAATTCAAAGCTTAATTACTTAGTAGCTACATTGTTGTTGTTTGCTGTCAACAATGACTTTGTATGCTTAAAAATACAGATTCAAACTAAAATTTTAGCATAATATAAAACTAGTAAATAAGTGTAGGTTTAATGTAGATGTAAACTATTTAAAATTTAATACTTAATGTAGTTTAACTTAAACCTTAATGTAGTACAATTAAAAGCTTAATAGCCTAGTAGCTACATTGTCGTTGTTTGCTGTCAACAATGACTTTGTTTGCTTAAAAATACAGATTCAAACTAAAATATTAGCATAAAAAAAACTAGTAAAAAAGTGTAGGTTAAAAGTAGACGTAAACTAGTTTAAATTTAATACTAAATGTAGTTTAACTTGAACCTAAATGTAGTAGAATTAAAAGCTTAACAGCCTAGTAGCTACTTTGTCGTTGTTTGCTGTCAACAATGACTTTGTATGCTTAAAAATACCTATTCAATCTAAAATGTTAGCAAAATATAAAACTGGTAAATGTGTAGGTTTAATGTAGATGTAAAATATTTAAAATTTAATACTAAATGTAGTTTAACTTACATCTAATCGTAGTATTAAAACTTTATATTAAGATAATATCATTGCAAACATTAAAATATTGTAATGTCCCGAGACATGACGTTAAACTGCGCTCCTCTTTGTTTGGCACTTTTAGAGCTTAAAAGTGCCTTTCTCTTTTCCATCTTGATGTCTCCCTCCTTTCAAAATGTAATATTAACTAAAATGTTAGCATAATATTAAACTAGTAAATATATGTAGGTTTAAAGTAGACATTAACTATTATAACTTTAAAACTTAATGTAGTATTAACTATCCATAAATGTAGTAGATATAAAAATACAGATTCAAACTTAACAATTAGCATAATATTAAAACTAGTAAATAAGTGCATGTTTAAAGTAGATGTAAACTATTTCAAATTTAATACTAAGTGTAGTTTAACTTAAACCTAAATGTAGTAGAAATAAAAGCCAAATAGCCTAGTAGCTACATTGTCATTGTTTGCTGTCAACAATGACTCTGTTTGCTTAAAAATACAGATTCAAACTAAAATATTAGCATAATACAAAACTAGTAAATAAGTGTAGGTTTAATGTAGATGTAAACTATTTAAAATTTAATACTAAATGTAGTTTAACTTAAACCTAAATGTAGTAGAATTCAAAGCTTAATAGCCTAGTAGCTACATTGTTGTTGTTTGCTGTCAACAATGACTTTGTATGCTTAAAAATACAGATTTAAACTAAAATTTTAGCATAATATAAAACTAGTAAATAAGTGTAGGTTTAATGTAGATGTAAACTATTTAAAATTTAATACTAAATGTAGTTTAACTTAAACCTAAATGTAGTAGAATTAAAAGCTTAATAGCCTAGTAGCTACATTGTCGTTGTTTGCTGTCAACAATGACTCTGTTTGCTTAAAAATACAGATTCAAACTAAAATATTAGCATAAAAAAAACTAGTAAAAAAGTGTAGGTTAAAAGTAGACGTAAACTAGTTTAAATTTAATACTAAATGTAGTTTAACTTGAACCTAAATGTAGTAGAATTAAAAGCTTAACAGCCTAGTAGCTACTTTGTCGTTGTTTGCTGTCAACAATGACTTTGTATGCTTAAAAATACCTATTCAATCTAAAATGTTAGCAAAATATAAAACTGGTAAATGTGTAGGTTTAATGTAGATGTAAAATATTTAAAATTTAATACTAAATGTAGTTTAACTTACATCTAATCGTAGTATTAAAACTTTATATTAAGATAATATCATTGCAAACATTAAAATATTGTAATGTCCCGAGACATGACGTTAAACTGCGCTCCTCTTTGTTTGGCACTTTTAGAGCTTAAAAGTGCCTTTCTCTTTTCCATCTTGATGTCTCCCTCCTTTCAAAATGTAATATTAACTAAAATGTTAGCATAATATTAAACTAGTAAATATATGTAGGTTTAAAGTAGACATTAACTATTATAACTTTAAAACTTAATGTAGTATTAACTATCCATAAATGTAGTAGATATAAAAATACAGATTCAAACTTAACAATTAGCATAATATTAAAACTAGTAAATAAGTGCATGTTTAAAGTAGATGTAAACTATTTCAAATTTAATACTAAGTGTAGTTTAACTTAAACCTAAATGTAGTAGAAATAAAAGCCAAATAGCCTAGTAGCTACATTGTCATTGTTTGCTGTCAACAATGACTCTGTTTGCTTAAAAATACAGATTCAAACTAAAATATTAGCATAATACAAAACTAGTAAATAAGTGTAGGTTTAATGTAGATGTAAACTATTTAAAATTTAATACTAAATGTAGTTTAACTTAAACCTAAATGTAGTAGAATTCAAAGCTTAATAGCCTAGTAGCTACATTGTTGTTGTTTGCTGTCAACAATGACTTTGTATGCTTAAAAATACAGATTTAAACTAAAATTTTAGCATAATATAAAACTAGTAAATAAGTGTAGGTTTAATGTAGATGTAAACTATTTAAAATTTAATACTAAATGTAGTTTAACTTAAACCTAAATGTAGTAGAATTAAAAGCTTAATAGCCTAGTAGCTACATTGTCGTTGTTTGCTGTCAACAATGACTCTGTTTGCTTAAAAATACAGATTCAAACTAAAATATTAGCATAAATAAAACTAGTAAAAAAGTGTAGGTTAAAAGTAGACGTAAACTAGTTTAAATTTAATACTAAGTGTAGTTTAACTTAAACCTAAATGTAGTAGAATTAAAAGCTAAATAGCCTAGTAGCTACATCGTCGTTGTTTGCTGTCAACAATGACTCTGTTTGCTTAAAAATACAGATTTAAACTAAAATGTTAGCATAATACAAAACTAGTAAATAAGTGTAGGTTTAATGTAGATGTAAACTATTTAAAATTTAATACTAAATGTAGTTTAACTTAAACCTAAATGTAGTAGAATTCAAAGCTTAATTACTTAGTAGCTACATTGTTGTTGTTTGCTGTCAACAATGACTTTGTATGCTTAAAAATACAGATTCAAACTAAAATTTTAGCATAATATAAAACTAGTAAATAAGTGTAGGTTTAATGTAGATGTAAACTATTTAAAATTTAATACTTAATGTAGTTTAACTTAAACCTTAATGTAGTACAATTAAAAGCTTAATAGCCTAGTAGCTACATTGTCGTTGTTTGCTGTCAACAATGACTTTGTTTGCTTAAAAATACAGATTCAAACTAAAATATTAGCATAAAAAAAACTAGTAAAAAAGTGTAGGTTAAAAGTAGACGTAAACTAGTTTAAATTTAATACTAAATGTAGTTTAACTTGAACCTAAATGTAGTAGAATTAAAAGCTTAACAGCCTAGTAGCTACTTTGTCGTTGTTTGCTGTCAACAATGACTTTGTATGCTTAAAAATACCTATTCAATCTAAAATGTTAGCAAAATATAAAACTGGTAAATGTGTAGGTTTAATGTAGATGTAAAATATTTAAAATTTAATACTAAATGTAGTTTAACTTACATCTAATCGTAGTATTAAAACTTTATATTAAGATAATATCATTGCAAACATTAAAATATTGTAATGTCCCGAGACATGACGTTAAACTGCGCTCCTCTTTGTTTGGCACTTTTAGAGCTTAAAAGTGCCTTTCTCTTTTCCATCTTGATGTCTCCCTCCTTTCAAAATGTAATATTAACTAAAATGTTAGCATAATATTAAACTAGTAAATATATGTAGGTTTAAAGTAGACATTAACTATTATAACTTTAAAACTTAATGTAGTATTAACTATCCATAAATGTAGTAGATATAAAAATACAGATTCAAACTTAACAATTAGCATAATATTAAAACTAGTAAATAAGTGCATGTTTAAAGTAGATGTAAACTATTTCAAATTTAATACTAAGTGTAGTTTAACTTAAACCTAAATGTAGTAGAAATAAAAGCCAAATAGCCTAGTAGCTACATTGTCATTGTTTGCTGTCAACAATGACTCTGTTTGCTTAAAAATACAGATTCAAACTAAAATATTAGCATAATACAAAACTAGTAAATAAGTGTAGGTTTAATGTAGATGTAAACTATTTAAAATTTAATACTAAATGTAGTTTAACTTAAACCTAAATGTAGTAGAATTAAAAGCTTAATAGCCTAGTAGCTACATTGTCGTTGTTTGCTGTCAACAATGACTCTGTTTGCTTAAAAATACAGATTCAAACTAAAATATTAGCATAAATAAAACTAGTAAAAAAGTGTAGGTTAAAAGTAGACGTAAACTAGTTTAAATTTAATACTAAGTGTAGTTTAACTTAAACCTAAATGTAGTAGAATTAAAAGCTAAATAGCCTAGTAGCTACATCGTCGTTGTTTGCTGTCAACAATGACTCTGTTTGCTTAAAAATACAGATTTAAACTAAAATGTTAGCATAATACAAAACTAGTAAATAAGTGTAGGTTTAATGTAGATGTAAACTATTTAAAATTTAATACTAAATGTAGTTTAACTTAAACCTAAATGTAGTAGAATTCAAAGCTTAATTACTTAGTAGCTACATTGTTGTTGTTTGCTGTCAACAATGACTTTGTATGCTTAAAAATACAGATTCAAACTAAAATTTTAGCATAATATAAAACTAGTAAATAAGTGTAGGTTTAATGTAGATGTAAACTATTTAAAATTTAATACTTAATGTAGTTTAACTTAAACCTTAATGTAGTACAATTAAAAGCTTAATAGCCTAGTAGCTACATTGTCGTTGTTTGCTGTCAACAATGACTTTGTTTGCTTAAAAATACAGATTCAAACTAAAATATTAGCATAAAAAAAACTAGTAAAAAAGTGTAGGTTAAAAGTAGACGTAAACTAGTTTAAATTTAATACTAAATGTAGTTTAACTTGAACCTAAATGTAGTAGAATTAAAAGCTTAACAGCCTAGTAGCTACTTTGTCGTTGTTTGCTGTCAACAATGACTTTGTATGCTTAAAAATACCTATTCAATCTAAAATGTTAGCAAAATATAAAACTGGTAAATGTGTAGGTTTAATGTAGATGTAAAATATTTAAAATTTAATACTAAATGTAGTTTAACTTACATCTAATCGTAGTATTAAAACTTTATATTAAGATAATATCATTGCAAACATTAAAATATTGTAATGTCCCGAGACATGACGTTAAACTGCGCTCCTCTTTGTTTGGCACTTTTAGAGCTTAAAAGTGCCTTTCTCTTTTCCATCTTGATGTCTCCCTCCTTTCAAAATGTAATATTAACTAAAATGTTAGCATAATATTAAACTAGTAAATATATGTAGGTTTAAAGTAGACATTAACTATTATAACTTTAAAACTTAATGTAGTATTAACTATCCATAAATGTAGTAGATATAAAAATACAGATTCAAACTTAACAATTAGCATAATATTAAAACTAGTAAATAAGTGCATGTTTAAAGTAGATGTAAACTATTTCAAATTTAATACTAAGTGTAGTTTAACTTAAACCTAAATGTAGTAGAAATAAAAGCCAAATAGCCTAGTAGCTACATTGTCATTGTTTGCTGTCAACAATGACTCTGTTTGCTTAAAAATACAGATTCAAACTAAAATATTAGCATAATACAAAACTAGTAAATAAGTGTAGGTTTAATGTAGATGTAAACTATTTAAAATTTAATACTAAATGTAGTTTAACTTAAACCTAAATGTAGTAGAATTCAAAGCTTAATAGCCTAGTAGCTACATTGTTGTTGTTTGCTGTCAACAATGACTTTGTATGCTTAAAAATACAGATTTAAACTAAAATTTTAGCATAATATAAAACTAGTAAATAAGTGTAGGTTTAATGTAGATGTAAACTATTTAAAATTTAATACTAAATGTAGTTTAACTTAAACCTAAATGTAGTAGAATTAAAAGCTTAATAGCCTAGTAGCTACATTGTCATTGTTTGCTGTCAACAATGACTCTGTTTGCTTAAAAATACAGATTCAAACTAAAATATTAGCATAAATAAAACTAGTAAAAAAGTGTAGGTTAAAAGTAGACGTAAACTAGTTTAAATTTAATACTAAGTGTAGTTTAACTTAAACCTAAATGTAGTAGAATTAAAAGCTAAATAGCCTAGTAGCTACATCGTCGTTGTTTGCTGTCAACAATGACTCTGTTTGCTTAAAAATACAGATTTAAACTAAAATGTTAGCATAATACAAAACTAGTAAATAAGTGTAGGTTTAATGTAGATGTAAACTATTTAAAATTTAATACTAAATGTAGTTTAACTTAAACCTAAATGTAGTAGAATTCAAAGCTTAATTACTTAGTAGCTACATTGTTGTTGTTTGCTGTCAACAATGACTTTGTATGCTTAAAAATACAGATTCAAACTAAAATTTTAGCATAATATAAAACTAGTAAATAAGTGTAGGTTTAATTTAGATGTAAACTATTTAAAATTTAATACTTAATGTAGTTTAACTTAAACCTTAATGTAGTACAATTAAAAGCTTAATAGCCTAGTAGCTACATTGTCGTTGTTTGCTGTCAACAATGACTTTGTTTGCTTAAAAATACAGATTCAAACTAAAATATTAGCATAAAAAAAACTAGTAAAAAAGTGTAGGTTAAAAGTAGACGTAAACTAGTTTAAATTTAATACTAAATGTAGTTTAACTTGAACCTAAATGTAGTAGAATTAAAAGCTTAACAGCGTAGTAGCTACTTTGTCGTTGTTTGCTGTCAACAATGACTTTGTATGCTTAAAAATACCTATTCAATCTAAAATGTTAGCAAAATATAAAACTGGTAAATGTGTAGGTTTATTGTAGATGTAAACTATTTAAAATTTAATACTAAATGTAGTTTAACTTACATCTAATCGTAGTAGTAAAACTTTATATTAAGATAATATCATTGCAAACATTAAAATATTGTAATGTCCCGAGACATGACGTTAAACTGCGCTCCTCTTTGTTTGGCACTTTTAGAGCTTAAAAGTGCCTTTCTCTTTTCCATCTTGATGTCTCCCTCCTTTCAAAATGTAATATTAACTAAAATGTTAGCATAATATTAAACTAGTAAATATATGTAGGTTTAAAGTAGACATTAACTATTATAACTTTAAAACTTAATGTAGTATTAACTATCCCTAAATGTAGTAGATATAAAAATACAGATTCAAACTAAACAATTAGCATAATATTAAAACTAGTAAATAAGTGCATGTTTAAAGTAGATGTAAACTATTTCAAATTTAATACTAAGTGTTGTTTAACTTAAACCTAAATGTAGTAAAAATAAAAGCTAAATAGCCTAGTAGCTACATTGTCATTGTTTGCTGTCAACAATGACTCTGTTTGCTTAAAAATACAGATTCAAACTAAAATATTAGCATAAATAAAACAAGTAAAAAAGTGTAGGTTAAAAGTAGACGTAAACTATTTTAAATTTAATACTAAGTGTAGTTTAACTTAAACCTAAATGTAGTAGAATTAAAAGCTTAATAGCCTAGTAACTACATTGTCGTTGTTTGCTGTCAACAATGACTCTGTTTGCTTAAAAATACAGATTTAAACTAAAATGTTAGCATAATACAAAACTAGTAAATAAGTGTAGGTTTAATGTAGATGTAAACTATTTAAAATTTAATACTAAATGTAGTTTAACTTAAACCTAAATGTAGTAGAATTTAAAGCTAAATTACTTAGTAGCTACATTGTTGTTGTTTGCTGTCAACAATGACTTTGTATGCTTAAAAATACAGATTCAAACTAAAATTTTAGCATAATATAAAACTAGTAAATAAGTGTAGGTTTAATGTAGATGTAAACTATTTAAAATTTAATACTAAATGTAGTTTAACTTAAACCTAAATGTAGTAGAATTAAAAGCTTAATAGCCTAGTAGCTACATTGTCATTGTTTGCTGTCAACAATGACTCTGTTTGCTTAAAAATACAGATTCAAACTAAAATATTAGCATAAAAAAAACTAGTAAAAAATTGTAGGTTAAAAGTAGACGTAAACTAGTTTAAATTTAATACTAAATGTAGTTTAACTTAAATCTAAATGTAGTAGAATTAAAAGCTTAATAGCCTAGTAGCTACATTGTCGTTGTTTGCTGTCAACAATGACTTTGTATGCTTAAAAATACCTATTCAATCTAAAATGTTAGCAAAATATAAAACTGGTAAATGTGTAGGTTTATTGTAGATGTAAACTATTTAAAATTTAATACTAAATGTAGTTTAACTTACATCTAACCGTAGTAGTAAAACTTTATATTAAGATAATATCATTGCAAACATTAAAATATTGTAATGTCCCGAGAGATGACGTTAAACTGCGCTCCTCTTTGTTTGGCACTTTTAGAGCTTAAAAGTGCCTTTCTCTTTTCCATCTTGATGTCTCCCTCCTTTCAAAATGTAATATTAACTAAAATGTTAGCATAATATTAAACTAGTAAATATATGTAGGTTTAAAGTAGACATTAACTATTATAACTTTAAAACTTAATGTAGTATTAACTATCCCTAAATGTAGTAGATATAAAAATACAAATTCAAACTAAACAATTAGCATAATATTAAAACTAGTAAATAAGTGCCTGTTTAAAGTAGATGTAAACTATTTCAAATTTAATACTAAGTGTAGTTTAACTTAAACCTAAATGTAGTAGAAATAAAAGCTAAATAGCCTAGTAGCTACATTGTCGTTGTTTGCTGTCAACAATGACTCATTTTTGCTTAAAAATACAGATTTAAACTAAAATGTTAGAATAATACAAAACTAGTAATAAGTGTAGGTTTAATGTAGATGTAAACTATTTAAACTTTAATACTAAATGTAGTTTAACTTAAACCTAAATGTAGTAGAATTAAAGCTTAACAGCCTAGTAGCTACATTGTCGTTGTTTGCTGTCAACAATGACTTTGTATGCTTAAAAATACCTATTCAATCTAAAATGTTAGCAAAATATAAAACTGGTAAATGTGTAGGTTTATTGTAGATGTAAACTATTTAAAATATAATACTAAATGTAGTTTAACTTACATCTAATCGTAGTAGTAAAACTTTATATTAAGATAATATCATTGCAAACATTAAAATATTGTAATGTCCTGAGACATGACGTTAAACTGTGCTCCTCTCTTTTTGGCACTTTTAGAGCTTAAAAGTGCCTTTCACTTTTCCATCTTGATGTCTCCCTTGTCTCAAAATGTAATATTAACTAAAATGTTAGCATAATATTAAACTAGTAAATATATGTAGGTTTAAAGTAGACATTAACTATTATAACTTTAAAAGTAAATGTAGTATTAACTTTTCCTAAATGTAGTAGATATAAAAATACAGATTCAAACTAAACAATTAGCATAATATTAAAACTAGTAAATAAGTGCATGTTTAAAGTAGATGTAAACTATTTCAAATTTAATACTAAGTGTAGTTTAACTTTAACCTAAATGTAGTAGAAATAAAAGCTAAATAGCCTAGTAGCTACATTGTCGTTGTTTGCTGTCAACAATGACTCTGTTTGCTTAAAAATACAGATTCAAACTAAAATGTAAGCATAATATAAAACTAGTAAATAAGTGTAGGTTTAAAGTAGACATTAACTATTATAACTTTAAAACTAAATGTAGTATTAACAATCCCTAAATGTAGTAGATATAAAAATACAGATTCAAACTAAAATGTTAGCATAATATAAAACTAGTAAATAAGTGTAGGTTTAATGTAGATGTAAACTATTTAAAATTTAATACTAAATGTAGTTTAACTTAAACCTAAATGTAGTAGAATTAAAAGCTAAATAGCCTAGTAGCTACATTGTCGTTGTTTGCTGTTAACAATGACTCTGTTTTCTTAAAAATACAGATTCAAACTAAAATGTTAGCATAATACAAAACTAGTAAATAAGTGTAGGTTTAATGTAGATGTAAACTATTTAAAATTTAATACTAAGTGTAGTTTAACTTAAACCTAAATGTAGTAGAATTAAAAGCTAAATAGCCTAGTAGCTACATTGTCTTTGTTTGCTGTCAACAATGACTCTGTTTGCTTAAAAATACAGATTTAAACTAAAATATTAGCATAAATAAAACTAGTAAAAAAGTGTAGGTTAAAAGTAGACGTAAACTATTTTAAATTTAATACTAAGTGTAGTTTAACTTAAACCTAAATGTAGTAGAATTAAAAGCTAAATAGCCTAGTAGCTACATTGTCGTTGTTTGCTGTTGACAATGACTCTGTTTGCTTAAAAATAGAGATTTAAACTAAAATGTTAGCATAATATAAAACTAGTAAATAAGTGTAGGTTTAATGTAGATGTAAAATATTTAAAATTTAATACTAAAAATGTAGTTTAACTTAAACCTAAAGGTAGTAGAATTAAAAGCTAAATAGCCTAGTAGCTACATTGTCTTTGTTTGCTGTCAACAATGACTCTGTTTGCTTAAAAATACAGAATCAAACTAAAATGTTAGCATAATATAAAACTTGACAATATATATATAGCTTTATAAAGTGTACATTAAGATTGTAACTTAAAAAGTAAATGTAGAATAAACTTACACTTGAATGTAGTAAAAATAAAATTATAGACTCAATTTAAAATGTTAGCATAAAATAAAATTAGTAAATAAATGCAGGTTTAAAGTAGACGTAAACTATTTAAAATTTAATACTAAATGTGGTAGAATTAAAAGCTAAATAGCCTAGTAGCTACATTGTCATTGTTTGCTGTCAACAATGACTTTGTTTGCTTAAAAATACAGATTCAATCCAAAATGTTAGCAAAATATAAAACTAGTAAATAAATGCAGATTTAATATAAAGCCCTAAGCTTTTGAAAATGTAATACTTAATGTAGTTTAACTTACATCTTATCGTAGTAGTAAAACTTAATATTAAGATAATACCATAGCAAACATTAAAATCTTGTAATGTCCTGAGACATGACGTTAAACTGCGCTCCTCTTTGTTTGGCAATTTTAGAGCTTAAAAGTACTTTTCTTCTTATCCATCTTGATATCTCCCTCCTCTCTAAATGTAATAATAACTAAAATGTTAGCTTAATATATAAGCTTTATAGCTTTTTATCTATATTGTCATCATTGGCTCAATTTATATTTTAATCTAAATGTAAACTTTATTTTCTTTGATCCCTTTAATTTAGTTATTGTTTAAAACATTTTGAGAAAAAATCTAATTTTTTCAGTTTGAAAGTATTTTTTTCAGAGGTTTCCAGTCTAAGAAATCTTTTTTTTTTGGAAGTAGAACAGGTGAGTTTTTTTGTTATTTCACTTTTTTCATTCTAGAAAAATTATAATTAAATATTTGTAGACACTAGTTTACGATGTCATGGCGTAGTTGTTAAACGCATGGCTTCAGAAGCTTGTGTTCTTGGTTCAAATCTTGGTGAACAATGGGATTTAAAATCATAGTATATTTAAGTGCAACCCTTAGTCCATCCATTTTTAATGGGTATCTGACTTGTGTTGGGGAAATTAAAGGCAGTTGGTTATTGTGCTGGCCAAATGATACCCTGCTCATAAACTGATGGGCAATTTAAAAATATGACCTTAACATTACCTGCCCATATATAGACTTAAGTTAGCCGCCGAATGATTTCAATAAAATTATTTTGAGATAAAATCATTCTCTAAGTACAAATAAATATCTTTATATTGTTTTTATCACAAAAATTTGTCTTTTCAGCTTCAGATCAAGAAACAAGAAAGTGAAAAGAGTTTTTCAGAATTCTACACATCATTACCATTAAGGTCAAGTTATTTAACATTTTTAAATGTCTTGTTTTGTTTGTGAATTATTTTGTCCAAAGAATATGATTTTGTTTTGAGTCTTATACCATCTATTTTATGCGTGCCTCTTAGATTGTTTTGAATTTGCTTTCTTATAGTTTAGTTAAGTTTAGTTTGATCCTTTCAGTTTAATAAATATTTTAAAGAAAAAGTCTAATTCTTTTAGTTTGAAAGTATTTTTTCATAGGTTATCAGTTTTCTATCTTTTCGTTATTTCCCTTTTTTTATATTTTAGAAATTATATATTTAATTATATAAAAACACTAGTTAGCCTCATGAATTCAAACTATAATTATTTTAAGGTAAATTTAATCTTTAAGTGAAAAAAAAATATCTATTTATTTTAAAATTTATAAGTATTGTTTTTTGTTTCAGATCTAAAAACATAAAATACTAATAAAAACTGTAGATTTAAACTAATAGTGAAAATTAAAAAACAAACATAAGAGTGAACATTAAAATAATTGTAATGTCCAGAGACATGACGTTAAACTGTGCTCCTCTTTTTTGGCACTTATAGAGCTGAAAAGTGCATTTCTTCTTTTCTATCATCATGTCTGCCTTTTCTATAAAAGTAATATCAACTTACACATAAATATAGTAGAAAAAAAATGCTTCAATAAATGTATTAAACCTTAAAACTAAATGGCATTGTGTTGGACAGCCTAAGCAATACAATGGCATTTCATCCATAAAACTTTTCAAAATATATATTTTATACATAAACTAAAAAAGAACATAACTTAAAATATGCATAAATATAGTATAAACTATTTTCCCCCAAAACCTAAAAGTAATCTATAGTTTCATCTAAGTGTAACTAAATGAGTAACTAAATAGACATAAAATACAAATAAAACTGTAGGTTAAAACTAATAGTCAAATAGTATAATAGTCCTGTATAAAAGTAATATCAACTTACACATAAAACTAGTAGAATAAAATGCTATAAAAAAGTATTAAACCCTAAACTTAAAATGGCATTGTGTTGGACAGCCTAAGCAATACAATGGCATTTCATCCGTATAATGTTTCAAATACATAATAATCTAAAAAAGAACAAAACTAAAAATATACATAAATATAATATAAACTATTTCCCCCTAACACCTAAAAGTAGTCTATAGTTTCGTCTAAAAGTAAATTACATGTAAACTTTAGGTAACTAAATAGCCATAAAATACAAATAAAAACTGTAGATTAAAACTCATAGTTAAAATAAAAACCAAAATGATAGTGAACATTAAAATAATTGTAATGTCCTGAGACATGACGTTAAACTGTGCTCCTCTTTTTTGGCACTTTTAGAGCTGAAAAGTGCATTTCTTCTTTTCTATCATCATGTCTGCCTTTTCTATAAAAGTAATATCAACTTACACATAAATATAGTAGAAAAAAAAATGCTTCAATAAATGTATTAAACCTTAAAACTAAATGGCATTGTGTTGGACAGCCTAAGCAATACAATGGCATTTCATCCATAAAACTTTTCAAATATATATTTTATACATAAACTAAAAAAGAACATAACTTAAAATATGCATAAATATAATATAAACTATTTTCCCCCAAAACCTAAAAGTAATCTATAGTTTCATCTAAGTGTAACTAAATGAGTAACTAAATAGTCATAAAATACAAATAAAACTGTAGGCTAAAATTAATAGTCAAATAGTCTAATAGTCTTGTATAAAAGTAATATCAACTTACACATAAAACTAGTAGAATAAAATGCTATAAAAAAGTATTAAACCCTAAACTTAAAATGGCATTGTGTTGGACAGCCTAAGAAATACAATGGCATTTCATCCGTATAATGTTTCAAATACATAATAATCTAAAAATATACATAAATATAATATAAACTATTTCCCCCTAACACCTAAAAGTAGTCTATAGTTTCATCTAAAAGTAAACTACATGTAAACTTTAGGTAACTAAATAGCCATAAAATACAAATAAAAACTGTAGATTAAAACTCATAGTTAAAATAAAAACCAAAATGATAGTGAACATTAAAATAATTGTAATGTCCTGAGACATGACGTTAAACTGTGCTCCTCTTTTTTGGCACTTTTAGAGCTGAAAAGTGCATTTCTTCTTTTCTATCATTATGTCTGCCTTTTCTATAAAAGTAATATCAACTTACACATAAAACAAGTAGAATAAAATGCTATAAAAAAGTATTAAACCCTAAACTTAAAATGGCATTGTGTTGGACAGCCTAAGCAATACAATGGCATTTCATCCATAAAACTTTTCAAATATATATTTTATACATAAACTAAAAAAGAACATAACTTTAAATATGCATAAATATAATATAAACTAATTTCCCCCAAAACCTAAAAGTAATCTATAGTTTCATCTAAGTGTAACTAAATGAGTAACTAAATGAGTAACTAAATAGACATAAAATACAAATAAAACTGTAGGTTAAAACTAATAGTCAAATAGTCTAATTGTCCTGTATAACAGTAATATCAACTTACACATAAAACTAGTAGAATAAAATGCTATAAAAAAGTATTAAACCCTAAACTTAAAATGGCATTGTGTTGGACAGCCTAAGCAATACAATGGCATTTCATCCATATAATGTTTCAAATACATAATAATTTAAAAAAGAGCATAACTAAAAATATACATAAATATAATATAAACTATTTCCTCCTAACACCTAAAAGTAGTCTATAGTTTCGTCTAAAAGTAAACTACATGTAAACTTTAGGTAACTAAATAGCCATAAAATACAAATAAAACTGTAGGTTAAAACTAATAGTCAAATAGTCTAATTGTCCTGTATAAAAGTAATATCAACTTACACATAAAACTAGTAGAATAAAATGCTATAAAAAAGTATTAAACCCTAAACTTAAAATGGCATTGTGTTGGACAGCCTAAGCAATACAATGGCATTTCATCCATAAAACTTTTCAAATATATATTTTATACATAAACTATAAAAGAACATAACTTTAAATATGCATAAATATAATATAAACTAATTTCCTCCAAAACCTAAAAGTAATCTATAGTTTCATCTAAGTGTAACTAAATGAGTAACTAAATGAGTAACTAAATAGACATAAAATACAAATAAAACTGTAGGTTAAAACTAATAGTCAAATAGTCTAATTGTCCTGTATAAAAGTAATATCAACTTACACATAAAACTAGTAGAATAAAATGCTATAAAAAAGTATTAAACCCTAAACTTAAAATGGCATTGTGTTGGACAGCCTAAGCAATACAATGGCATTTCATCCATATAATGTTTCAAATACATAATAATTTAAAAAAGAGCATAACTAAAAATATACATAAATATAATATAAACTATTTCCCCCTAACACCTAAAAGTAGTCTATAGTTTCGTCTAAAAGTAAACTACATGTAAACTTTAGGTAACTAAATAGCCATAAAATACAAATAAAACTGTAGGTTAAAACTAATAGTCAAATAGTCTAATTGTCCTGTATAAAAGTAATATCAACTTACACATAAAACTAGTAGAATAAAATGCTATAAAAAAGTATTAAACCCTAAACTTAAAATGGCATTGTGTTGGACAGCCTAAGCAATACAATGGCATTTCATCCATATAATGTTTCAAATACATAATAATTTAAAAAAGAGCATAACTAAAAATATACATAAATATAATATAAACTATTTCCCCCTAACACCTAAAAGTAGTCTATAGTTTCGTCTAAAAGTAAACTACATGTAAACTTTAGGTAACTAAATAGCCATAAAATACAAATAAAAACTGTAGATTAAAACTCATAGTTAAAATAAAAACCAAAATGATAGTGAACATTAAAATAATTGTAATGTCCTGAGACATGACGTTAAACTGTGCTCCTCTTTTTTGGCACTTTTAGAGCTGAAAAGTGCATTTCTTCTTTTCTATCATCATGTCTGCCTTTTCTATAAAAGTAATATCAACTTACACATAAATATAGTAGAAAAAAAATGCTTCAATAAATGTATTAAACCTTAAAACTAAATGGCATTGTGTTTGACAGCCTAAGCAATACAATGGCATTTCATCCATAAAACTTTTCAAATATATATTTTATACATAAACTAAAAAAGAACATAACTTAAAATATGCATAAATATAATATAAACTATTTCCCCCCAAAACCTAAAAGTAATCTATAGTTTCATCTAAGTGTAACTAAATGAGTAACTAAATAGCCATAAAATACAAATAAAACTGTAGGTTAAAACTAATAGTCAAATAGTCTAATAGTGTTGTATAAAAGTAATATCAACTTACACATAAAACTAGTAGAATAAAATGCTATAAAAAAGTATTAAACCCTAAACTTAAAATGGCATTGTGTTGGACAGCCTAAGCAATACAATGGCATTTCATCTGTATAATGTTTCAAATACATAATAATCTAAAAATATACATAAATATAATATAAACTATTTCCCCCTAACACCTAAAAGTAGTCTATAGTTTCATCTAAAAGTAAACTACATGTAAACTTTAGGTAACTAAATAGCCATAAAATACAAATAAAAACTGTAAATAAAAACTCATAGTTAAAATAAAAACCAAAATGATAGTGAACATTAAAATAATTGTAATGTCCTGAGACATGACGTTAAACTGTGCTCCTCTTTTTTGGCACTTTTAGAGCTGAAAAGTGCATTTCTTCTTTTCTATCATCATGTCTGCCTTTTCTATAAAAGTAATATCAACTTACACATAAAACAAGTAGAATAAAATGCTATAAAAAAGTATTAAACCCTAAACTTAAAATGGCATTGTGTTGGACAGCCTAAGCAATACAATGGCATTTCATCCATAAAACTTTTCAAATATATATTTTATACATAAACTAAAAAAGAACATAACTTAAAATATTCATAAATATAATATAAACTATTTTCCTCCAAAACCTAAAAGTAATCTATAGTTTCATCTAAGTGTAACTAAATGAGTAACTAAATAGACATAAAATACAAATAAAACTGTTAGTTAAAACTAATAGTCAAATAGTCTAATAGTCCTGTATAACAGTAATATCAACTTATACATAAAACTAGTAGAATTAAATGCTATAAAAAAGTATTAAGCCCTAAACTTAAAATGGCATTGTGTTGGACAGCCTAAGCAATACAATGGCATTTCATCCGTATAATGTTTCAAATACATAATAATCTAAAAATATACATAAATATAATATAAACTATTTCCCCCTAACACCTAAAAGTAGTCTATAGTTTCATCTAAAAGTAAACTACATGTAAACTTTAGGTAACTAAATAGCCATAAAATACAAATAAAAACTGTAGATTAAAACTTATAGTTAAAATAAAAACCAAAATGATAGTGAACATTAAAATAATTGTAATGTCCTGAGACATGACGTTAAACTGTGCTCCTCTTTTTTGGCACTTTTAGAGCTGAAAAGTGCATTTCTTCTTTTCTATCATCATGTCTGCCTTTTCTATAAAAGTAATATCAACTTACACATAAATATAGTAGAAAAAAAAATGCTTCAATAAATGTATTAAAACTTAAAACCAAATGGCATTGTGTTGGACAGCCTAAGCAATACAATGGCATTTCATCCATAAAACTTTTCAAATATATATTTTATACATAAAATAAAAAAGAACATAACTTTAAATATGCATAAATATAATATAAACTAATTTCCCCCAAAACCTAAAAGTAATCTATAGTTTCATCTAAGTGTAACTAAATGAGTAACTAAATAGTCATAAAATACAAATAAAACTGTAGGCTAAAATTAATAGTCAAATAGTCTAATAGTGTTGTATAAAAGTAATATCAACTTACACATAAAACTAGTAGAATAAAATGCTATAAAAAAGTATTAAACCCTAAACTTAAAATGGCATTGTGTTGGACAGCCTAAGCAATACAATGGCATTTCATCCTTATAATGTTTCAAATACATAATAATCTAAAAATATACATAAATATAATATAAACTATTTCCCCCTAACACCTAAAAGTAGTCTATAGTTTCATCTAAAAGTAAACTACATGTAAACTTTAGGTAACTAAATAGCCATAAAATACAAATAAAAACTGTAGATTAAAACTCATAGTTAAAATAAAAACCAAAATGATAGTGAACATTAAAATAATTGTAATGTCCTGAGACATGACGTTAAACTGTGCTCCTCTTTTTTGGCACTTTTAGAGCTGAAAAGTGCATTTCTTCTTTTCTATCATCATGTCTGCCTTTTCTATAAAAGTAATATCAACTTACACATAAAACAAGTAGAATAAAATGCTATAAAAAAGTATTAAACCCTAAACTTAAAATGGCATTGTGTTGGACAGCCTAAGCAATACAATGGCATTTCATCCATAAAACTTTTCAAATAAATATTTTATACATAAACTAAAAAAGAACATAACTTAAAATATTCATAAATATAATATAAACTAATTTCCCCCAAAACCTAAAAGTAATCTATAGTTTCATCTAAGTGTAACTAAATGAGTAACTAAATGAGTAACTAAATAGACATAAAATACAAATAAAACTGTAGGTTAAAACTAATAGTCAAATAGTCTAATTGTCCTGTATAAAAGTAATATCAACTTACACATAAAACTAGTAGAATAAAATGCTATAAAAAAGTATTAAACCCTAAACTTAAAATGGCATTGTGTTGGACAGCCTAAGCAATACAATGGCATTTCATCCGTTTAATGTTTCAAATATATAATAATCTAAAAAAAACATAACTAAAAATATACATAAATATAATATAAACTATTTCCCCCTAACACCTAAAAGTAGTCTATAGTTTCGTCTAAAAGTAAACTACATGTAAACTTTAGGTAACTAAATAGCCATAAAATACAAATAAAAACTGTAGATTAAAACTCATAGTTAAAATAAAAACCAAAATGATAGTGAACATTAAAATAATTGTAATGTCCTGAGACATGACGTTAAACTGTGCTCCTCTTTTTTGGCACTTTTAGAGCTGAAAAGTGCATTTCTTCTTTTCTATCATCATGTCTGCCTTTTCTATAAAAGTAATATCAACTTACACATAAATATAGTAGAAAAAAAATGCTTCAATAAATGTATTAAACCTTAAAACTAAATGGCATTGTGTTGGACAGCCTAAGCAATACAATGGCATTTCATCCATAAAACTTTTCAAATATATATTTTATACATAAACTAAAAAAGAACATAACTTAAAATATGCATAAATATAATATAAACTATTTTCCCCCAAAACCTAAAAGTAATCTATAGTTTCATCTAAGTGTAACTAAATGAGTAACTAAATAGACATAAAATACAAATAAAACTGTAGGTTAAAACTAATAGTCAAATAGTCTAATAGTCCTGTATAAAAGTAATATCAACTTACACATAAAACTAGTAGAATAAAATGCTATAAAAAAGTATTAAACCCTAAACTTAAAATGGCATTGTGTTGGACAGCCTAAGCAATACAATGGCATTTCATCCGTTTAAGTTTCAAATACATAATAATCTAAAAAAGAACAAAACTAAAAATATACATAAATATAATATAAACTATTTCCCCCTAACACCTAAAAGTAGTCTATAGTTTCGTCTAAAAGTAAATTACATGTAAACTTTAGGTAACTAAATAGCCATAAAATACAAATAAAAACTGTAGATTAAAACTCATAGTTAAAATAAAAACCAAAATGATAGTGAACATTAAAATAATTGTAATGTCCTGAGACATGACGTTAAACTGTGCTCCTCTTTTTTGGCACTTCTAGAGCTGAAAAGTGCATTTCTTCTTTTCTATCATCATGTCTGCCTTTTCTATAAAAGTAATATCAACTTACACATAAATATAGTAGAAAAAAAATGCTTCAATAAATGTATTAAACCTTAAAACTAAATGGCATTGTGTTGGACAGCCTAAGCAATACAATGGCATTTCATCCATAAAACTTTTCAAATATATATTTTATACATAAACTAAAAAAGAACATAACTTAAAATATGCATAAATATAATATAAACTATTTTCCCCCAAAACCTAAAAGTAATCTATAGTTTCATCTAAGTGTAACTAAATGAGTAACTAAATAGTCATAAAATAAAAATAAAACTGTAGGCTAAAATTAATAGTCAAATAGTCTAATAGTCTTGTATAAAAGTAATATCAACTTACACATAAAACTAGTAGAATAAAATGCTATAAAAATGTATTAAACCCTAAACTTAAAATAACATTGTGTTGGACAGCCTGAGCAATACAATGGCATTTCATCCGTATAATGTTTCAAATACATAATAATCTAAAAATATACATAAATATAATATAAACTATTTCCCCCTAACACCTAAAAGTAGTCTATAGTTTCATCTAAAAGTAAACTACATGTAAACTTTAGGTAACTAAATAGCCATAAAATACAAATAAAAACTGTAGATTAAAACTCATAGTTAAAATAAAAACCAAAATGATAGTGAACATTAAAATAATTGTAATGTCCTGAGACATGACGTTAAACTGTGCTCCTCTTTTTTGGCACTTTTAGAGCTGAAAAGTGCATTTCTTCTTTTCTATCATCATGTCTGCCTTTTCTATAAAAGTAATATCAACTTACACATAAAACAAGTAGAATAAAATGCTATAAAAAAGTATTAAACCCTAAACTTAAAATGGCATTGTGTTGGACAGCCTAAGCAATACAATGGCATTTCATCCATAAAACTTTTCAAATATATATTTTATACATAAACTAAAAAAGAACATAACTTTAAATATGCATAAATATAATATAAACTAATTTCCCCCAAAACCTAAAAGTAATCTATAGTTTCATCTAAGTGTAACTAAATGAGTAACTAAATGAGTAACTAAATAGACATAAAATACAAATAAAACTGTAGGTTAAAACTAATAGTCAAATAGTCTAATTGTCATGTATAAAAGTAATATCAACTTACACATAAAACTAGTAGAATAAAATGCTATAAAAAAGTATTAAACCCTAAACTTAAAATGGCATTGTGTTGGACAGCCTAAGCAATACAATGGCATTTCATCCATATAATGTTTCAAATACATAATAATTTAAAAAAGAGCATAACTAAAAATATACATAAATATAATATAAACTATTTCCCCCTAACACCTAAAAGTAGTCTATAGTTTTGTCTAAAAGTAAACTACATGTAAACTTTAGGTAACTAAATAGCCATAAAATACAAATAAAAACTGTAGATTAAAACTCATAGTTAAAATAAAAACCAAAATGATAGTGAACATTAAAATAATTGTAATGTCCTGAGACATGACGTTAAACTGTGCTCCTCTTTTTTGGCACTTTTAGAGCTGAAAAGTGCATTTCTTCTTTTCTATCATCATGTCTGCCTTTTCTATAAAAGTAATATCAACTTACACATAAATATAGTAGAAAAAAAATGCTTCAATAAATGTATTAAACCTTAAAACTAAATGGCATTGTGTTGGACAGCCTAAGCAATACAATGGCATTTCATCCATAAAACTTATCAAATATATATTTTATACATAAACTAAAAAAGAACATAACTTAAAATATGCATAAATATAATATAAACTATTTTCTCCCAAAACCTAAAAGTAATCTATAGTTTCATCTAAGTGTAACTAAATGAGTAACTAAATAGCCACAAAATACAAATAAAACTGTAGGTTAAAACTAATAGTCAAATAGTCTAATAGTCCTGTATAAAAGTAATATCAACTTACACATAAAACTAGTAGAGTAAAATGCTATAAAAAAGTATTAAACCCTAAACTTAAAATGGCATTGTGTTGGACAGCCTAAGCAATACAATGGCATTTCATCCGTATAATGTTTCAAATACATAATAATCTAAAAATATACATAAATATAATATAAACTATTTCCCCCTAACACCTAAAAGTAGTCTATAGTTTCATCTAAAAGTAAACTACATGTAAACTTTAGGTAACTAAATAGCCATAAAATACAAATAAAAACTGTAGATTAAAACTCATAGTTAAAATAAAAACCAAAATGATAGTGAACATTAAAATAAGTGTAATGTCCTGAGACATGACGTTAAACTGTGCTCCTCTTTTTTGGCACTTTTAGAGCTGAAAAGTGCATTTCTTCTTTTCTATCATCATGTCTGCCTTTTCTATAAAAGTAATATCAACTTACACATAAATATAGTAGAAAAAAAATGCTTCAATAAAGGTATTAAAACTTAAAACCAAATGGCATTGTGTTGGACAGCCTAAGCAATACAATGGCATTTCATCCATAAAACTTTTCAAATATGCATTTTATACATAAACTAAAAAAGAACATAACTTTAAATATGCATAAATATAATATAAACTAATTTCCCCCAAAACCTAAAAGTAATCTATAGTTTCATCTAAGTGTAACTAAATGAGTAACTAAATGAGTAACTAAATAGACATAAAATACAAATAAAACTGTAGGTTAAAAGTAATAGTCAAATAGTCTAATAGTCCTGTATAAAAGTAATATCAACTTACACATAAAACTAGTAGAATAAAATGCTATAAAAAAGTATTAAACCCTAAACTTAAAATGGCATTGTGTTGGACAGCCTAAGCAATACAATGGCATTTCATCCGTATAATGTTTCAAATACATAATAATTTAAAAAAGAGCATAACTAAAAATATACATAAATATAATATAAACTATTTCCCCCTAACACCTAAAAGTAGTCTATAGTTTTGTCAAAAAGTAAACTACATGTAAACTTTAGGTAACTAAATAGCCATAAAATACAAATAAAAACTGTAGATTAAAACTCATAGTTAAAATAAAAACCAAAATGATAGTGAACATTAAAATAATTGTAATGTCCTGAGACATGACGTTAAACTGTGCTCCTCTTTTTTGGCACTTTTAGAGCTGAAAAGTGCATTTCTTCTTTTCTATCATCATGTCTGCCTTTTCTATAAAAGTAATATCAACTTACACATAAATATAGTAGAAAAAAAATGCTTCAATAAATGTATTAAACCTTAAAACTAAATGGCATTGTGTTGGACAGCCTAAGCAATACAATGGCATTTCATCCATAAAACTTTTCAAATATATATTTTATACATAAACTAAAAAAGAACATAACTTAAAATATAAATAAATATAATATAAACTATTTTCCCCCAAAACCTTAAAGTAATCTATAGTTTCATCTAAGTGTAACTAAATGAGTAACTAAATAGCCACAAAATACAAATAAAACTGTAGGTTAAAACTAATAGTCAAATAGTCTAATAGTCCTGTATAAAAGTAATATCAACTTACACATAAAACTAGTAGAATAAAATGCTATAAAAAAGTATTAAACCCTAAACTTAAAATGGCATTGTGTTGGACAGCCTAAGCAATACAATGGCATTTCATCCATAAAACTTTTCAAATATGAATTTTATACATAAACTAAAAAAGAACATAACTTTAAATATGCATAAATATAATATAAACTAATTTCCCCCAAAACCTAAAAGTAATCTATAGTTTCATCTAAGTGTAACTAAATGAGTAACTAAATGAGTAACTAAATAGACATAAAATACAAATAAAACTGTAGGTTAAAACTAATAGTCAAATAGTCTAATTGTCCTGTATAAAAGTAATATCAACTTACACATAAAACTAGTAGAATAAAATGCTATAAAAAAGTATTAAACCCTAAACTTAAAATGGCATTGTGTTGGACAGCCTAAGCAATACAATGGCATTTCATCCATATAATGTTTCAAATACATAATAATTTAAAAAAGAGCATAACTAAAAATATACATAAATATAATATAAACTATTTCCCCCTAACACCTAAAAGTAGTCTATAGTTTTGTCTAAAAGTAAACTACATGTAAACTTTAGGTAACTAAATAGCCATAAAATACAAATAAAAACTGTAGATTAAAACTCATAGTTAAAATAAAAACCAAAATGATAGTGAACATTAAAATAATTGTAATGTCCTGAGACATGACGTTAAACTGTGCTCCTCTTTTTTGGCACTTTTAGAGCTGAAAAGTGCATTTCTTCTTTTCTATCATCATGTCTGCCTTTTCTATAAAAGTAATATCAACTTACACATAAATATAGTAGAAAAAAAATTCTTTAATAAATGTATTAAAACTTAAAACCAAATGGCATTGTGTTGGACAGCCTAAGCAATACAATGGCATTTCATCCATAAAACTTTTCAAATATATATTTTATACATAAACTAAAAAAGAACATAACTTTAAATATGCATAAATATAATATAAACTAATTTCCCCCAAAACCTAAAAGTAATCTATAGTTTCATCTAAGTGTAACTAAATGAGTAACTAAATGAGTAACTAAATAGACATAAAATACAAATAAAACTGTAGGTTAAAACTAATAGTCAAATAGTCTAATTGTCCTGTATAAAAGTAATATCAACTTACACAAAAAACTAATAGAATAAAATGCTATAAAAAAGTATTAAACCCTAAACTTAAAATGGCATTGTGTTGGACAGCCTAAGCAATAGAATGGCATTTCATCCGTATAATGTTTCAAATACATAATAATCTAAAAATATACATAAATATAATATAAACTATTTCCCCCTAACACCTAAAAGTAGTCTATAGTTTCATCTAAAAGTAAACTACATGTAAACTTTAGGTAACTAAATAGCCATAAAATACAAATAAAAACTGTAGATTAAAACTCATAGTTAAAAAAAAAACCAAAATGATAGTGAACATTAAAATAATTGTAATGTCCTGAGACATGACGTTAAACTGTGCTCCTCTTTTTTGGCACTTTTAGAGCTGAAAAGTGCATTTCTTCTTTTCTATCATCATGTCTGCCTTTTCTATAAAAGTAATATCAACTTACACATAAATATAGTAGAAAAAAAAATGCTTCAATAAATGTATTAAACCTTAAAACTAAATGGCATTGTGTTGGACAGCCTAAGCAATACAATGGCATTTCATCCATAAAACTTTTCAAATATATATTTTATACATAAACTAAAAAAGAACATAACTTAAAATATGCATAAATATAATATAAACTATTTTCCCCCAAAACCTAAAAGTAATCTATAGTTTCATCTAAGTGTAACTAAATGAGTAACTAAATAGCCACAAAATACAAATAAAACTGTAGGTTAAAACTAATAGTCAAATAGTCTAATAGTCCTGTATAAAAGTAATATCAACTTACACATAAAACTAGTAGAATAAAATGCTATAAAAAAGTATTAAACCCTAAACTTAAAATGGCATTGTGTTGGACAGCCTAAGCAATACAATGGCATTTCATCCGTATAATGTTTCAAATACATAATAATCTAAAAATATACATAAATATAATATAAACTATTTCCCCCTAACACCTAAAAGTAGTCTATAGTTTCATCTAAAAGTAAACTACATGTAAACTTTAGGTAACTAAATAGCCATAAAATACAAATAAAAACTGTAGATTAAAACTCATAGTTAAAATAAAAACCAAAATGATAGTGAACATTAAAATAATTGTAATGTCCTGAGACATGACGTTAAACTGTGCTCCTCTTTTTTGGCACTTTTAGAGCTGAAAAGTGCATTTCTTCTTTTCTATCATCATGTCTGCCTTTCCTATAAAAGTAATATCAACTTACACATAAATATAGTAGAAAAAAAATGCTATAAAAAAGTATTAAACCCTAAACTTAAAATGGCATTGTGTTGGACAGCCTAAGCAATACAATGGCATTTCATCCATAAAACTTTTCAAATATATATTTTATACATAAACTAAAAAAGAACATAACTTAAAATATGCATAAATATAATATAAACTATTTTCGCCCAAAACCTAAAAGTAATCTATAGTTTCATCTAAGTGTAACTAAATGAGTAACTAAATAGACATAAAATACAAATAAAACTGTAGGTTAAAACTAATAGTCAAATAGTCTAATAGTCCTGTATAAAAGTAATATCAACTTACACATAAAACTAGTAGAATTAAATGCTATAAAAAAGTATTAAGCCCTAAACTTAAAATGGCATTGTGTTGGACAGCCTAAGCAATACAATGGCATTTCATCCGTATAATGTTTCAAATACATAATAATCTAAAAATATACATAAATATAATATAAACTATTTCCCCCTAACACCTAAAAGTAGTCTATAGTTTCATCTTAAAGTAAACTACATGTAAACTTTAGGTAACTAAATAGCCATAAAATACAAATAAAAACTGTAGATTAAAACTCATAGTTAAAATAAAAACCAAAATGATAGTGAACATTAAAATAATTGTAATGTCCTGAGACATGACGTTAAACTGTGCTCCTCTTTTTTGGCACTTTTAGAGCTGAAAAGTGCATTTCTTCTTTTCTATCATCATGTCTTCCTTTTCTATAAAAGTAATATCAACTTACACATAAATATAGTAGAAAAAAAATGCTTCAATAAATGTATTAAAACTTAAAACCAAATGGCATTGTGTTGGACAGCCTAAGCAATACAATGGCATTTCATCCATAAAACTTTTCAAATATATATTTTATACATAAACTAAAAACGAACATAACTTTAAATATGCATAAATATAATATAAACTAATTTCCCCCAAAACCTAAAAGTAATCTATAGTTTCATCTAAGTGTAACTAAATGAGTAACTAAATGAGTAACTAAATAGCCATAAAATACAAATAAAACTGTAGGTTAAAACTAATAGTCAAATAGTCTAATTGTCCTGTATAAAAGTAATATCAACTTACACATAAAACTAGTAGAATAAAATGCTATAAAAAAGTATTAAACCCTAAACTTAAAATGGCATTGTGTTAGACAGCCTAAGCAATACAATGGCATTTCATCCATATAATGTTTCAAATACATAATAATTTAAAAAAGAGCATAACTAAAAATATACATAAATATAATATAAACTATTTCCCCCAAAACCTAAAAGTAATCTATAGTTTCATCTAAGTGTAACTAAATGAGTAACTAAATAGACATAAAATACAAATAAAACTGTAGGTTAAAACTAATAGTCAAATAGTCTAATAGTCCTGTATAAAAGTAATATCAATTTACACATAAAACTAGTAGAATAAAATGCTATAAAAAAGTATTTAACCCTAAACTTAAAATGGCATTGTGTTGGACAGCCTAAGCAATACAATGGCATTTCATCCATATAATGTTTCAAATACATAATAATTTTAAAAAGAGCATAACTAAAAATATACATAAATATAATATAAACTATTTCCCCCTAACACCTAAAAGTAGTCTATAGTTTTGTCTAAAAGTAAACTACATGTAAACTTTAGGTAACTAAATAGCCATAAAATACAAATAAAAACTGTAGATTAAAACTCATAGTTAAATAAAAAACCAAAATGATAGTGAACATTAAAATAATTGTAATGTCCTGAGACATGACGTTAAACTGTGCTCCTCTTTTTTGGCACTTTTAGAGCTTAAAAGTGCATTTCTTCTTTTCTATCATCATGTCTGCCTTTTCTATAAAAGTAATATCAACTTACACCTAAATATAGTAGAAAAAAAATGCTTCAATAAATGTATTAAAACTTAAAACCAAATGGCATTGTGTTGGACAGCCTAAGCAATACAATGGCATTTCATCCATAAAACTTTTCAAATATATATTTTATATATATACTAAAAAAGAACATAATTTTAAATATGCATAAATATAATATAAACTAATTTCCCTCAAAACCTAAAAGTAATCTATAGTTTCATCTAAGTGTAACTAAATGAGTACCTAAATAGCCATAAAATACAAATAAAACTGTAGGTTAAAACTAATAGTCAAATATAAAAGCAATCAATAGTTTAATCTAAAAGCTAACTTCATTTACTTTGATCTTTTTAGTTTAGTTTTTGTTTAAATCCTTTAGAGAAAAAGTCTAATTCAGTTAGTTACAAAGTATTTTTTTCAGAGGTTTCCAGTCTAAGACATCCTTTTTTGGAAGTGGAACAGGTGAGTTCTTTTTGTTATTTCACTTTTTTTATTCTAGAAAAAAATATATTGAAATATTTGTTGACACTAATTAAGGATGTTGTGTCTGAGTGGTTAAGTGCATGGCTTCAGAACCTAGAGTCCTGGGTTCAAATCTTGGTGAACCTTGTATTTAAAATCATAGTATATTTAAGTGCTACCCTCAGTCCACCCAACATTAATGGGTACCTGACTTGTGTTGAGGAAATTAAAGGTAGTTGATTGTTGTGCTGGCTACATGATACCCTGCTCATAGTCTTTTGGGCAATTTAAAAAGATGACCTTAACATTACTTGCCCTTATATAGATTGCAAGGTCTGAAAGGAGGAACTTTTTGTTTTAGACTTAAGTTAGCTGCACGATTTCAATAAAAAAATTTTTGAGATAAAATCATTCTCTAAGTACAAATAAATATCTTTATCTTGTTTTTATCACAAAAACTTGTCTTTTCTGTTTCAGATCAAGAAACAAGAAAGTGAAGAGAGCTCTTCAGAACTCTACATGTCACTGCAACATTACCATTAAGGTGAAGTTATTGTTACTATTTTCAACATTCGTAAAATGTCTTGTTTGGTTGTGAATTGTTTTGTCATGACTGCCATGTGAAGAATCATTTCTTTTTTACGTCTTGTACCATCTACTTAATGCATGCCTTTTAGATTGTTTAGAATTTGCTTTCTTTTTGTTTAGTTAATTAAGTTTAGTTTGATCCTTTCAGTTTATAAAATCTTTTGGAGAAAAAGTCTATATCTTTTAGTTTGAAAGTATTTTTTAAAAGGTTATCAGTCTTCTTTATCTTTTTGTTATTTCACTTTTTTTATTTTAGATTTTTAAATATTTGTAGACACTAGTTTGCCTCATGAATTCAAACTATAATTATTTTGAGGTAAAATTATTCTGTAAGTGCAAAGAAAAATATCTATTTATTTTAAAATTTATAACTATTCTTTTCTGTTTCAGATCTAGAAACAAGAAAGTGAAGTGGACTCTCCAAAACTGAATGTCATTGTGTATTACCATTAAGGTGAAGTTATTTTAACATTTTTCGACATTCTAACCTAATCCTCTCGTACTGATTTAGATATTGAGTTACTTTTGGATAAGTTGATGTACTATTATGAGTCAGCCAGGAAATCCATATGACTTGGCAGAGTTTAAGTCATTGATTAACATGCATGACTATATTTGCATATGGACCTGTATAGAATAGGATGTAATCATTTTCTTTTTTGAAATAGCATCTGTGTTTTATAAAATAAGAAGCCATATCCATATGTTTTAATCTAGCAGTGCATCTATGTTCATAGATTATGGGGATTTTTGTTTTATTAAATCATTGTTTTGAGTTTAATTGAGTGCTTATTTTATTATGGATTGCTTTAATTTCAAGCCTCTATAAACTCAAATCTACATTTTGTTTTAAAATATTTTTTCTTTGGCTGACCACAAAAAACTTGCTAACTTTACTGATTTGTTAACCTCTTTAAATATTGTGTATGTGGAAGGTTACACAAAGAAATCACAAAATTAATCTTAATATTTCATATTTCAGAAGCCTTGGGAAGCTTCATGACAAGATGTTGATCTACCCAAATGGATAGGAACTTCATGACAAGATGTTGATCTACCCAAGTTGATAGGAAATTTATGACAAGATGTTTGGAACTTTTCAAAAGGTCATGTTAAACATTTTCTATATAAATTAAAATTAATTTTATAATAAGTTCTACTAATTTGAACACTTTTCCTTTCTTTATTTGCTTTTCTTCTTTGAAGATTGCTACATTTAGGCACACAAGTGTTTGTCGAGCTGATCAAACTATTTCGCCTGTTTCTTTCTGCTTCCTATTTCTTATATACCTTTGACACAGGTTTAGGTTGTTGCATAATTTAATTTTATTGTGTTAATTACTTGTGCCCTAGTTTATTGCAGTAGCTTTAAGTTTATTGTGTTAACTTTTATTGTTTACGGTTGTTGCATTAACACATAGTATTTAGGGTTGTTGCACTAACATATATTGTTTAGGGTTGTTGCACTAACACACAGTGTCTAGGGTTGTTTCACTAACACATAGATTTTAGGATTGTTTCACTAACACATAGTGTTTAGGGTTGTTTCACTGACACATATTGTTTAGGGTTGTTTCACTAACACATAGTGTTTAGGGTTGTTTCACTAACACATAGTGTTTAGGGTTGTTTCACTAACACATAGTGTTTAGGGTTGTTTCACTAACACATAGTGTTTAGGGTTGTTTCACTAACACATAGTGTTTAGGGTTGTTTCACTAACACATATTATTTAAGGTTGTTGCACTAACACACAGTGTCTAGGGTTGTTGCACTAACACACAGTGTCTAGGGTTGTTGCACTAACACACAGTGTCTAGGGTTGTTGCACTAACACACAGTTATTCACTAGCAACACTAATTGCCGTAGTGATTAGGGTCATTTCACTAACTTCTAGTGCTTGGGCTGTTGTACTAACACATAGTATTTAGGGTTGTTAACATTAATTTTTTTAGTGTTCCATTTAGTTCTTCATTAGTCATTCTTTTCTATCACTTGTCATTTTCCTTTTCTTTGTTATCAAGTTTGATCAGCCCAGGTAGAGACTCACTTAATATTTGTCTTATCTTTTTTGGTGTTTTTTCATAATCTGATTTGAGGGAACCATCCTTAATACTGGTAGCATATAGTGGCTTTATCAGTAAGGGTCTTTACCCTCTGTGGGTATTGATGAACCTGCAGTGGCAGACTAGATGGGAGCCAACTCTTCAAAGATCATCAGTATTTTTTTCTTGATGAAGGTGGTAGTACATTTTGTACTCAGTGACTATTATCATAGTCACTCTTGGATAAGGATTGAAAGCATGCTGCCAACATCTCTGTTTTGGATATCAAGTATTGTTACCTGTTGCTGAGCTAGTGGTGGGTACATATAGGGTGCAGTATATTTAGAGTCTGTTGTTCAACAGCTCAGGAGAAGAAAACCAGTCAGTGGCGTAGCTAGGAATTCAGCATCATTTAGCTGCCAGGGGGGATAGGGGGCTTGACCTCTTTAGGGGCTCCTAAATATTATTTAATGTAAAAATCTCATTTGGGCCCCCCCCCCTCAAGTAGTGGCTCCCATCAAGTTAAGGCGCCTCTCAAGTTAAGGCCCCTCTCAAGTTAAAGCCCCCCTCAATTTGGGGACCCTTTAACTTGGGGCCTCGTCAAGTTAGGCCCCCTCAAGTTGGGCCCCTGTCATGTTGGGGCCCCTCAAGTTGGGGCCTGGGGGGGTTCAAATTCTCACTTTCCCTCCCCCACCTTAGCTACGCCTCTGAAACCAGTCTCTCAGTTTATTAGTTCTTAATAGTTAAGACATCTTGTGAATTTCAAAGAAGAGAAAAAAAATCTTTGATACCATGGAAGAAAATGTATACAATTATTTCCAAGGTACATTGTAAAGCAAGTTGGTTGGCCTGAACTTGTTGGGGAGCAAGTTCCATACATTGGTTGCCATGACTACAAAAATGTATCAAGCAACATGTTAAGGACAGGATGCTCATACAAAGGCTGCTGACAAGTCAGATTTATAGATGGGGGGGGGTAATAAGACCTGCCTGTATGATATCTGTCCTACCACTATACCACATGGACTACTTTTGAAAGGATGTATAATTTCATTAGGGGTGCACCGGATAGTACTTTTTGATATCCGGCCGGAGCTGGATATGACCGGATAGTAAAATTTGATATTCAGCCGGAGCCAAATACCTAAGTGTCTTGTAAATAGCTTGTGTTTTACGAAACTGTTAAATAATATACCTATATTGGTTGGTATTAATTACTAAGTAAACAAGCCTAGTTCCCTTGTGTGACCTCTAGAGAGTGCTTACGTCCATCGTATCTGACTTGTGGTCACCAGTCAATCAATGAACTCAATGGGATGGACTAAAGAAATAAAAGGGGAAGAGAGTTGTTCACCTGGAAATATACCTGGTTACCTTAGAGGTGTGGCTCTTGTAGTCCAACCCCCCTAATAAAGTTTAACTACTAAGTAAACAAACTTAGTTCCCTCGAAAGGTGTGACATCTAGAGAGTGTCAATACGCTGACATTAAACCTACTTCCATCATATTTAACTTGTGGTCACCTGCCTATAAAAAAAACTCAATGTGATGGACTAAACAAATAAAAGGGGGTGGGAGCTGTTCATCCCTACCTCTGGAGATATACCCGCACAGCTAGACAGACGTCTGGTCAGCATGACGTTGTCAAGGAATGTAGCATATCAACATGTTAACTAACCTACTCAAAGGTCAAGACAAATTGAAAAAATGTGCCAGCCATTGATTCTCTATACGTAAACCGCATTTATGATTTAAAGTTTCCATTTCTTGTTATATTAACATGCCTTGTCTTTATAATAAATGATGTTTGGTGCATATTCATAATGGCTCTATTTTTAAGCACATAATTTGTTTTAATATAAACATTAATACATTCTACAACAGACATTAATGGAATGAGGTCCACTTTATGCATATTAAAAAGGTGTACTTTTTACTATCCGGTAGTGATATCTGGCTGGATCCGGATAGTGAAAAAATGCTGGATATTTGGCAGAAGCCAGAGCGACTATCCGGTGCACCCCTAATTTTCAAAAGGCTCTGCAGTTAGTAGAATATATATGATCTGGTTTTCTTCTCCTGATAAACTTATGGGGGTAGCAACGTAGCAAGTGATCCATAAAACTGGTGAACTTTATTATTGCATATTATCACAGCATGGCTATTATGCAAGTCAAAAGTTCAATCAATTATTAAACTTTTATGTTTTATTTTGTAAACCTAAATCAATCATTAATTATTGAATAATTTGAAACACCATTCAATAAAGAATTTAGCAATTTGACTTCTGTAAAATAAAGCTCCAATATCAGTGTTATATGAGATAGGTACAGAAAAAAATGATAATGTTTACAACAGGTCTCAATAATTAAATTTGTAAACTATTTTGTGAATGTTTGTTAATTGAGAAATGTGTATTAATGAGTAGGAAATGGCTTTTCTATATCAGATGTGAAACAAAATATGTAGATCACAACTGGGTCTGTCTAGGCACAGGAAATATTGCTCTCTCTTCAGACCCAAAGAAAATGCTTTATTATTAAAAAGAAAAAAAATCAACTTTTTGTTAAAATAGTATTTTGAATGTAAAAGCTAGTATTTAATAATTAAACCTTTACAATGCTGTTAATGATGACAAAAATAATTACTTAAGATGTAGAGCCATTAGGTTTAAAACTGAATACCTCAAGTTTGAATCCTAATACTTTGTTCATTGTTGGCTAAAAGAACTAAAATGTGAATTATTTGAAGCTTTATTTAAGAGCATGAAATGAGCTATACCAGTCCATTGGTCTTTGGACATCATTTCAGATGCTATTCTGATCAACTCACCTTCACCTGTCCATTTGTCTGTGGACATCATTTCAGAGGGTGTTCTGACCAACTCACATTCACCTGTCCATTAGTTTGGTGGACATCATTTCAGAGGGTGTTCTGATCAACTCACCTTCCCCTGTCCATTAGTCTGTGGACATCATTTCAGAGGATGTTCTGATCAACTCACCTTCACCTGTCCATTAGTATGGTGGACATCATTTCAGAGGGTGTTCTGATCAACTCACCTTCACCTGTCCATTAGTTTGGTGGACATCATTTCAGAGGGTGTTCTGACCAACTCACCTTCACCTGTCCATTTGTCTGGTGGACATCATTTCAGAGGGTGTTCTGACCAACTTACCTTGCTTCTTCTGATTTCCTCTCCTTCTTTTTCTCTACAAAAAAGTCTTTGCAAGCCCTAAGGGTCTCTTAATTCTCATACAGTTATTTGACAGTGATCACAATGTCATCAGGCAGCGAAATTGATTTTTTTCTAACCAAAATCAGACAATAGAAGTTGAAAGGATGCTTTGGAAGGGTTATTAGTGGATTTAATAACATGGTTTACTATATCATTGTCATTAGACTTTTCTATTACATTTATCTGTATTTAGTTCTTTGAAAAAAAAAGTTAAAAGAAAAATTTTACTGAGGATTCTTTAAGAACTAAAACAGTTCTCTAGTGTGTTTTTAAAAACAATGGGTGCATACAGATAATTGCTGTGCTGATTGTCTCTTCTGAATCAAGGCAGACTCTGCTGTAACCAAACAAACCAATTCTGGTGTGGCTAATATTTTCTTCAGTTTGTACCTAGTACTGACTTTGTCTCCAGGCTATAAGATAGGGCTGTGTATTCTTTCCTCTTGTCTATGACTGCCTCAGTTCTTTTGTTTGCACTCAGTTCTAACTATAAACTCTTAAATAATAAATCTTATTAACATGGAGTATTGTTCTTTTATTATGAATTTCAGTATTTGGCTGTCAGAATTGCATATGTTTGATGATAAACTTTGTTCTTGAAGCCTTTCAGTATTTCAATATCTGTTTTGACTCTAGTCTGTAAAAGTTCTTTAAATGTATATGTGAATTTTAATCTATTCTTCTTAATGTATTCTTGTAGGTGAATTGGCTGATTTCTGTTTCTGTGCCTTATTTCAAAACTAAACTAATCATTTGATTTATTAGTACTATTTACATCCTTTCTTGTATTATTTGTCCTCTCTGACTGACTCTTTGTTGATCTTTTCTTCTCTTGGGGAGGAGTGGTTCTGACCAACTTAGACTCTATTTCAATGTATTCATCTTGATTCTTTGTTCTGGGTGAAATAGCCAATTTTCTATAGATGTGCCATAAACAGTATTCCAAAACTAAACTTTTTTACAACTAACTACATCATTTCTTTTTTTTTCCCACTTTGACAGATTCTTTGTTTACAACTAACTACATCATTTCTTTTTTTTTCCCACTTTGACAGATTCTTTGTTGATCTTTTCTTCTCTTGGGGAGGAGTAGTTCTGACCAACTTAGACTCTAAAAGAACAATATTGCCTTTTTAGGATCATTTCCACTGATTAAAACGGCCTATTTTCTATCATTATGCCTTAAACTATATTTCAAACTGAGCTTATTATTATTCTATTTACTACAACTGCTAATCTCAGTATTTTAATTTTTTTTTTTTACTGTTTGACAGATTCTTTGTTGATCTTTTTTTCTCTTGGGTAGGAGTAGTTCTGACTAACTTAAACACTATGACCTTTTTAGGTTCATGATATATTTTATGTAAGTAACCATATAGAGTATACTTTCCCTTACAGAAAAAACTGATAAAGATCCAGTCTATCATCATAATGTAACATTATAACATTACAACAGTTTTTGGTTAGTTTTGTCTCAACTGAAATGTACATTTCTTTTTGAAGAGTAAATGAATAATTTAGACAACTGCAGAAGCTAAACAGGTCCTTTTGAGGGCTCAATGCACATGAAGCTGATCAAGTTAAAATAAAGACTTGAGAAAAAAAAATGAAATATATTTATTAACAACCACAGAAGTTAAACAGGTCCTTTTGAGGGCTCAATGCACATGAAGCTGATCCAGATAAAATAAAGACTGAGAAAATAAATTGAAATATATTTATTAACAACTACAAAAGTTTTCAGGGCCATAAGAAAACCATTTACAGTTATCCAACTAGAACCAAAACGGGTTATATAAATTCCAATATAAAGGTTCTTTTCAGAGCCAAAACTAAAAAGTCTTTATGAAAGCTAGGAGCTACACACTTAAGAGTGCTGACTTTTATGAAGTTTATGCAAAGATCAAGTGATTTTTTTTTTTTAAAACAGAATATTTATTTCAAAACCCACAGGTCTTACTTGGTGTTTATTCAATTAATAAAAAAAAAATGCCTAAATTAATTTTCTGCTTTTCTTTAGAGTTTTGACATTTAATCGTATTTATAGAAGTAAATTAGAAAATGTCTAAGTCCGTTAACCACCTTACAACAAATTTTCATGACTATCTGCACTACCCTATTGAAGAGAACTTACTTTTGTTCTTCTTTCTTGACTATCACAAGTTTTGACTGATAACAAAATAGGTTCCAGGCCAGTTAAGGCTAAAATACTTTAATTTTAGCCTTACTATTCACCTAATAAGAGTCATGTACTTTCTAGATAAATTGATTTATTAAAGCATTTCATCCCAACTTACACACCTGCCTTGTTTGATTTACTCTTCTAAAAAGATTTGCTGTGATTTTCAGTGTTTCTATTATTTTCATGACATTTTCTTTCAACATTAATTTCTTTTCTCTAGTTTTAGTTTTGTCATGCTGAGCACTTCTCAAAGGAAGGAATGTCTTCAACATTTTAAATTTTAGCCTATCTACTAAAAGACATTTACTGCCTAGATTTATTCATAAATATTAAAGGTCATACTAGAACTTTCCTCAGTGGGTTTTCTTCATTAATTTTTCTTATTTGCTGATACTTTCAGTGTTTCTGTTATTTTCTAGTCATTCCCTTTCAACATAATCTAATCTATCTATACTTTTTTTCTCTGATATGCAGGAAACTTTGCACATTTTCATCTTGTACTTTTTTTTTCTTACAGTGAGAATTTAGTGTGAATAGTCTAAATCATAGAAATAAATACATGATTTATGTCAGAAAGAGTCATTAGAAACCATTATTATTAAATCATGTCTAAAAGAGGGGTTTATGTGCAGTAATCTGCAGAATTTTAGGGATTTACAAAAAAAGCCAAAAATTATTAAATAAATATCTAATGGTTTATTAAAAAAAAACAACTTTCAATTCAATTTTCTTTTAATTCAAAAATTTATTTTAAGGACTTAATAAAAATTCCAGAACCTAGATCTAACTGCTTGCTCTCTTGTCCATTCTGTTTTTCTTTTTTGTAAAACAAACATTGACATTTAACATTCTAGTTGAAAGGAAACCTGTGAGAAATGTTCTGCTGTATTTAAATGCTTGAAAAACATCTTAACTTCAATCACGAATTAAATTAACTTCAATCACAAATTAAAATTTCTAGCCACCATTTGGATTCAAACTTGAGAATTCGTATTTTAGCAGCCAGGCAATTATACCAATAAATAAAAAATAAATAAATTCAATGGAATAATGTAACTGAAAAGGCCATCAATGGAAACAGACTTGTATGTGCCTTGAGATTTGGTGATTTAATTTTTTAAAAAAGAGCATGAATGTTGAACAACAAAAACAAAATATATTTCACCTGACATGTGCCCACTACATACTCTGTGCCAGGTGACAATTCAAAAGGTCCGAAATTTGGGTGTCCTCAGCATGTAATCAATCCTCACCCATCAGTGGCCATGGTAAGTGTGGTGTGTAGTGCATGATGTATGAACTTATACTTTCTCAAGAAGATGACCATTGATTGGCTGGTGCCTGACCATCTGGCTGAGCACTGCTTTAGGTTTATCAATATCTAATAGAGTGTTAAAGATTCCTGCTGGTTAAGTTACTTATGCACCAGTATTTTGGATGGTGACCTCTGAAGGTTATGAAAAAACACAGAATAGATAGGAACGCTTTAGTGTTTCCAAATTTCCTCAACATTTGTGTGTCATTCTGTATTCCAATCTTTCTGTTCATTTCAAACTAAACTCTATTTCTCCCTTTATTTTTCCTATTTAGTTAAAATTAGATTACTTTATTCTATGTTGACCTTGTGACTTACTGAATTTTGATCTGACTATACACTACCCCCGTCACTTAGTGTCCAGTTTTTGTTTTGTGGATTTAGTTGTTTTCTTCTAGTTTAGTTCTATAATCTATTGTAGTATTTTTGGTTTTAATCTCTATGATAATAGTTCTTATTCTTTGAGTTTGAAAGTATATTTTCAGATGAGGTGGTTCCCATTTCAAGTCTTAGCAAGAACATTGATGAAGATGTCCATAGGGAACTCAGCATGTCACTGAGATGCTGTGATTAAGGTGAAGTTAGTTTTAAGTTATTAGACCCTATTTTAATGTCTTATGTCATCTTGTTTGTGTCTAGTTTTGTTTTTCTTCAACTTGTTCTGTTAATGTTTGTGGATGTGTCCAAAGTTTTGTTAGTGACTTAGTGTATGTTGGCCCGTGATGCATATTGACCTGACATCATTTGCAACATTTAGGGAGACAGACTGTTTGTGACATGGGGTGTAGGGTGATGGGAAAAGTAACTTGACAGCCATATTCTTTAGAATAGTCAGAAGCCTTAAAGGTGACATGACAACAATATTCTTTAGAATAGTCAAAAGCTTAAAATTCCCATTTACCTAGCTCATGTATGGCTCCTCGTGCCACACCCCGGACAACAGTCTTGGCTGACTGTCTAAATACATGAGTGAAATCTGGTTTTTTACTTATCAAAATTTTCAGTGTCAAATGTACTACCATTTTTTTAAAAGGATCTTTTGTATTGATGATTTATGTTTTTATTTATTTAAAAGAAGAAAATACCTTATCTCTTCAAACAATTATATTATTAATGATTGATTAATTCAATTGTAAAACATTGTTAGTAATGCTTGTTCTAATTTTAATCATTGCATTCTGCTTATATCAAGGAATTTTTTTTTCTATCTTTATTTTTACAATCCTGTAATTCCTTATTTTATTTAATATCAATTCATTTTTATGTCACTGGTAAAGAATATAAAATGCTTATTAATGACATGCATCTCTAATAGCCTTTGATAAACAGCCCAACTCCTGGCCTTCAAGTGTGGCTCAGATATTGGGTCTGGCAGAACTATTATCATTAACATGAGTAACTTAATCCAGTAAGCTTCATGCAGGTGGACTTTGACCAGCTACCAAACTAGGAGAATGTTGCAAACCTCTGCTTACTTTGCAACCATACTCCAACTTGAGAACTGGGAGTCCTCCCTATGGAAAAATCAGGAGCTGGTGACCCATAGGAAGTTTGCAGCACAGAGTGCAATTAATTTTTTTTTCCCTCAGGCCATAGTGTTATCAAGGAAGAAAAAGAAATAAAATCAGTCATTTAACAATAAAATGAATTGTAATTTCTTGACCACTCATGTTTTATTGCTTTAAAAATGTCTACACATTATTCGATATTAAATGAATTGTAATTTCTTGAATTTCTTCTTTTTTTATTGTTTTAAAATGTCTACAAATTATTAGATATTAAATGAATTGTAATTTCTTGACCACTTGTTTTAAAATGTCTACAAATTATTAGATATTAAATGAATTGTAATTTCTTGACCACTCATGTTTTATTGTTTTGAACACTCATGTTCTATTGTTTTGAAAAATGTCTACACATTATTAGATATTAAATTATTTGTAATTTCTTGAATTTCTTCTTTTCTTATTGTTTTGAAATTGTCTACAAATTATTAGATATTAAATGAATTGTAATTTCTTGAATTTCTTTTTTTCATTGTTTTATAATGTCTACAAATTATTAGATATTAAATTATTTGTAATTTAATGAATTTTTTCTTTTCTTATTATTTAAAATGTCTACAAATTATTAGATATTAAATGAATTGTAATTTCTTGACCACTCATGTCTTATTGTTTTGAACACTCATGTTCTATTGTTTAGAAAAATGTCTACACATTTTTAGATATTAAATTATTTGTAATTTCTTGAATTTCTTCTTTTCTTATTGTTTTGAAATTGTCTACAAATTATTAGATATTAAATGAATTGTAATTTCTTGAATTTCTTTTTTTTATTGTTTTAAAATGTCTACAAATTATTAGATATTAAATTATTTGTAATTTAATGAATTTTTTCTTTTCTTATTATTTAAAATGTCTACAAATTATTAGATATTAAATGAATTGTAATTTCTTGACCACTCATGTTTTATTGTTTTTAAAATGTCTACACATTATTAGATATTAAATGAATTGTAATTTCTTGAATTTCTTCTTTTCTTATTGTTTTAAAATGTCTACACATTATTAGATATTAAATGAATTGTAATTTCTTGAATTTCTTCTTTTCTTATTGTTTTGAAATTGTCTGCAAATTATTAGATATTAAATGAATTGTAATTTCTTGACCAGTCATGTTTTATTGTTTTTAAAATGTCTACACATTATTAAATATTAAATTAGGGTTAGGGTTGAAAATGTCTACAAATGTATTAGAGATTAAATGAATTGTAATTTCTTCACTATGTTTTATTGTTTTGAAAATGTCTACACATTATTAGATATTAAATGAATGAAATGATCCTTCTTTTGTTTGTCATTTAATTATATTGATTAGTTTTTATTCTATTAAATTACTAAATATATTGCAAACACTTGAAGCTTGTTTAAAAAAAATAATATACACAAGTATTTTGTTGCACACACAAAAGAAAGTAAAATCAATTTAAAAAACAAAATGATCTCAGTCATACATTCACAAATGTACATGACACAACGAAAGAATAATTAACAAACTACCTTTGTCTACAAGCTTCGAATCCATATGATATGAGGAATATGCTCATCTTCAATCACAAAAGAGGAAATATATAGAGATAATTATCTTTGTTGTTGATATTAAGTATAGCTTTGCATGGGGATTGAATTAGAACTGTAAAATGTAATAAATTAATGTGTGTATATCATGGGTAAAGCCAGGGGTTGTTTTTGGTGGTTCAAGCCCCCCCTCCACCGAAATGAAATCCCTCCCTGCGCGGAGGGGGGAAGGTCGGAATTTAGTGACTGATTTTTTGCTTTGATGAGTTTAAAATCCCCCTACCAGAGGATTTTTTGATTTGATTTGAGTTTAAAATCCCCCTACCAGAGGGTTTTGCAGTTACATTCCCCCTCTTCTATAAAACAAAACAAAAAAATGCAAACGACAATCTCCAAATTCCAAGAACACAGCTAAGGAAGATTTCGATTTTAAAACCCCTCCAAAATTTACGATAAACCCCCTCTTCATTATAAAAAAACAAATTACTAATTCAAAATGTTTTAGCTTGGGCTCTCCCACCACTGACTTAAGTCCCTTATAGATAAGGAAAGGGCTCAGCTTTGTCAGGCTTTTCCCCTCCTCTGTGCACCTGACCATCAAAAATGATGGCAAGGTAGCGCAGCTTTTTGTGGCCTCCTCCTTTTTATCCTCCATACGGCGTCTCTTGCCCAGACTTAAATCAAGTAGTTTATTGGGTTTTTTTTATCCATGTATATTTTCTTGTTAGTTCGGCACCTGTGCTCCCCACCCGCCATCGAGTCCGACAAGGGAACGGGCCATTCGGATGTCCTGAATGAGCCCGCCAGGGCTACACAGGTGCTATACTCATGTCCGATGCAGCAGCTCCCTGATTGACCCTCCAGCCACCGCCCTCCAGCATAGGTCGACGACCTATGCTGGTAGCTCGGCATGACCAGCCGGTTGACCCAGAGCGGACCATCTGTCTAGGGGAACTTGGAGCCAAAGTATTGTGTTGTTGTGGTTTATCCTCGGATAGCCACCACTCAAACATCAGGATCTCTTTATCCCCCCTTACTCGTCTCAGTCCACGGCAAATGGACTGGTCTAGGACGTAGTGAGAATTTAAAGTTAAGGAGACAGTGTGATGATCAATGAAGGCAGACTTAGGAAAAGAGGAGGCAGACACAATGATAGAAAAGAAGTAGGGCACTTTTGAGCTCCAAAAGTGCTAAGGAAAGAGGAGCGCAGTTTAACGTCATGTCTCGGGACGCGAGAAAAACATTACTAAGCGGTTCTTTTAGGCCTATATCTCAACTGTTGCTTATATATTTTCTATTTCTATCCATAGTCATCACAATCTTTCCAGCTTTCATATCTAAAAAAATTCATCTAGTATAACAGTATAGCAATATTTGATATTTTTCAATCTTACCTGAATGTAAATATATAAAAAAAATATAAATATAAAAAATATATTTCTCTATAAATGATGTATTATGATAAATAATTTTGAATTTACTGTTTGTTGTGCATCTGTTGTTTACATGCAGGTGTGCGTGTGGGGGGGGGGATAGGTTTAGGAATTGACAGAACGAAAACTTAAGGAGAGACGGTGTGGTGATTATGTTTTGTATATAATATTGTAAACGGTACGTCATAGAACCTTGGTTGTAAGACTGAAAGAATTCTATGTTTATTTATTAATTTTACTATTATTTCATTGGTTCATTGGTTGGGACAGAGTGACAGCGCTTGAAGTTTTGTTATTGTTGACAGAGGACCGGAGTTTTGTGATAGCGTAGTAGGAGCCATTATAAGGCAGTTTGATAGTTAATGTATATTTAGGAATTCAGCTTTTGTTGGCATTATCTACAGTTATAATTTATTCTTATTTCTTTATTAAATATTTCTTATTCCTAACGCATCCCTGGTGTTCTTGAAGTATTGCATATGTAATGTATACACGTCAAAGTCATAGGCTACAAGTTCACAACAATCACAACAATGGTGGAGCAGCAAGTGTGTCAACAAGTTGACAGGTGAACTAATTCATCCTTATAGTTGTTATCTATTATCTTCTGGTCAGCAGTAAGCCCTACTGACTTCAAATATAGGGCTAGAAAATCAATTAACTCAGGGACTAAAAGGCTTGTCCTAAAGTATAAGAACAAACCTACGTCCATAAAATGGCCGAGAAAGTATACGGTGACCTACTAAAACTATATGAAACGGGGAAGAGTCTTGGCTACCAGAGAGAAGAATTGGACGAGTGGGTTGCTAAAATCATAAGACAGAATGAGGAGAGAGATACTAGAATGGAAGATAGGAAACAAAGGGCGAAAGTAGAAGAAGAAGAAAGGAAAGAAAAGGCGAAAATAGAAGAACGGAAGATGGCAATGCAGGAAGAAGAGGTGAGATTTAAATGGAAACTAGAAGAGGACCAAGTAGCGGCCAAAATAAAAAGAGACGACGAGGAATCGAAGGCCAAAATTGCCGCAATAGAAAAAGAGAGTAAAGCAAAGGATGTAGAGGAGCAGGAAAATAGAGACACGAGGAAAAGAAATACGCCCCAAACAAAGAGACAAAAATTCGTGGAAGGCACGGATAAGATGGATGCATTTATCAACAGATTTGAAATGCTGATGAAACTTGAAAAGGAACCACAACACGAATGGGCCATACAACTTCTCAGTTTGGTCGGAGGAAAGGCCCTCGATGCACTACAAGTCCTAAGCGATGACGAGGTAGCAAACTATGCCATCCTCAAGAAAACATTACTTGATTTCTATCAATACAGCGAGGACGACTACCGACAGAAGTTTCATGAGCTAAAACCACCATCAGACGGCAACATGAAGCAATTTGTTTCTGATGTGAAAATAACGTTCGAAAAATGGGTTCAAGCGTCTGGAATTGAAGAATCCTTCGAGAGTCTGAAGCAGTTTATCATCGTGGACAAAATCATATCAACAGCTGGGAGGCATTTGTTTGCTTTCCTACAGGAAAGAAAACCGAGAAGTGTCGAGACCGTTATGGAACTGTGTCAAACTTATGTAGCGGCACATCCGGGCGAAATACTACAAAAGATTGGAAACAGTGAAGAAATCGAATTTGCCGCCGCAGCAGTCTCTACAACAGCACGATTTACAAAGGAAGAAACAGCGCAACAACATAGTTCACCACAAAACAGAGATATACAAAGAGAACGAAATGATTATAGACTAAATCAGTCACCGGCCCAGAGAAGTGAAGTGAGATGCTACAACTGTGGGAGAATGGGGCACATAGCGAAGTATTGTCGAGATACCCGGAGAACAGAATACTACAAGGACGATGTTGTAGCTCATGTTGGAGGCTTGGCGGATAGCCTTTCACCGTACGTATGTCCAGCTATAGCAAATGGCTATCATACCCACGCCCTACGCGATACTGGGGCCACCAAATGTGTACTCTTAGCTAAACTTGTGAGACCTCACCAGTACACTAAGAGACAATGCAGAGTACAAGGTTTCGGAGGGCAAATAAAGAGCTACCCAACAGCTATAGTACACATTAACTCTCCGTATTTCAATAAAAAGATTGAAGCTATAGTTGTTGAGAATGGTCCATTCGAAGTGGTGATAGGGAATGTACCAAATATAGAGTGTCCCAGTGAGGCTCAGATCGACAGATGGAAACAATTTTTTAACTGGGAGCCAACACAAGAAGCTGATGACATCGACCAATCAGCAACAACTGAATTTCAAGGGAAACCACAAATGAGACAAGACTACGATCCTACAGACGAAGAAAACTGTAGTCAAACAATTCCTTTAGAAACGATACAACAAGTTGAAGGCAGACAACAAAAACTAAAACCAGAACAAGAAAGTTTTGATCATGTTGGCAGTAACGAAAATAAGGAAGATTTATTTGCGCACCAGACGGCCATAGTTAAAAGCAACCCAAGAAAATACCCCACAAGTGTTACAGAAGGCGGAAAAACGGAATTTGACGTCGTCGAAGAAGAGAAACGAAAGGAAACAGCAAACGTAACTGGTCCAGGTGGTTCTAATGTGCAGGGCAGTAGAGATTCTGCTGGCCAAAGTAGCTGTAGGACGAGTGGATGGTATCTATGGTACAGAGAAAATGGCAATGGAGGAAGGCGGCAGTACCCAGAGGACCGAGGAGAATTCCAGCCTCAAAGATACCAAGGCTATCAAGGACGTAGACCTTGTTACAGACGCAACAGATATTATGGCAACCCACCAGTCAACAGATATTATGGCAGCCCACCAGTCAACAGATATTATGGCAGCCCACCAGTCAACAGATATTATGGCAACCCACCAGTCAACAGATATTATGGCAGCCCACCAGTCAACAGATATTATGGCAGCCCACCAGTCAACAGATATTATGGCAGCCCACCAGTCAACAGAGACCACAGAGAGAAACGTTTTACAACTATGTTCCAAGGGCAGCGCACGCTCTAGTAGTGTAATGAATTTTTTGATTGACAGTGGTGGCGAAATTGAAGGCTGACCGGATCCTAGAATGTGCATGTATTTTGAAGCTACACATGTGTAGAGCTACTAGTATAGTTGGACTAAATTTCCTCAAGGTCAAGGTCAAAGAGAGAGTTACAATCATACTGTAGGTGACTGTGTGTGTGTGTGGAGACTACTTTTAGTTCCTGTGAATGAAAAAAACAAAACAAAGTGAACATACCCGTATCGAAATGTTAGGCAGAATATTTTACTTAGTGACCTTTGATCTAGCGACCAGAAAGAAACAACTGTGCGTTAGTATGAGACAATGTGAATCTATCTGTACCAGTCACAAGTTCGATGTGTATAGAGACATTGTTGCTTATCAACTGGCAGTACTTTCTCGTATTGACTTTGAGTCACTCTTGATGAAGACGATGTGCATCAAGTTTGAAAACAGCAACAGAGCAGATGGTTAACAGTTCCTCTCTCCCCCCCCCCCCAACTACATTTGATCAGATTGTAGAGCATTGTCAACATTTACCCCGCTACATTTAATCCTTTTGTGTGGGAAGAACGTGTTTTGAAACCTGAGCGTATGCGACTATGTAATTCTGGTTAGTGCCTACACCACCAACAGAAAGATGCTATCTACACTTGTCACTGTTAACATCAACGTTACCCTCAGAGAATACAGAACTAGTGAAGAAACAAGGGGACGTCTGACAGTACAAGTCCTTTGGTGGGGCAGCTTACCACCATAACACCCTCAGAACAATTGACCCCACCTTGTAGAAATAGAGAGACCATTACACATTGACTTTCGTTATTGAGCTTCATAGCTGGAGACCTTAGAAAGAACTGTAAATAACATATCGAGAATGATGTTGAAGTTGTTGAATTGTTTAATGTACTCAGAGACGACCTAACTATAGACTTGATGTCCTGTTTTATAATTATTCTACTCTAAGGTTAAATGTAAGGAAATGAATGTGCTAATTCTTTCTCTCAAATTGCCACCAGTGGTATCGACAACCCTGTTGATTTAAATTTGAATTCTTACATTTTTCTTTTCTCCTACATTAGTTGTCCTTTGATGTAGAGTATTTAACTTGGTGATATTGTAACTAAGGGATTTATTTGGGGAAATGTAGAAATGTAAACTAAATAGAGATGTTAACATGTAAATTTTATGTGATTCTGTCATTTTTCCAATTTAGTTTAAAGTCCAATGCCATTGATGGTAGCGTGGATCTGTGTGTATTTTTTTTTCATTTCACTCTTTCTTTACGCTATTAATAAGTTATATTAATAGCTTATTTTGGTAAGGGGGGAATGTGGTGATTATGTTTTGTATATAATATTGTAAACGGTACGTCATAGAACCTTGGTTGTAAGACTGAAAGAATTCTATGTTTATTTATTAATTTTACTATTATTTCATTGGTTCATTGGTTGGGACAGAGTGACAGCGCTTGAAGTTTTGTTATTGTTGACAGAGGACCGGAGTTTTGTGATAGCGTAGTAGGAGCCATTATAAGGCAGTTTGATAGTTAATGTATATTTAGGAATTCAGCTTTTGTTGGCGTTATCTACAGTTATAATTTATTCTTATTTCTTTATTAAATATTTCTTATTCCTAACGCATCCCTGGTGTTCTTGAAGTATTGCATATGTAATGTATACACGTCAAAGTCATAGGCTACAAGTTCACAACAATCACAACAATGGTGGAGCAGCAAGTGTGTCAACAAGTTGACAGGTGAACTAATTCATCCTTATAGTTGTTATCTATTATCTTCTGGTCAGCAGTAAGCCCTACTGACTTCAAATATAGGGCTAGAAAATCAATTAACTCAGGGACTAAAAGGCTTGTCCTAAAGTATAAGAACAAACCTACGTCCATAAAATGGCCGAGAAAGTATACGGTGACCTACTAAAACTATATGAAACGGGGAAGAGTCTTGGCTACCAGAGAGAAGAATTGGACGAGTGGGTTGCTAAAATCATAAGACAGAATGAGGAGAGAGATACTAGAATGGAAGATAGGAAACAAAGGGCGAAAGTAGAAGAAGAAGAAAGGAAAGAAAAGGCGAAAATAGAAGAACGGAAGATGGCAATGCAGGAAGAAGAGGTGAGATTTAAATGGAAACTAGAAGAGGACCAAGTAGCGGCCAAAATAAAAAGAGACGACGAGGAATCGAAGGCCAAAATTGCCGCAATAGAAAAAGAGAGTAAAGCAAAGGATGTAGAGGAGCAGGAAAATAGAGACACGAGGAAAAGAAATACGCCCCAAACAAAGAGACAAAAATTCGTGGAAGGCACGGATAAGATGGATGCATTTATCAACAGATTTGAAATGCTGATGAAACTTGAAAAGGAACCACAACACGAATGGGCCATACAACTTCTCAGTTTGGTCGGAGGAAAGGCCCTCGATGCACTACAAGTCCTAAGCGATGACGAGGTAGCAAACTATGCCATCCTCAAGAAAACATTACTTGATTTCTATCAATACAGCGAGGACGACTACCGACAGAAGTTTCATGAGCTAAAACCACCATCAGACGGCAACATGAAGCAATTTGTTTCTGATGTGAAAATAACGTTCGAAAAATGGGTTCAAGCGTCTGGAATTGAAGAATCCTTCGAGAGTCTGAAGCAGTTTATCATCGTGGACAAAATCATATCAACAGCTGGGAGGCATTTGTTTGCTTTCCTACAGGAAAGAAAACCGAGAAGTGTCGAGACCGTTATGGAACTGTGTCAAACTTATGTAGCGGCACATCCGGGCGAAATACTACAAAAGATTGGAAACAGTGAAGAAATCGAATTTGCCGCCGCAGCAGTCTCTACAACAGCACGATTTACAAAGGAAGAAACAGCGCAACAACATAGTTCACCACAAAACAGAGATATACAAAGAGAACGAAATGATTATAGACTAAATCAGTCACCGGCCCAGAGAAGTGAAGTGAGATGCTACAACTGTGGGAGAATGGGGCACATAGCGAAGTATTGTCGAGATACCCGGAGAACAGAATACTACAAGGACGATGTTGTAGCTCATGTTGGAGGCTTGGCGGATAGCCTTTCACCGTACGTATGTCCAGCTATAGCAAATGGCTATCATACCCACGCCCTACGCGATACTGGGGCCACCAAATGTGTACTCTTAGCTAAACTTGTGAGACCTCACCAGTACACTAAGAGACAATGCAGAGTACAAGGTTTCGGAGGGCAAATAAAGAGCTACCCAACAGCTATAGTACACATTAACTCTCCGTATTTCAATAAAAAGATTGAAGCTATAGTTGTTGAGAATGGTCCATTCGAAGTGGTGATAGGGAATGTACCAAATATAGAGTGTCCCAGTGAGGCTCAGATCGACAGATGGAAACAATTTTTTAACTGGGAGCCAACACAAGAAGCTGATGACATCGACCAATCAGCAACAACTGAATTTCAAGGGAAACCACAAATGAGACAAGACTACGATCCTACAGACGAAGAAAACTGTAGTCAAACAATTCCTTTAGAAACGATACAACAAGTTGAAGGCAGACAACAAAAACTAAAACCAGAACAAGAAAGTTTTGATCATGTTGGCAGTAACGAAAATAAGGAAGATTTATTTGCGCACCAGACGGCCATAGTTAAAAGCAACCCAAGAAAATACCCCACAAGTGTTACAGAAGGCGGAAAAACGGAATTTGACGTCGTCGAAGAAGAGAAACGAAAGGAAACAGCAAACGTAACTGGTCCAGGTGGTTCTAATGTGCAGGGCAGTAGAGATTCTGCTGGCCAAAGTAGCTGTAGGACGAGTGGATGGTATCTATGGTACAGAGAAAATGGCAATGGAGGAAGGCGGCAGTACCCAGAGGACCGAGGAGAATTCCAGCCTCAAAGATACCAAGGCTATCAAGGACGTAGACCTTGTTACAGACGCAACAGATATTATGGCAACCCACCAGTCAACAGATATTATGGCAGCCCACCAGTCAACAGATATTATGGCAGCCCACCAGTCAACAGATATTATGGCAGCCCACCAGTCAACAGATATTATGGCAGCCCACCAGTCAACAGATATTATGGCAGCCCACCAGTCAACAGATATTATGGCAGCCCACCAGTCAACAGAGACCACAGAGAGAAACGTTTTACAACTATGTTCCAAGGGCAGCGCACGCTCTAGTAGTGTAATGAATTTTTTGATTGACAGTGGTGGCGAAATTGAAGGCTGACCGGATCCTAGAATGTGCATGTATTTTGAAGCTACACATGTGTAGAGCTACTAGTATAGTTGGACTAAATTTCCTCAAGGTCAAGGTCAAAGAGAGAGTTACAATCATACTGTAGGTGACTGTGTGTGTGTGTGGAGACTACTTTTAGTTCCTGTGAATGAAAAAAACAAAACAAAGTGAACATACCCGTATCGAAATGTTAGGCAGAATATTTTACTTAGTGACCTTTGATCTAGCGACCAGAAAGAAACAACTGTGCGTTAGTATGAGACAATGTGAATCTATCTGTACCAGTCACAAGTTCGATGTGTATAGAGACATTGTTGCTTATCAACTGGCAGTACTTTCTCGTATTGACTTTGAGTCACTCTTGATGAAGACGATGTGCATCAAGTTTGAAAACAGCAACAGAGCAGATGGTTAACAGTTCCTCTCTCTCCCCCCCCCCCCAACTACATTTGATCAGATTGTAGAGCATTGTCAACATTTACCCCGCTACATTTAATCCTTTTGTGTGGGAAGAACGTGTTTTGAAACCTGAGCGTATGCGACTATGTAATTCTGGTTAGTGCCTACACCACCAACAGAAAGATGCTATCTACACTTGTCACTGTTAACATCAACGTTACCCTCAGAGAATACAGAACTAGTGAAGAAACAAGGGGACGTCTGACAGTACAAGTCCTTTGGTGGGGCAGCTTACCACCATAACACCCTCAGAACAATTGACCCCACCTTGTAGAAATAGAGAGACCATTACACATTGACTTTCGTTATTGAGCTTCATAGCTGGAGACCTTAGAAAGAACTGTAAATAACATATCGAGAATGATGTTGAAGTTGTTGAATTGTTTAATGTACTCAGAGACGACCTAACTATAGACTTGATGTCCTGTTTTATAATTATTCTACTCTAAGGTTAAATGTAAGGAAATGAATGTGCTAATTCTTTCTCTCAAATTGCCACCAGTGGTATCGACAACCCTGTTGATTTAAATTTGAATTCTTACATTTTTCTTTTCTCCTACATTAGTTGTCCTTTGATGTAGAGTATTTAACTTGGTGATATTGTAACTAAGGGATTTATTTGGGGAAATGTAGAAATGTAAACTAAATAGAGATGTTAACATGTAAATTTTATGTGATTCTGTCATTTTTCCAATTTAGTTTAAAGTCCAATGCCATTGATGGTAGCGTGGATCTGTGTGTATTTTTTTTTCATTTCACTCTTTCTTTACGCTATTAATAAGTTATATTAATAGCTTATTTTGGTAAGGGGGGAATGTGGTGATTATGTTTTGTATATAATATTGTAAATGGTACGTCATAGAACCTTGGTTGTAAGACTGAAAGAATTCTATGTTTATTTATTAATTTTACTATTATTTCATTGGTTCATTGGTTGGGACAGAGTGACAGCGCTTGAAGTTTTGTTATTGTTGACAGAGGACCGGAGTTTTGTGATAGCGTAGTAGGAGCCATTATAAGGCAGTTTGATAGTTAATGTATATTTAGGAATTCAGCTTTTGTTGGCGTTATCTACAGTTATAATTTATTCTTATTTCTTTATTAAATATTTCTTATTCCTAACGCATCCCTGGTGTTCTTGAAGTATTGCATATGTAATGTATACACGTCAAAGTCATAGGCTACAAGTTCACAACAATCACAACAGACGGACTTTGACTCAACTTCATAATGAACTGCTGATTGACTACGACAAAATGTTTTGCACATTTATTGAAATCAAATTATGGTGTATTTTTAACTATTAAAAATTACAATTCTAAGGAAAGCAAGACATTGAATTAAATTTGATCAGTAAATTCGCTTCCAAAAATAGAAAAACGGGATTCGACGAGATGGTCTAGTAATGGACAGAAAATGTCAAGATGGCGTCCAAAACGTTTAAGCCTTGACTCTACTATACCCTTGGCTACTTCTCGAGCTAGTTGTTAAATTATGTAGGCCTAATAGTTTGATATTAAATATATTGTTTTGTTTTTAATTTCAACCTGTACACTCAGTACCTCATATGGATTTTATAGGAATAGCCTAACGAATAAGCAACAAAATCTCTGTTGAACCTACATCTATTTATACACTTTCAAGGCCGGATTTAGACTTCAAAGGCCCACATATAATATTGGATATTTTTAAAGTGTATAACATCACTTTAAAAGGTTAAACATTACTTGCTCTATTGCAGCCAAATGGTGTTTTGAGTTTAAATCCCCTTCCAGTGGATTTAGAGATCAAACCCCTTTTTTCTATAAAACAATTTCCTTGAGCGTAGCAAGAGGGATATTAAAATCCCCCGGGCCCCCACCTGGGGGGTCCCCCAAATGTGTGTCCGAAATAAATTTGTAAATACATAAATTAATATATTTGATTGACAAATAGTGTCAACAGGTGTCTTTTTTTTCAACATTTATGGATTAAATTTATCACAAAGACTAAACCTAGATCTAGGTCTATCAGTACGTTGACTTTGTTGACATTTTAAAAACATTTTTTCCCACAGAGATCAAAGTTTTTTTAAAGTTAATTTTACATTTTAAACTTTGTTGCCACGAATAAAACTGCATGATATACAGCGAATTCCAGTTATCTTGTTACCTTTACTAATAATAGATCTAAATGTCGAGTATTTTATGGCTACACTAAATAACCTTGAAGCAAAATTTACAGAATCGAGTATAACAGATCTAAAAGTTATTCTTAACAATGCTAAAATAGTCCATTATTCGGGTTGGGCGTCTATTATTTCAGAATTAAACTTCACACTGAGTTATTACTCCTCTATTAATCTTTCCTCCATTCAATAGAAACTCTCTTTTTATTTACATCTAATCCTTTTGCTTTCGCACAAAACATACACAAAAAATAATGACGTAATATCATATAATATTATCACACCCTTCCTTTTAAAGTTCTTAAGAGTGATATCTACTAGCAGGGCCGGCCCTAGCATTTGCGGGGCCCTATGCGAAACGTATCGCTCGGGGACTAGTCTGGGTAAGGATAAGCATAATGTCAAAATTATTTTTTTTGAATTAGAAAATAGGCCTACTTTCGTTTTTGCAATAAATTTTTATCAAATGAAAGCTCGAAATGCCACTGTTTATTTATTGGCACCCCAAAATGTCAATTTCGTCTATTCTTTAGGAGATTTGAATCAATTCAAAAAAAAAAAAATCAGGGATTTATCGTATATTTTGCCTTTTCATGAGATTTCCTGGAGGCCCTGGAAAATCAGGAGGTCGCGAAAACCCTGTTAATTTATTTACGTTATAATGGTTTAATTTAATACTTAGAATTAGCGCGGGGCCTATGAAAGCGCGGGGCCCACTGCAACCGCATAGGCTGCAGAGGCCTAAGGCCGGCCCTGTCTACTAGGAACTTTAACAATTCGTCCACTTCTGGTTGTCTTGACTGACACAACAAATTCTCTAGACATTGGTCTATAACTGTCTGTTTCATTTGTTCCAACAGTTTGCGGTTCATTGTCTTCATCGGTATCATAGTACCCAGAGATGTCTTCATCGAAACTCTTATTCAAAAAGCGTTGATTTCTTCTATATGTTTTTCCATCGTTTGTCTTTATGATGTAAGATCTGGGTGCTGAATGTTTTTTTTTTTATGACAACTGCTTTCTGCCATGTTTGACCTAGACGAACTCTCCGACAAAATAATCTTTAGGTAGTCTAGCTTTAGCATCGTATTTCACTTTTCACTGTCGTTCGTTGAGTAATGTCTCTGCATTTTCAGCTACCGATGGTTTCAATAGTTTGGGATCAGTTGGAATGATTCCCTGAGTCTTCTACTCGTCAGCAGTTGTGATGGTGAATACGGTAGTCCACTTATCGGAGTATTTCTATACTCGAGCATAACGAGATATGGATCTTTCCCACTTTTGTATGCTCTGAATCCTTTTGCTTTCGCACAAAACATAAACAACCAACAATGACGTAATTCCATATAATATTAACACAGAATCTTCTTCATGCAGTGGAAAATTAAGAATTTTTTGCCTATCTTGAATTCTGGTCAAAGCTCCTGCGTCCAATTAATATATTTCAGAAGAAACTACAAAAGTCTGGACTGCATATACGCGAAGCTGCTAAAGAAATTAGTACCCTTACAAGTTTTCTGCAAAATGATGAGAAACTGACAAAAACCCAATCCATCGAAAAAGCAAAAGAAGGTAGTGAATACTATGGATTCCCTGTAATCAAAACAACCAGAAGAAAGAAAAGACTTGATGGGAAGTTGAGTTCTAATGTAGGACTGTCAATAGAACTGCAATTCAAACGTGTTGAAACAGAAGTGCTGGACAGATTTCCAATGGAGATGAAGAGCAGATTTCAAAGGTTGGAATGAAAATGGATACCTTTGGGTTTCTTCTTGAACGAAGACACCTGTTAGATGAAGACACGCTTATGACAAACTGTGTTACTTTTCCTGTTTGTATGATGAAATAAATGAAAAATCGCTTTTTCGATGATGTCATTGATGCACGAGCACTTTTCATCAACAAACCAGTAATACAATCACCAATAGACATATTTAGGTAAAAAGGCTTCATATGGTAATTACGTGTGCTCAAACTTTGCAACCTCCTCCGAATACTGCTAACTCAGGCCACTTCCATTACGTCATGTGAGAGATCATTCTCAAAGCTCAAGTTCATCAAAAACTATCTCAGGAGCACAATGACGCAAGAAAGGCTTATCATGGCTTTAATGTCAGTGAAGTGACAAATACTAGAAAGTATCGATGTACTTGATGTTATAGATGTCTTTGCTGCACAGAATGCACGACGTGAAGCGATATCAATTGAGATTTGTCACTTCTGCATTATTTAACTAATAAACAACGGCAATATTCATTAAAAGAGTCTTCATGATTTTTTTTTTGTTGTTATGTTTACTGATATACTGAACCAATTTGATATTGAGCTTATATATATTTGCGTACATTATCTCATGTCAATGTCAAAATGCAAGGGGCCCCCAAAGAGGTCAATCCCCCCGGGCCCCCAAATCCCTAGTTACGCCCCTGTAAAAAGGTGAGCATTTTTAAAAGTCTTTGTTGAGAACAGCCGCTCTTTGTTTTTTCAATAATTTAAGTATAGGCCTGCTTATGTTTAAACTATACTTATAACTACACAAACTATATATGATCATCACTTTTGTATGTAAACACGTCTAAAACAAGTTTTCAACCAAATACAAAATATTATCTCTAGATTATTATGTAGTTAAAGATGGGCATATACATAGGATCTATACGAGGCATGCTTTGCATGATTTACGCGATGAAGTAACAATGGTCCTCTATAGTGTTTTTTTTTAATTAGCTCCTTGCACTGAGAAAATCCATTATTAGTTTTCTATCGTTAGTCTGTCAGTCTGTCCGACTGTCACGTTTAGATCACAAAAAGATAAGGAAAATCCAATTTCATGATAGTTTAGATCTTGCAAAGTTTTAATGCTACGCTACCTAGTTTTTCTGAAATGTAACTTTTGTTTTTAAATTTAATTATGCCAGGAGTTGTCTTGGAAATACACCTCTTTTGAAAAAATACATAAATGTATTGGAGACTGTATTAAGAATAAAGCATTACTATTTTATCTATTTTAAATTTATACATACAATTTAGTTAATTGTATGCTTTTCCAGACCATTTTTATCAGTTTCTTATACAGCTCTTCTTTGTTGTTGTTTAAAATCTGTATTTCTCTCACCTCAAAACACCTAGATCAGAGGTTCTCAAACTTTTTTGACTTGGGGAACCTTTTATATAGTCAAAAACGCGCACTTAAGTAAATAAGCTACATAAATTCAATACATATATTTAATTAACAAATGTATACAAAAATAAATGACTTGCACGGATGAGGTGGATGAGAGTGTGTTTACGTCCGACTCAATGAACAAAAATTTGGAGTCAGTTTCTTTTATTTGTGATGAGGCTCATTACGACAATTTATTCAAGCTCTACCAAAGAAGATAGACTAGAAATCATTCCACAAATTTTTTACAATGACTTATAATGCAGGATATAAATTTGGAACATGATTTTTTTTTAACCAAAATTTTCTATACTCTTATGCAAGCATAGATTTAAGTTCCTCATTTGTAGATACTTCAAAAAGCTGCTCCTGTATTAATAAGGCTTCATTTGTGATTAGGAACTGACTTTGTCCACACTTAAAAGGGTTTAATACTCAGTCGGTAATATCCATGTAAAGAATGTATTTAAATGTTTGGTTTAGGGCGTCATAGAGTAGTACGTAGAAGAAATAGTAATTATATCCCTGGGGCTAGCGGATCACAGTTTAAAAAAATATGCTCTAGACCAAGGATGTCAAACTACGACCTGCAGACCAACCCCGAACAGCAAAATGTCTTAATCCCGTGCGCCATGTGTAATCTTTAAAGAAATCATAACTTGTTTTCACACAATGTTAAAATTCTAGTTTTTAATACCAGTTGAACACGTGTAGTAAAATTGCGAAATTAACTTTGAATGATTCCCTCCTGGTACTAGCCTAAGATTTCAAAACTCAGTCTACAAAATTTAGATGTGCGGTAAAGGTTCTTCCAACAAGGGATTTTAAAGGCAAATCTTTTCGTCTAATTTACAGCGAAACCTTGGAGGTACATATGAAATATTTGGATTCATTTCATTTCTAAACATAATAAAACTCTTTATGATAATATGATTATATGACCAATGACGAAAGATAAAAAAGCCGACTGTCTTTAAAAAAATTAACCCGGCAATTTTTAAAAAATGTTTTATGTTTCGAGTTTTCAGAAAGTTACTATGAATGCGGGGTACATTGTTGCAAAATGTATGGTTGAAACTTGAGGAATATTAGAACAAATTGTCTAAAAAAAAACCAAAACAAAACAAAAAACTATGATATCTAGATCTAAATCAATAGATGACAATTTTATATCACAAATAGCCTCAAAGATCAGCAACTAAATATCTTGGTATTAAAATTTGAAATCAGTAGACGTAATACATTTGCAGTTGAAAAGCTTTTGATAACTTTTATTGATTTAAGTAATGTTTTATAACATTGTCTCTCTCTCTCTTTTTCTCTTTCTCAGTCTCTCTTTCTCTGTCTTTTTCTCTTTTTCGATCTCTTTCTGTCTTTCTATCTCTCTCATTTTCTTTCTCTGTATCTCTCTTTCTCTTTCCCTCTCTTCTATCTCCCTCTCTTTCTCTATCTTTCTTTCGTTCCTCTATATCTTTCATTTTTCACATCCTCTTTCTCTCTCTTCTCTCTTCATTTCTTTCTAAATATTTCTTTCGTTTCTCTCTCTCTCTCTTTCAATTTTTCACTTTTTCTCTCTCTACTTTCTTTTCATGTTTTTTTTTTAAACTCTCGCTTCAGACGATTTTCAGTCGATACATACTAACTTTTATTTCTTAGTATTAACATTTTAAATCAGGTATCATAATACCTTTGTAGTTCAAAAACTTTAGTGTCTGCCGACGGCTCTATCTTGTTGATCTAACCCTAACATTAACTTCTACTCAAGTCACTGTCGTGTGGTGTAGGTAAGAATCGATGTCGTGTTACAACAAAAAACGCCGCCGTTCAAATCTCCAACATCCAAACCAATGCTAAATGTTTATGAACCGTTTACCTTTACCCCTCCCATTTCGTATGACTTATGACAACCTTTTTTTTAAGTCACGTTCTACCGACCGCACACCACCACCGCCCCTTCTTTTGTTATGAGTTATATGAAGTATGAATGACATAAAAAAGAAAAAAGAAGTTAGTTGTTAAACATCTTCAAGTTTCAGTAACAATACAATATAAATATACATATGGATACACGTTTTTAATAAGTTCAATTTTCTAACCTGGTTTCTTCATTATTATCAATTATTTTTCTATTATTGTATTTTTAAAAGTTCCTAATAAAAAAAAAACACTATTTTCTACTGTAGCCTATATTTTCTAATGATTTTTTTTTTCAAAGTTTTTAAAGTCACAAGGATGTTACAAGTGATATTGAAAATATATTTTATTTATTTTTTGCAATAAATTTTAAAAATGTTTAATAATCTCTTCGAGTTTTCTTGAAATGATTTTAAAAAATTATATGTTAAAATACATAAAATACTATTTCATCCATAATATTTCTTGTTAAGGAAATTTCTAATCGTTAAATAGTTCATAATAAATTTGATAGTATTTTAAAACTAATTAAAAAATATTTCTTACAAATACTACAAATACTGTTTCACTTAAATCAAACAAACTTTGCAGCACACCACCGCCGCCTCTACCCCCCCCCCCAAAAATAAACAAAACAATAAGCACACCCATACCGCGTTCTTTGACATAATATTGACACTGTGTCTAAGTTTTTGCCAATCCCGGAGTTACAAGACATTATAAGGGAAGATGACATGGCTAAAGGTATTGATAATAGTAGCCAGGTCTTAGCTTTCTTGCCCAACATGTTGGATGGCAACATATCCCAAAATGGATCTAATGCTTGTCAAATACAGCAACCTATTCATCTAGTCACTGGGCTTAGAACATCAGCATATACTTCCAATATGATAGATCAGCCAACAAAGCAGCAGGCAGTTCAATTTACTATCGATGATAATATAATGCAGAAGTCTGGGGTTCAAAATTTGATAATTAGTTTTAGTCTAATGCAGCACTCAGAGCTACACACATTATCAATTGCTCTTGACCAAAAGCATCAGTCTGGGCCCCAAACATTGCCAAATGTTCTTGACCAAGTGCAACATGCAAGCGCCCAAATATTAACCTTCATACTAAGTCAAGTACAGCGGTTCTTACCAATCGTACCCAATAAAAAACAGAAGTCCAGGCCCCAAACACTTTCATTAGTACCTAATCAAGTGCAACAGTCTGGGTTTCAAACAATATCAATCATGTCCAATCAATTGCAGCTTGCATTACCAATTACCCTTAACCAAGTCCAGCAGTCTTGGCCCCAAACATTACCAATTACCCTTAACCAAGTCCAGCAGTCTTGGCCTCAAGCACTATCATTCCTACCTAGTCATGTGCAGCAGTCTGTGTCCACATCATCGCCAAGTTCATTGTATCAGCCAGTAGAAGAAACATCGTCTTTTTTCTCAAAACAAGGCCAGCAGTCTTAAAACATCTCCACTTGTTTCTGATAAGATGTATCCACAATGTCAGCCTCCTTCTAGTTTACATGCACCGCCACCCGTTGGCAACAAGACTTATTCACTATCTCAGCATCAGTCTTGTTTACACAAAACAAATCTCTTTGCTGGTCAATTACAATGTCACCCTAATCAATATGGCTGGTCACTTGGACAACTAGTTGTAGACAATTATGTAAACAACTCTAATAGTGATTTAGGACAAGCTCATTCATCTGTTAATATAAGGTAAAAAATTCTAAATTATATTAGAAATATGTACATGTATACTTTTATTTAGTATAAACAAGACTGAGGTTTTGTTTGTGATGTCTTTCCTAATTTTCAGATTGTAAAACATGTTGCACTTGTACAGCGTAAAAAACGCATTTATATTGTTTTTTAGTGATAGGTGTGAAATCGGATTGATATTTTTGATTTTGAATATTTAATTTAAAAAATGTCTTTTTAGCTTTTAATACAAATTTTAATACAAATATTTTAAAACAATCTTTTTGTTTTAACTTGCAGATTTATTCATCCTGCCACCTCTAACACTCGGAAATAACGCAGATAAAAAAAGACAGCTCGTAAACAAGATAATTATTTTAGTTCAGTAATTCACATCTAAGTCAACTGAAATGTCGCCAAGCACTACTTGTGATCAGTTCACTATGTCACTTCTTTCAAATGAACTTTTACCAAACATTTACGGAGGTCCTGAAACATCAGCACTGCTTCTTCAGAGTAGGTCTGAACAATTAACCCAGGCTACAGTCAGTCTACAAAGTAACCTTCATTCACAATCACCAGCAGTACACATAGATATAGACATTCCTGATGAAGTCCAAGCTAAAGAGTTGCAGAAAGATGACAGTCTACAAAGTAACCTTCATTCACAATCGCCAGCAGTACACGTAGCAACAGACATTCCTGATGAAGTCCAAGATAAAGAGTTTCAGAAAGATGACAGTCTACAGCCACGTCCAACTCTTATTTGGGTGAAGAATCTCAGAACAAACCTGTAAGTCTGCAAACGCAAATCTCCCGGAAAGCCCCGGCCAGTCCACAGTCTTTGATTAATGTACAGAATGAAGTGACCTCAATTAGCTATTCTTCAAATTTAAACGTTGAGAATGACGTAGTTTCAACTACTCCAGATTTTGCTTTACTTGACCATAACCTACCTGACCTAAACCCAAGATTGTCCAGTACCAACTCAGATAACATTGTCAGTGCTAATGATTCCTTCTCAATCAGCACTGACGCTCAAGACAATGACTTGCAAACTTTTTTAACTGAAATATTTGCCGGGTCTGAGGATTTTCTGAACTCTGATTTTCAATCAGATATTGACATGAACTTGGTTGATTATTTGGAAAAGATAGATTGAATAGTGTTTTACCTCACTTTCAATTACTATTATAATTCCTACATTATATTTATCGTCAATATAAATATGAAAAATATTCTAAGAACTCTTTTAATAATTTTTTTAAAAATTAGAATTATGTTTATTCACAATTTATATATTATTGGTTTTAAAATAATTATAGATAAATATCAATTTTAATTTTTAAATGTGAATGTATGTAGAGATGGTAACAAAATTACTTTAATTATTCATTAATGGTATCAAAATTTCTTTAATTATTCAATAATATACAAGCAAGATGTAAAATAAAGTGTTTTGTTTTTAGGCCAACATTTTGACAAGTATGCTCTAGTTATCTTAAAAAGTGTTACACAATTTACTGATGTCAGTGTCAACTAAATAAATAAAAATCTTCCACTTTGATGTGCCTTGTATGCTTGTATGTATGTATTTAATGTTTATGTATACATATATAACGCCTTGAATTTATTTCTACGTTTGTATTTTAAAATATCTTTATAAATTATGTCTTTATGTCAATTAAAAATGTAAATATGTTATACAAATATTTATGATTAATTTTTTTTCCTTTTAAATACTGATTTTATTTGTTTTATAAGTTTGTAAATTGTTGTTGTGGTATTTTTATTACACTTTAAAATATGAAAAAAATAAAATTAGAATCAAGTAAGAAAATAGTTGATACAAAATTATTCATATAATACTTAAAATACACGGATTATTTTAATTATGAAATACATTTAAACGAATGTGGGCGACACTAAAGTCATTTTATTATTAGAATTCAGAACAAGAGAGGGCTTTGTTTTTTTTTTGTTTGTTCTTTGAAACAGTCTCTAAAATTAATTAGAAAAATTAAAACTTCCAAGTATTGCACTGTTATTCATCATTGTCTTTGGTGGCTGAAACTCGTTTTTTTATTTCACTCTTTTAGCTTTAGAAAGTTCAGAAAAAAAAAGTTATTATTATTTTTTTTTTAATTTGATTTATAATGATAACTGGTAAATGTTCTAAACAGTGAATAGATATAGAAATAAAAATATCTGTGTTTTGAACAAAAAATAATTCATAGACTAACTAAATAAAGTAAATCTAAATTCGTGGGGGCGCTGTGTCTGAGTGGTTTGGCTGGGCTTGAATCTTAATGAAGACTGGGATTTTTAAAATTCGGGATCTTTAAGCGCCTCTGAGTCCTCCCAGCTCTGATGGAGTACTTGACATTAGTTGGGGAAAAGTCAAGGCAATTGTTAGTTTTGCTGGCCACGTGACATCCTCGTAAACTGTAGACCACGAAATAGATATCTATTACATCATCTGCCTTATAGATCATAAGATCTGAAAGTGGAACTTTACTATAGATCGGCATTCATAATGATGCTTCCTTTAATGAAGTCTTCAATTAATTTTGTTTTACAAAAGGAGAAAATAAAAAAAAATCGATATGACATTAGAAATTAAAGCAAAGTATTTCATTTCAAATAATATACTTAAATAAAGTCATCAACGATTCAAATATAAAAACGCCATCAATTTTATTTTTTAATTCTTATTTTTCAGCTTGCAAACTCTTAATTGGTGGGTAAAATAGAATCTAAAAAACTATTCTAACCATTTTGTTAGAAATTTGACAACTAAGATTTATCTTTTAGTTTAAAAAAAATACTACTTTTATTACGAAAGTCAAAATTTTATGTGACCATTGTAAAAAGTTGTAGTTAATGTCCAATGTCTTACAGCGCGTTAAAATAAAAACATCGTCTCACTAGTGTTTTAATGTCAGAATACATTCATTTGAAAAGTGGTGGACATCAAAGGTGTCAAACAGGACGCCGTTCAAAAGATTATCCTCTAGGCGGCAATATTTAGCGACGACTACAGGAGTGGTCAAAGGGGTACAGGGTCGGGTAAATAAAGACGCTGATAAAAAAAAACATAAGACATCATAACAACACAAGATGAATCTTAAAAAGTATCACCTGTGTCAATATATAGAGAAAGACGTCTAGCTTGTGTTTTCATATCGAAAGACATTTAAAAAAACAACTTCGGACATCAAAGTTGTCAAGCTGGACTCCGTCCAAGTGGTTCTCCATTAAGTGGCGAATTTAGCGACGGCAGAAGGTGCGGTTAGTGGGCAGGTAAAAATAATCACCGCTTATAAGAAACAATAAAAAAAACCCCTAAAGTTTCAATATTTGAATAAATGTGTGACCTTCGAAGAATTCAACAGTTTCAACAAAGTGACTGAAATGACAGCCTTTTTAAAGCTGAGACTTGCCTCATAATCATAATCATAATCATAATCATAATCATAATCATAATCATAATCATAATCATAATCATAATCATAATCATAATCATAATCATAATCATAATCATAATCATAATCATAATCATAATCATAATCATAATCATAATCATAATCATAATCATAATCATAATCATAATCATAATCATAATCATAATCATAATCATAATCAATTTATCCCAATTTATGCATAAAAATGCATAATTATTAGCATCATCCTCTTCTCACCCCCCCCTTTTTTTTTGGTCCTCTATGAGATGATTTTATGTTGTATTGTTTGATTCTAAGCAGGTAGACGCTGTATAACTGAACTATAAAAATGTTTATGTAAAATATCTTTAAGTGAACTACATCAGCTTTAAGAAAAACATTGTCTTTTGTGAAGTGACCGCGTTAGTATGTCTCTATGACACGGTCTTGTTGACTTTACAATAACAATGACCACTAGTGACCTGAGATGAACTCCTATTGAAAAGTCAGAGCAGGAAGGACTCAATCCTTTGTCAAGAAACTGGGCCGTTCGGCGTAATGCCTCGTAGCTACCATACATGTCTCAGACTTGTCCTATCCCCATTTAGCTCTTGGAGCTGGGGACACTCGACTTTGTTTCGACTCTCTCCCCACAGTGACGGCATCGGGAGTCGTAGTTCGAGCGGAATCAGGCAAAGTATGCCCAAATACGACAATGTTCCGTCCTATACTGTGCAATGATTGCTTGTTCTGACCTCCTTAACCGCAACTACGGATCGTCGCGATCTGGGTGACGCATATGCTGCCAGACACTACGAGCTCTGTCGAATTCCTCCCATAAATTGGGATTATGATTATGATTATGATTATGAAACCTCTTTATCCCTTTTAACTATTCTCTTTGGAAAACACTTACATACACGTCGTAACATTCTTATCTCAAATAGCCTAATAATAAATTCAAACAAGGCTACAACGAAAGTTTTGTAGAAACACAAACTCAAAATCGGCCCACACAGTGGTCCGCTTAGGTAGATAAAATAGCAGGTTTCCATTTTTTTAAGAAAAAAATATCAGAAACTATGAACTACAAACTACCAACAGCTACAACCCTTTCTCTGTCGATACAAAAGAAGAGACGAGATGTTGTATTGTTATTTGGACTAACAACTTCACACTACAGAATACGGAGATATATTAATGTTATTATTATTTTATTGTTAATATTCCTATGTATTTAATGAACTGAAAGTTATAAAGATATATAGCCAAGGTGTTACTTGCAAAGACCGCATCACAAATGAAGAGATTAAAAACAGGATTAATACAGTAATTGGACCCCACGATGATCTTTAAACATTGTCAAAAAAAAAACGTAAACGTAAACGTGAAAAAAATACCATAAAAAGAGGCAAGAAAAAAAAAAGGCAAAGGGCCCAAGGATTCCTATGATGAAAAAGCTAAAAATAAATAGCACAAATGTTTATGTTTTCTTAAAAAATGGACTTTTTTTTTTTACGGAAATTTTTTTTTTATATATTTTAAAAATAGGATTTCATAAGAGATTGATTCTTTACAAAACAATTAAATCAATTAGATATTCACTAGACGTCATCAGTTAGGCCACGTTCAAATACAACTTCACTTTCACTTTCACCTATCGTTTGGTTTGTTTGACCGCTGGGGCACCACACAGGATATATCAACCTTCTTTCTCAATTTTTCTCTCTCACTTGTCTTTGATCGATATTAATTCTGATGTTCATTCTGAAAATATTGAAACCTGCATTTTTACCTGCTTGGGTGAGCCACTTCGGCGACCGATTTTGAGTATGTGTTTCCACACAAACAGTCTTTGTAACCTTGCTTTACTATTAATATTGAATAGTAGTAAAAATGTTGTATTTTTATAAAAAAAAAATGCTTGCATAGTTGATTTTAAAAATTAAATTTTTCGCTTTCAGAAAAGAAAAAGTAACCGTTGCATCATAAATTTGAAAGGTCTAAAATATCATATTGTTAGATTTTCATTTTATTTTTTAGTTTGCGAGATCTAAACTCAAAGAGCGGACGGATGGATAGACAGACCACACAAAACTAATAGCGGCTATTCCCCTTTCGGGGGCCGCTATAAATACGATACGATATAATTTAAAAAATTATCTAATGTAATCATAATAATTTAGTTGCTTTTGATTATTCTCAGAGAGTATAAAGTAAAAATCTCAATTACAAACATTGTTTGGTATAAAATTCCTTTTTTTTTCTAGATAGGCCTATTTAAATATAAAGGCGACATCATTCTCTGCTTTTCGTTGTAATTATGTTTCTTAATATTTATATGTTCGCTAAAAACTAAAAAAATAATCAAACACAATTAAACTGGGTGTATAAAAACATTAGAAACATTAGTTGGAATGATACATTTTATTATAAATATTCATATATATTTTCATTCTCCTATTTCCCTTTTCTTTCTCAATCTCTCTTTCTTCTTTCTAATCCTCTATCCCTCTCGTTTTCTTCTTTCTGTTGGTTAAATTAGTAATCTTTGACCTTTGCAACGAGAGAACTTTTATTTGAAATATCGTGTAGACGATTGTCAAAACAGAATTAGATGTGGTATATTTAACATTTTTATAAACATTCTTATACATGTAAAGTAATTGAAACTTTCAAAGGTATATAGTATAATAACAAGTTCTATATCTCATAAAGCTTAAATAGATGACTTAGTTATTTTGTAAAGAAAAACTGTTTACAGTTCTTTTTTTTAAAGCATAATTGTATTCATTAAAAAACACTAATATATTTTACTAGTCATTTCGATGAGCTTCAAGCTCCCCCCCCCCCCGTCCCACAACCTCTTTTACTTATCATCAATGGGGTTATGACACCTGTGATGTCCGCCGACGACACCGTCTTGTTGACTTAACAATAACAATAAACTAAATGACCGTCTCAGTGGATACCCAGTGGTGCAGCTGGCTATTGTTTCTCTCCGAATGGTGTCGCGGCTTATAACAAACTCAAAGATTGTAATGAAATCTCGAGTATTTGTTTAACAATGTGTGCTCTCTGTAATCATACATACAAACTTCTTCCTCTACCTTTAAAGGATAATGTCTTTGTATTTTATTTTCATCCTAAAAAAAAGTCATCAGCATGAATATACCTTTTGTATTCAACAGAAATCATTTAGCCTTCTAACTATTCTGGATACTAAAGGACTAACACATGTTAAAATCAGTTTCAGTTGTATTGACAAATTCCTTCAAGCTTTGTCAATTACTGAAATAAAACATCTCAATTCTTTTACGTATTAAATTATTTTTATATCAAAATATTTTAACGCTGTTAATTGTTTTATGAAAATAAGAAGCAGTATTAAATAAAATACTTTAGTATTAATATAAAATTTCGAGCCGCCTTTTGACAAGACAGTAGAAAACTAAAAGAAACATTTTGAAGAAGTGTTCTAGAAAAATAAGAATTAGCAGAAAAGATCTACGTAGCAGATAAATCTACCAAGCGACTTTGGATAGTTTTCTTTTATTTCTTCCAATGCCTTTTGTTTCATGAAGAGCGATATAAATTAAAGGCATATGATTCTAATGCTATATAAAAACTTGTCTAATCTGGATCGGCATTGGTGTTAGATAATACAGTCGAATGATTTTACAAACCTCATAGAGAAACCTAGGTCTTCTTATACATCTGGAACAAACACTAATATACCAACATAACTGATGTGGCAGGTTTGAATATTTTCAGCAAAAAAACAGAAACATTTGGGCGCCTCTCAATCCACCAACTCTAATGGGTACTTAACTTAAATTAGTTAAAAGTAAAAGTAAAGCTGAATGGTCATTGTGCTGGCCACATGACACCATCTGCCCTATAGACCACAAGGTCTGAAGTGTAACTTTACTTAAGACTATAAACTAGTAGATACAAAAAAGAGACATGTTGCTGATGCTGTTGTATTGTTAGTTTGACCAAGGACATGAAAACCTTTTCTTCTGGTTAAGTATAGGGAGAGGTGGCTGAGTAGTAGACCACATGAATCTGAACAAGAGAGCCCCGGGCTCAAGCCCTAGTAGACACTGGGATCTTTAGGGCCCTCTCCTGGGTATCTGAATTTAGTTGGGGAAAAGTAAAGGATGTTATATCGTTGTGCTGACCACATGACACGCTCGTTAACTGTGGGTCATCGAAACAGATGATTTTTGCATCATTTGTCCTATGTACCGCATGGTCTAAATGGGAAAGTTTACTTTCTACTGTAAGTGTTAAAGTGTGTTTTTGGTATAGTGTTTGGTACTTTTCTTGTAAAATATGAAACACTGCTCAGTTGTCTTAAATTTGGTCTTAAAGAGAAGGACTTATGACATAAATCTGACACCGTCTAGTCCTCTTTCGGGGACGATGATAAATACATTAAAATAGTTATAAAACAAATCGTTTCTTTTTAAAGAAACTGAAATATATCTTATAGTTTTTTTTTAAATTGTTTGTCACGCAGTGTTCTTGTAATTTTTTTTCTTTTTTATATTCGATGTTTTATTAAAAAAACAATCCATTTCAAATCAATCAAAAATTAAAGCCGATGGTCCTTTTAATTGGTCACTTTCATTGTGGACAATCGTGAATGTGTCATTTGTTGCGGTGACGTATTCGCGTGATTGGCTAAGCCGAGATCTAGCGTGCGCTGGGGACAGCGACGGTCACTAGTGGGCGGAGTCCATTACATTCTTTTGGAACAGTATCCATTCTATATAAGTTTGAGTGTAGGACTCTAGATCAGTTCAGTTCAACCTGAGTATCTTCATTCACAGTGTTCTCATTGTATATCATGATCTTAGTGTCAAGTGTCTGAAGACTTTCTATCCGTTCTCTGTTTGTTATATACAAGTTTTCTTCATAGTGTCTCTCTTGTGTTAATTGTGAAATTGTGAATTTCTAAATCATTAGTGACTTTGTTTACAAAGATGGCTCCTGTCACACCACCGAAAAGAAATTCTTACGTTGTCAAGACGAGTCCAATATCGCCTCCAGAACAAAGTTCTAAACGAACCAGAAGAGAACATTTTGACACAGCTTCCGAAAGACATTGCCTACAGGTAAGCTTTTTTTTTTAATACTCTTCTTGCAGTAAAATTTATCTGCTTCTAATTAGCAATATTAGGACTAAAACATAGAGTAGAGTATGTTTTTAATGTGATAACAACTCTAGTGCTTATAGATCTATACAATAGACTAAATCTAGAAGATTTTACATAGTTTGACTGAATACACATTCAATATCATAACTTGAATACATTTTCTGTTTGTAATAGAACCTTATCTTTGAAACATGAGGCCCAATAATGCAATTAAATCTATTTTATTTATTAGCTGTAAAGCTTAGTAAAACTAATAAGTAGATTATGCTATATAGTTTAACAATACAAAATAGTATGCGGCCTGCTTTTCAAAGCGAGGATTTGACATTACAGTCATCTTCGAGTCCATAAAAAAAGATAAATGTGCTCATCTTTGACCACGAAGGAGGAACTATATATAAAGGCTCATGCACGCAATTATTAGTTACTCTATTTTAAGTTTTTTATTATTTGAAATTTCTACATTTACAAACAAAAAATTAATCTTTTTAATTGATGTAGACTTAAAGCTTCCTACAAATAAACTTTTAAACAATAACAGAAGTAAAATTTCTTTAAAGTACACACATTTTTTAAACTATAAGAAATGATACTATCTTATGCCTTTTATTAATCTTTTTCTCTTAAATTTAATTTACATTATCATTCCATTAACATTTTTAATAATGAGAATTGTCTAATTTTCCATACTTATTTTCATTTAGCTGATAATTTGTGTAGTATTTCTAATCATTTGTTTCAATTTAAATCTTAATTTATGAGCCACTCTACCTATTTGTAACTACATATATAATATTTTAAATTAGCGATCACTGAGTAGAAGATATGACATTCTATTATTATAGTAAACCAGTTACTTGTTAAATTTACAGAAAATACAATTTCAGATCTATACGTTAATTTCTTTATGCCAAATACAATCTCTCTTAAGGTCTCTCTTACAATTTTTGAAGGTCCCACAATTTTTCAAATCTATTTATTTATAAAAAATGTGTGGTTAATGGGTATTGTTTCTATTTTTTGTATTTTGATAAGTCAAATCTATCTATCTTTTTATCTATTTTTTTCTGCCCTAAGTATGTTCTTCTTGTGTTTAAATGAAACGGTCGGCAATGAACATTATTAAATGAAATATTATAAAGATCAACTTTTTTTTATCTCAATGATCCATTAAAAGTGTATACCAAAAACATAGAAATATTTTATTTGAACAATAAGTATATTGGAATTAATTTGTCTTTTACTTTCAGTTCATCTTCCTGTTATTAAGCATTCCTTTTTTTTTTTTGTATATTTGTTGAATACTTTAAAACTTAGACATAAATATTATTACTCTTTATTGATAAATAAATAATTAAAATGTTTGTTTGATATATATAAAATATTTATACTTCTCAATAGTGCCACTTATTCTTGCAATTATTTTAAAATTTTAGAATTCATATGATGACCTCCAAGCAGATTGCAGTTTTTACACATTTCAAAGGACAACAACATATGTACAGTCGAGTTTCAAGAGAAATCTTTGGCCAGCATCATCTGATGTCCACACCAACGTTAGGTACATTTTATTTGTAATATTTACTTTTTAAAACTAGTTATAACACTACCTATGAACGGAAAGGTAATATTAATATATGGTCAGCATAATAGCCTATTTTGTGATCGCAATTTACTCCTAAAAATGTATAAGTACATTATTTGTTATATACGTCTATAGAAATTTTGATTTTTAACATACCTTATAGTCTTTGAAATGCACGATTGTCCATTGCATAGAAAATATGCTAAGCTTGATACATGTCTCGAGTAACAAAATAGTTCAATTTCAAGCTTAAATGTCTGTATATATATTTAAATATTGTGTTTTTATAAAACATTTATTGCATTTATATTACTTTATAAGTTTTTATTATGTATAAAAATTATTGTTATATTTTTTTTAATTTACAGCTCAATGTTTGACATACATGGGGCGCAAAGAAGTCACATGATGTCAACTTCTCCTAGACACGCACATTTCTCACAAGAGATGTCAGTGCCATTTATACAGCCACACTTAATGCAAGAAATGTCAGTGTCTCATAGACGCGGACAATTTTCACAAGAAATGTCAATATCTCATGTACATTCTTCACCGCGAATGCCAGGGCCTCTTTTCCACATGTCATGGCCTTCTTTGCAAGGAAATGTTGCACAACAGATGTCAATGCATCATGTACAGACAATCATCGCACCTCAGATGTTAGTACCCCATGTACAGCCTCACTATTCACAGCAGCAAACAACTCCTTCTGTAAAGAGGAGAAAAACTTCAAAACAGAAAACTGTTCTGCCTTCAAATAATAAAGATGAGTCAAAGCATCCTGTACAGACAAACATTTTACCTCAGCTTTCAGTACCTCATGTACAGCCACACTATTCACAGCAGTCGAGCTTTGCTTCAGAAAAGAAAAAGATTCTTTCTGTAAAGAGGAGAAAATCTTCAAAACAGATAACTGTTGAGCCATTGAAACATAAAGATGTTTTCCCTCAAACTGTTGAGCCATCGAAACATAAAGATGTTTTCCCTCAAACTGTTGATCCATCGAAACCTAGAGATGTTTCCCCTCAAACTGTTGAGCCATCGAAACATAAAGATATTTTCCCCCAAACTGTTGAAACATCGAAACATAAAGATGTTTTCCCTCAAACTAATGAGCCATCGAAACATAAGGATGTTTCCCCTCAAACTGTTGAGCCATCGAAACATAAAGATGTTTCCCTACAAACTGTCGAGCCATCAAAACATAGAGATGTTTCCCCTCAAACTATCAAGCCATCGAAACATAAAGATGTTTCCCTACAAACTGTCGAGCCATCGAAACATAAAGATGTTTCCCCTCAAACTATCAAGCCATCGAAACATAAAGATGTTTCCCCTCAAACTATTGAGCCATCGAAACATAAAGATGTTTCCCCTCAATCTGTTGAGCCATCGAAACATAAAAATGTTTCCCCCCAAACTGTTGAACCATCGAAACATAAAGATGTTTCCTCTCAAACTGTTGAGCCATCGAAACATAAAGATGTTTCCCTTCAAACTGTTGAGCCATCGAAACATAAAGATGTTTCCCCCCAAACTGTTGAACCATCGAAACATAAAGATGTTTTCTCTCAAACTGTTGAGCCATCGAAACATAAAGATGTTTCCCTTCAAACTGTTGAGCCATCGAAACATAAAGATGTTTCCCCCCAAACTGTTGAACCATCGAAGCATAAAGATGTTTCCCCTCAAACTGTTGAACCATCGAAACATAAAGATGTTTCCCCTCAAACTGTTGAACCATCGAAACATAAAGATGTTTCCCTACAAACTGTTGAGCCATCGAAACATGAAGATGTTTCCCTACAAACTGTCGAGCCATCAAAACATAGAGATGTTTCCCCTCAAACTATCAAGCCATCAAAACATAAAGATGTTCCCCCTCAAACTATCAAGCCATCGAAACATAAAGATGTTCCCCCTCAAACTGTTGAGCCATCGAAACATAAAGATGTTTCCCCTCAAACTGTTGAGCCATCGAAACATAAAGATGTTTCCCCTCAAACTGTTGAGCCATCGAAACATAAAGATATTTTCCCCCAAACTGTTGAAACATCGAAACATAAAGATGTTTTCCCTCAAACTATTGAGCCATCGAAACATAAGGATGTTTCCCCTCAAACTGTTGAGCCATCGAAACATAAAGATGTTTCCCTACAAACTGTCGAGCCATCAAAACATAGAGATGTTTCCCCTCAAACTATCAAGCCATCAAAACATAAAGATGTTTCCCTAAAAACTGTCGAGCCATCGAAACATAAAGATGTTTCCCCTCAAACTATCAAGCCATCGAAACATAAAGATGTTTCCCCTCAAACTATTGAGCCATTGAAACATAAAGATGTTTCCCCTCAATCTGTTGAGCCATCGAAACATAAAAATGTTTCCCCCCAAACTGTTGAACCATCGAAACATAAAGATGTTTCCTCTCAAACTGTTGAGCCATCGAAACATAAAGATGTTTCCCTTCAAACTGTTGAGCCATCGAAACATAAAGATGTTTCCCCCCAAACTGTTGAACCATCGAAACATAAAGATGTTTTCTCTCAAACTGTTGAGCCATCGAAACATAAAGATGTTTCCCTTCAAACTGTTGAGCCATCGAAACATAAAGATGTTTCCCCCCAAACTGTTGAACCATCGAAACATAAAGATGTTTCCCCTCAAACTGTTGAACCATCGAAACATAAAGATGTTTCCCCTCAAACTGTTGAACCATCGAAACATAAAGATGTTTCCCTACAAACTGTTGAGCCATCGAAACATGAAGATGTTTCCCTACAAACTGTCGAGCCATCAAAACATAGAGATGTTTCCCCTCAAACTATCAAGCCATCAAAACATAAAGATGTTTCCCCTCAAACTGTTGAACCATCGAAACATAAAGATGTTTCCTCTCAAACTGTTGAGCCATCGAAACATAAAGATGTTCCCCCTTCAAACTATCAAGCCATCAAAACATAAAGATGTTCCCCCTCAAACTATCAAGCCATCAAAACATAAAGATGTTCCCCCTCAAACTGTTGAGCCATCGAAACATAAAGATGTTTCCCCTCAAACTGTTGAGCCATCGAAACATAAAGATGTTTCCCCTCAAACTGTTGAGCCATCAAAACATAAAGATGTTCCACCTCAAACTGTTGAACCATCAAAAAAAAGAGACTGTAATTCCAACTGAAGTAGAATATGACAAGGTCTTTATGGAGAATCAATGTCTTGACATTGTTTCGAAGAACATTCTCCAAAAAAGTTTTAACCAGAAAGAGTTCTCTATAAAGGCTAAAGAAGTTCATCAAGAACAAAAAGAAGCAAACATTTCACAAATGATATCAGAGCCTCTTGAAGATAGCGATCTAAATGAGGAAAGTTTACTCCTAGATCCCTCTCTTCTAGGATTTGGAAGTGAAGATTTTTCTCTAGACATTCCCCCAGAACTTGAAACATGGTGTCAAAACATGCTTCATGACTTCCTTAATGATCAGAAGGAATCATTCAATCAGCAGAATAAATCTGATCAAATTAAAGACCCTCATAATAGCTCATACATTCTACAGACAGCAGAGTGCCAGTTGGTTAAAGGGCCAATAAATGGAGACCTCAGAGTGTCACAGTCTGACTCACAACAGACTGATGTTCCAGAGTTTGACCAAATTTCTTCTGTTTTTGACCCCAACGGGTCTAACTCTAATGGAAATAAAAATGATAATGATAGTGCCTACTCTAGCACTTCCCCATCGATCAATTCAAATGAAGATATTGATTGGCAGGAACTGTATGATAAAATTCTTTCTCTAAATTAAAAAAAAAAACAACAACATTTGTTTAACTTTCCTCAAATGTAATTATCGACCTCAATATTTTAGATCAATATAGCCATTAAGTTAATGTATAAAATACAATAAATTTTCTAAATAAACATATAAAAAAAACTATTTTCCTCTAAATTAACGACCTTTTTGTATTTGATCTATTTCGCTAATACTTATTATAACACCATATGCGATAGTATTTCTTTTAACCCATTTACATCTACAAATTGCATAATGTCATTTACGTTTAACCAAAAAATTAATATTTTAAAAAGTAATTTCTGATGAATTTTTATTTTAAGATCCTTTGAATTAGTATAGTGCTTTTCTTTGTTTGAAATTTTTACTTTATAATTGCTTATTAATACATGTTTTTATTGAGATAAATATTAGGAAATACCGTTATATAAAGAAAGTCGTTTATAGATACAATTAGGAGTTTCAATTTCGTTTTTACAGATTATCTTAAAACATAAAGTTCAGAAATACTTTTTGTCTAATGTTAATTGTCTAATGTTGTGCTAGTTCTATGTGATTTTTAACATTATTTTTTGTTTGTAATTGTTAAAATGAAATAAATGTTTTATTTTTTTGTAATGATATCACCTATTTATATATATGAAATGTATTAATGTTTATGAATTTTTAAAGGACAAAGTGATGTAGAATTTTTTAATATAATAAAAAAGTGTATAATAGAAATATATTTACAATGTGATTTGTTGTTAAAATTTACTCTATAACTCTACTACAAATGTTTATTAATGTACTACTATATTTTGTCTATGTGTTATCTATGCTTTTAATCTAATAAATTATTCCATATTGAAAAATAAAACTCTTCTTGTTATTCTAAAAAAAGTTTTGACTTTTTCTTTGTGTATATGAGTGTTTTTTGTTCGTCTGTTCGTATCAAACCAATTTTAACTTTTCCTCACCACTGCAACTAAGATAGATTTCTATAGAATTGGTCATAGATTTTTTTTTAAAAATTCAATTATTTGCAGTCGATGAATAATACCATAATTTATATTTTTTTTGTTGCAAACAGCTATTGCTTAAGGGGATACACTAGAAAGATATTTATTCATATCATTTAATGACCATTTAAATTAAAACTAAATATCTAAATGTAAAGACAGATACAAAAAAAAAATCGAGGAGTACAAAATAAGAAGGTGGATTTAAAAAAAAATATTATTAAACATTTTTAAAACTTTAGCTAAAAGTATGCAAATTCTTTTTCCATCTAGTTTTGATACAATTGATAACAGCGAAGATATAATGTTTTAAAGAAAGAAATTATATTTTAAACATTATTTTCAAAACTTTTTTCGTTCAATGAACTAAAACATTTAATTGCTTATGGGGTTGGTCTTAACTTCTCTTGAACTTAAGCAAATATTTGCAAATAAAAAAAAAAAAGAAAATCGAGTTTGAAGTCTTTTAAATTTACACATTTACATGAAGACCAACTTTTTCTAAACTTATTTAGATTTGTTTGCCATTTTAAATATCGTGATTTTGGCCATGTTGTCATAGCGCCTTGCGGCTTTGTAAGTTTTGTTATGAGGCTATATACATGTTATTATTTCTATTAATTTGTGTAAGTCATTGGGTTAATTGTGAAAAAGATTAATTAATTAAATATTTTGTTTTATTTTTTAATCTAAAATTTAAATAATACCCCAATATAGAATTCATATTCTTTCACACACACACTATATTTTATGAAACGCCACTTCCCATCAATACACTTTTTGGCTCTTGTATATTCAGCATTACATATTTTGTACCCGCAAATAATAGAGCTTTAATAGAATGTCAATTATCATAATTAATTAGGAAACAGTGTATGTCTTTACAATCGATCCTTTGAATAAATGAATACAATAAGAGTCCATGTCACCATATTGTATTAGATCCTTATATATAATCTCAATGATTTGACATTTTTAAAGGATTTTTAATTAATCATCAATTTCTCCAAATACATAAGCTCATGCAGATGTAAAAACACATTTGATAATCACATCACAATGATTTAAGAATAACCCCTCACGTTGTGTTTGATAATTATCTTATTAGTTAGTGTATAAATGAGTGGTCAGGACAAAGAATATTATATTGTAGATAAACTAAAAAGAAATGACAAAATCTAAATTGAAATCGTGTTATTATTTAAAGAAAAACTTTTTTTAAATACAGGTACTTAGTAACTTTTAATTTAATGCCGTGAACCCAAAAACAAATAGTGCTAAATCCTACCAAATCCCCGCCATTCTAAACATATTTTCTCATCAATGAAAGTTGACAACTATGAAATCCACCGTTGACACCGTCTTGTTGACTTTGCTATAACAATGACCTCTAATGATCATCGTAGTGGACAAGCGATGGAGTAGCAACCTATAGTTTGACATCAATGAGCGTCACGGCTGAAATGCTACGCTCTGAATGCGTATGATTTGGGGCGTCCCTAAATCATAAAATATGGAATACTTTAATTAGAATGTATCTGTATAATTTTTAAGCTCAGTAGTTGGTTTGTAATTCTACCAAGGCAATACAACTAAACTGATATTGGTATATTAAATTGTTTCTATATAAGCCAATTCAGGACAGCTCTTGTAAACCACAACAGCAGCCTAGTAACAGTACTCAAACGGATCATAGGCCACATTAAAATAGAAGACGATAAAAAGCGGACACAGCAGACTGAGACAACTCATGTTTCGGAAACTTAAATTAGGGAATAGTGAGATTTCACGTAGTGAACCATTACCGGAGAATGCCGACCATATCATTTACATTCTGTATACTCTATCGAGAGGCCTATCAAAGTACTGGCCCCCAAAGCCCCTACAGACCGCAAAAAAACAACAAAAAAAAACTAAATTAAGAGCTACCGGATTTGGAAACCAATGTACTGGCACCAACCATTCCCCATCCAAATAGAATTAAAACTATATGAAGATTTGCCAAATCTTGAAACAATAACGCAGATACAGGACTATTAGTCTAAACCTTTCAACATATAAATAAAAATGGAAAAAAAAAAAGAAAGAAAAAAAAAAGTTGTCATTTCAGTGAGCTACAAGTTTTACTGCCCCCCCACTCCCCCAGCCCATACTTATCCAACTACCTCTATTTCCTATCATCAAGGGGTTATGACACCTATGATGTCCGCCGATGACACCGTCTTGTTGACTTAACTTAAACAATGAACTCTATTGACCGTCTCAGTGGATACGCAGTGGTACAGCAGGCTATTGTTTCACTCCAAAAAGACGCCGCAGCTTATATCAACAAACCTAAATGTTTCTAATCAGCGCGTACTTTATAATCTCATCAAACATGCGCACATAATTTTTTTTCATCTACTTCTATTGCAATTAGACTTGACTTTTGTAGTATTTTAAAAATGATTCTGTGCTAAATATATTTATAAAATTAAAGCTAGAAATTTAAAAAAAAGATCTAATACAAATAAAAACATGTTTCTATTAAACTTTTTTATTTGCGATTAGCCAAGACTTTATGTGGAGTCTTTCAGAAATGAACAGAGTTCTAAAATATATATATATATATATATATATATATATATATATATATATATATATATATATATATATATATATATATATATATATATATATATATATATATAATTCTCTGTTTCCCTAAACAGGTCAAACAAGAAGTGAAGGAAAGATCACTGCGGATAGTCCACGAAAAAAAACAAGAAGGGAGGGAGGGGGGGGGGAGAACACGTTTTCACAACTTGCTACGGATGGCTGCGCGCTGGACTGTCAAACCCTGCCCGCTCCCATCCCATGCGGGAGGTTTGGACTAGGAAGTAAACTATCGTCAACCCTGAAGGAACACCCGAAACATGTAAAGCATTTTACAAACACTAAATAGCAGGGCCGACTTATGCATTGTGGGGCCCTATTCGAAACGGATTTCGCGGGGCCAAGTTTGGGTAGGGAAGCGGACAATAAGTGAAATTTAAGAGTTTGTATTAGAACATAAATTCGTCTATGCATTTTATTCATTCTAAGACCGGCCCTGCAAAATAGCGGCGTATGCTATGCCGCCGGTCTACTAGTGTATTTTATTTTAGTTTAGCTTCTATTTTTTTATACACATTGAGGTTATATATAATTAAGAGATTGGCTTTCAAATCAAGGAGCTTTAACCTGGAAACCCTGATTGGGTTTTTTAATTTCATGATTTTTATGATCAACCTAACTTTGTTGCTTTATATTCAAATGATACCTAAGGTTGTTATATCAACTCTTCTGAACGCTTACAGTTATGACAAAAGCATTGCTTACCAAATCCTACCCTATATATGCACACAATGTGTCACACATACACTATTTCTTTCCCTATTTTCCAATTATGCAAATAAAATATACTTGTAATATATTCAAAAGATATATTTTTGTGCTGAATGTACTTAAGTCAACAAGGCAGTGTCATAGAGACATACCAACTCGGTCACTTCACAATAGCAAATGTTTTTTTCTTTAAACTGCGGTAGTCCAGTTAAAGTATGTTAAGAGTTAATTCACATCTTCGATAAGACTTAATCAGTTTTCATACAGTAGAATCTAACAAAATAATATTAAAATTTTCTCTCATAATAAAAAAAAAGGGTGGGGTGGGGAGGTTAATGTTATTTATTATGTAAACGTGTGCAACAATTATTTTTCTTTTCAGGAAAGGGGGGTAAATTATTAGTATTTATTATTATAGACAGTTGACCAAAATCTACTTATGGAGGATCTATGCCTCGAAGGTAACTGCGATGTCAGTTGTCATTATCCCCTCGGCTGTTACAACAATTAGGTATATTTTTATTGTTGTTAACTTTTACAGTCATTTAAACTTCTATCGCAGAGGCTTAGGTGTTGTTCGTATTTCACTATCAGCTTGAAATTCACACAATTGTGCAATGGGATGTCAAGGATAATTGCAGGTTTTTTTTTTGTTTTTGGTCAAGAAAAGTAAATCTAATCGATATTAATCTTGTCAGTTACAATAAATAAATCCCAGTACAGTTACTACTTCGTTTAAAATATTTTAAAAAAAAAGGTTACACAGATTACGTAGAGAATAACTTTCATGTCATCTAGTCTTAAAATATTTTTTTAAACCAAAACTTTTATTTTTAAAAGCTACAAAAATGTCTCAGTTTAAATAATGCTGTTAAATTACTGGAATGGTACGTTAGTCCGACATTTATCACAATATAGAAACTTTAATATTTTTTTTAGTGTTTTGCCATAAGATTATGAGAGTGTCTAATTAATTGCTGTTTTTACCTGCCTCAGAACGCAATGTCCACTCCCATAGCTGTCGTTAACTACCGCCTCTCAGAGAATAGCCGCCTAAAGTACGCTTAACTTGACACCTTTGATGTCCGCCGCCTTTAAAAATATGTTTGGTTTAGGGCGTCATAGAGTAGTACGTAGAAGAAATAGTAATTATATCCCTGGGGCTAGCGGATCACAGTTTAAAAAAATATGCTCTAGACCAAGGATGTCAAACTACGACCTGCAGACCAACCCCGAACAGCAAAATGTCTTAATCCCGTGCGCCATGTGTAATCTTTAAAGAAATCATAACTTGTTTTCACACAATGTTAAAATTCTAGTTTTTAATACCAGTTGAACACGTGTAGTAAAATTGCGAAATTAACTTTGAATGATTCCCTCCTGGTACTAGCCTAAGATTTCAAAACTCAGTCTACAAAATTTAGATGTGCGGTAAATGTTCTTCCAACAAGGGATTTTAAAGGCAAATCTTTTCGTCTAATTTACAGCGAAACCTTGGAGGTACATATGAAATATTTGGATTCATTTCATTTCTAAACATAATAAAACTCTTTATGATAATATGATTATATGACCAATGACGAAAGATAAAAAAGCCGACTGTCTTTAAAAAAATTAACCCGGCAATTTTTAAAAAATGTTTTATGTTTCGAGTTTTCAGAAAGTTACTATGAATGCGGGGTACATTGTTGCAAAATGTATGGTTGAAACTTGAGGAATATTAGAACAAATTGTCTAAAAAAAAACCAAAACAAAACAAAAAACTATGATATCTAGATCTAAATCAATAGATGACAATTTTATATCACAAATAGCCTCAAAGATCAGCAACTAAATATCTTGGTATTAAAATTTGAAATCAGTAGACGTAATACATTTGCAGTTGAAAAGCTTTTGATAACTTTTATTGATTTAAGTAATGTTTTATAACATTGTCTCTCTCTCTCTTTTTCTCTTTCTCAGTCTCTCTTTCTCTGTCTTTTTCTCTTTTTCGATCTCTTTCTGTCTTTCTATCTCTCTCATTTTCTTTCTCTGTATCTCTCTTTCTCTTTCCCTCTCTTCTATCTCCCTCTCTTTCTCTATCTTTCTTTCGTTCCTCTATATCTTTCATTTTTCACATCCTCTTTCTCTCTCTTCTCTCTTCATTTCTTTCTAAATATTTCTTTCGTTTCTCTCTCTCTCTCTTTCAATTTTTCACTTTTTCTCTCTCTACTTTCTTTTCATGTTTTTTTTTTAAACTCTCGCTTCAGACGATTTTCAGTCGATACATACTAACTTTTATTTCTTAGTATTAACATTTTAAATCAGGTATCATAATACCTTTGTAGTTCAAAAACTTTAGTGTCTGCCGACGGCTCTATCTTGTTGATCTAACCCTAACATTAACTTCTACTCAAGTCACTGTCGTGTGGTGTAGGTAAGAATCGATGTCGTGTTACAACAAAAAACGCCGCCGTTCAAATCTCCAACATCCAAACCAATGCTAAATGTTTATGAACCGTTTACCTTTACCCCTCCCATTTCGTATGACTTATGACAACCTTTTTTTTAAGTCACGTTCTACCGACCGCACACCACCACCGCCCCTTCTTTTGTTATGAGTTATATGAAGTATGAATGACATAAAAAAGAAAAAAGAAGTTAGTTGTTAAACATCTTCAAGTTTCAGTAACAATACAATATAAATATACATATGGATACACGTTTTTAATAAGTTCAATTTTCTAACCTGGTTTCTTCATTATTATCAATTATTTTTCTATTATTGTATTTTTAAAAGTTCCTAATAAAAAAAAAACACTATTTTCTACTGTAGCCTATATTTTCTAATGATTTTTTTTTTCAAAGTTTTTAAAGTCACAAGGATGTTACAAGTGATATTGAAAATATATTTTATTTATTTTTTGCAATAAATTTTAAAAATGTTTAATAATCTCTTCGAGTTTTCTTGAAATGATTTTAAAAAATTATATGTTAAAATACATAAAATACTATTTCATCCATAATATTTCTTGTTAAGGAAATTTCTAATCGTTAAATAGTTCATAATAAATTTGATAGTATTTTAAAACTAATTAAAAAATATTTCTTACAAATACTACAAATACTGTTTCACTTAAATCAAACAAACTTTGCAGCACACCACCGCCGCCTCTACCCCCCCCCCCAAAAATAAACAAAACAATAAGCACACCCATACCGCGTTCTTTGACATAATATTGACACTGTGTCTAAGTTTTTGCCAATCCCGGAGTTACAAGACATTATAAGGGAAGATGACATGGCTAAAGGTATTGATAATAGTAGCCAGGTCTTAGCTTTCTTGCCCAACATGTTGGATGGCAACATATCCCAAAATGGATCTAATGCTTGTCAAATACAGCAACCTATTCATCTAGTCACTGGGCTTAGAACATCAGCATATACTTCCAATATGATAGATCAGCCAACAAAGCAGCAGGCAGTTCAATTTACTATCGATGATAATATAATGCAGAAGTCTGGGGTTCAAAATTTGATAATTAGTTTTAGTCTAATGCAGCACTCAGAGCTACACACATTATCAATTGCTCTTGACCAAAAGCATCAGTCTGGGCCCCAAACATTGCCAAATGTTCTTGACCAAGTGCAACATGCAAGCGCCCAAATATTAACCTTCATACTAAGTCAAGTACAGCGGTTCTTACCAATCGTACCCAATAAAAAACAGAAGTCCAGGCCCCAAACACTTTCATTAGTACCTAATCAAGTGCAACAGTCTGGGTTTCAAACAATATCAATCATGTCCAATCAATTGCAGCTTGCATTACCAATTACCCTTAACCAAGTCCAGCAGTCTTGGCCCCAAACATTACCAATTACCCTTAACCAAGTCCAGCAGTCTTGGCCTCAAGCACTATCATTCCTACCTAGTCATGTGCAGCAGTCTGTGTCCACATCATCGCCAAGTTCATTGTATCAGCCAGTAGAAGAAACATCGTCTTTTTTCTCAAAACAAGGCCAGCAGTCTTAAAACATCTCCACTTGTTTCTGATAAGATGTATCCACAATGTCAGCCTCCTTCTAGTTTACATGCACCGCCACCCGTTGGCAACAAGACTTATTCACTATCTCAGCATCAGTCTTGTTTACACAAAACAAATCTCTTTGCTGGTCAATTACAATGTCACCCTAATCAATATGGCTGGTCACTTGGACAACTAGTTGTAGACAATTATGTAAACAACTCTAATAGTGATTTAGGACAAGCTCATTCATCTGTTAATATAAGGTAAAAAATTCTAAATTATATTAGAAATATGTACATGTATACTTTTATTTAGTATAAACAAGACTGAGGTTTTGTTTGTGATGTCTTTCCTAATTTTCAGATTGTAAAACATGTTGCACTTGTACAGCGTAAAAAACGCATTTATATTGTTTTTTAGTGATAGGTGTGAAATCGGATTGATATTTTTGATTTTGAATATTTAATTTAAAAAATGTCTTTTTAGCTTTTAATACAAATTTTAATACAAATATTTTAAAACAATCTTTTTGTTTTAACTTGCAGATTTATTCATCCTGCCACCTCTAACACTCGGAAATAACGCAGATAAAAAAAGACAGCTCGTAAACAAGATAATTATTTTAGTTCAGTAATTCACATCTAAGTCAACTGAAATGTCGCCAAGCACTACTTGTGATCAGTTCACTATGTCACTTCTTTCAAATGAACTTTTACCAAACATTTACGGAGGTCCTGAAACATCAGCACTGCTTCTTCAGAGTAGGTCTGAACAATTAACCCAGGCTACAGTCAGTCTACAAAGTAACCTTCATTCACAATCACCAGCAGTACACATAGATATAGACATTCCTGATGAAGTCCAAGCTAAAGAGTTGCAGAAAGATGACAGTCTACAAAGTAACCTTCATTCACAATCGCCAGCAGTACACGTAGCAACAGACATTCCTGATGAAGTCCAAGATAAAGAGTTTCAGAAAGATGACAGTCTACAGCCACGTCCAACTCTTATTTGGGTGAAGAATCTCAGAACAAACCTGTAAGTCTGCAAACGCAAATCTCCCGGAAAGCCCCGGCCAGTCCACAGTCTTTGATTAATGTACAGAATGAAGTGACCTCAATTAGCTATTCTTCAAATTTAAACGTTGAGAATGACGTAGTTTCAACTACTCCAGATTTTGCTTTACTTGACCATAACCTACCTGACCTAAACCCAAGATTGTCCAGTACCAACTCAGATAACATTGTCAGTGCTAATGATTCCTTCTCAATCAGCACTGACGCTCAAGACAATGACTTGCAAACTTTTTTAACTGAAATATTTGCCGGGTCTGAGGATTTTCTGAACTCTGATTTTCAATCAGATATTGACATGAACTTGGTTGATTATTTGGAAAAGATAGATTGAATAGTGTTTTACCTCACTTTCAATTACTATTATAATTCCTACATTATATTTATCGTCAATATAAATATGAAAAATATTCTAAGAACTCTTTTAATAATTTTTTTAAAAATTAGAATTATGTTTATTCACAATTTATATATTATTGGTTTTAAAATAATTATAGATAAATATCAATTTTAATTTTTAAATGTGAATGTATGTAGAGATGGTAACAAAATTACTTTAATTATTCATTAATGGTATCAAAATTTCTTTAATTATTCAATAATATACAAGCAAGATGTAAAATAAAGTGTTTTGTTTTTAGGCCAACATTTTGACAAGTATGCTCTAGTTATCTTAAAAAGTGTTACACAATTTACTGATGTCAGTGTCAACTAAATAAATAAAAATCTTCCACTTTGATGTGCCTTGTATGCTTGTATGTATGTATTTAATGTTTATGTATACATATATAACGCCTTGAATTTATTTCTACGTTTGTATTTTAAAATATCTTTATAAATTATGTCTTTATGTCAATTAAAAATGTAAATATGTTATACAAATATTTATGATTAATTTTTTTTCCTTTTAAATACTGATTTTATTTGTTTTATAAGTTTGTAAATTGTTGTTGTGGTATTTTTATTACACTTTAAAATATGAAAAAAATAAAATTAGAATCAAGTAAGAAAATAGTTGATACAAAATTATTCATATAATACTTAAAATACACGGATTATTTTAATTATGAAATACATTTAAACGAATGTGGGCGACACTAAAGTCATTTTATTATTAGAATTCAGAACAAGAGAGGGCTTTGTTTTTTTTTTGTTTGTTCTTTGAAACAGTCTCTAAAATTAATTAGAAAAATTAAAACTTCCAAGTATTGCACTGTTATTCATCATTGTCTTTGGTGGCTGAAACTCGTTTTTTTATTTCACTCTTTTAGCTTTAGAAAGTTCAGAAAAAAAAAGTTATTATTATTTTTTTTTTAATTTGATTTATAATGATAACTGGTAAATGTTCTAAACAGTGAATAGATATAGAAATAAAAATATCTGTGTTTTGAACAAAAAATAATTCATAGACTAACTAAATAAAGTAAATCTAAATTCGTGGGGGCGCTGTGTCTGAGTGGTTTGGCTGGGCTTGAATCTTAATGAAGACTGGGATTTTTAAAATTCGGGATCTTTAAGCGCCTCTGAGTCCTCCCAGCTCTGATGGAGTACTTGACATTAGTTGGGGAAAAGTCAAGGCAATTGTTAGTTTTGCTGGCCACGTGACATCCTCGTAAACTGTAGACCACGAAATAGATATCTATTACATCATCTTCCTTATAGATCATAAGATCTGAAAGTGGAACTTTACTATAGATCGGCATTCATAATGATGCTTCCTTTAATGAAGTCTTCAATTAATTTTGTTTTACAAAAGGAGAAAATAAAAAAAAATCGATATGACATTAGAAATTAAAGCAAAGTATTTCATTTCAAATAATATACTTAAATAAAGTCATCAACGATTCAAATATAAAAACGCCATCAATTTTATTTTTTAATTCTTATTTTTCAGCTTGCAAACTCTTAATTGGTGGGTAAAATAGAATCTAAAAAACTATTCTAACCATTTTGTTAGAAATTTGACAACTAAGATTTATCTTTTAGTTTAAAAAAAATACTACTTTTATTACGAAAGTCAAAATTTTATGTGACCATTGTAAAAAGTTGTAGTTAATGTCCAATGTCTTACAGCGCGTTAAAATAAAAACATCGTCTCACTAGTGTTTTAATGTCAGAATACATTCATTTGAAAAGTGGTGGACATCAAAGGTGTCAAACAGGACGCCGTTCAAAAGATTATCCTCTAGGCGGCAATATTTAGCGACGACTACAGGAGTGGTCAAAGGGGTACAGGGTCGGGTAAATAAAGACGCTGATAAAAAAAAACATAAGACATCATAACAACACAAGATGAATCTTAAAAAGTATCACCTGTGTCAATATATAGAGAAAGACGTCTAGCTTGTGTTTTCATATCGAAAGACATTTAAAAAAACAACTTCGGACATCAAAGTTGTCAAGCTGGACTCCGTCCAAGTGGTTCTCCATTAAGTGGCGAATTTAGCGACGGCAGAAGGTGCGGTTAGTGGGCAGGTAAAAATAATCACCGCTTATAAGAAACAATAAAAAAAACCCCTAAAGTTTCAATATTTGAATAAATGTGTGACCTTCGAAGAATTCAACAGTTTCAACAAAGTGACTGAAATGACAGCCTTTTTAAAGCTGAGACTTGCCTCATAATCATAATCATAATCATAATCATAATCATAATCATAATCATAATCATAATCATAATCATAATCATAATCATAATCATAATCATAATCATAATCATAATCATAATCATAATCATAATCATAATCATAATCATAATCATAATCATAATCATAATCATAATCATAATCATAATCATAATCATAATCATAATCATAATCAATTTATCCCAATTTATGCATAAAAATGCATAATTATTAGCATCATCCTCTTCTCACCCCCCCCTTTTTTTTTTGGTCCTCTATGAGATGATTTTATGTTGTATTGTTTGATTCTAAGCAGGTAGACGCTGTATAACTGAACTATAAAAATGTTTATGTAAAATATCTTTAAGTGAACTACATCAGCTTTAAGAAAAACATTGTCTTTTGTGAAGTGACCGCGTTAGTATGTCTCTATGACACGGTCTTGTTGACTTTACAATAACAATGACCACTAGTGACCTGAGATGAACTCCTATTGAAAAGTCAGAGCAGGAAGGACTCAATCCTTTGTCAAGAAACTGGGCCGTTCGGCGTAATGCCTCGTAGCTACCATACATGTCTCAGACTTGTCCTATCCCCATTTAGCTCTTGGAGCTGGGGACACTCGACTTTGTTTCGACTCTCTCCCCACAGTGACGGCATCGGGAGTCGTAGTTCGAGCGGAATCAGGCAAAGTATGCCCAAATACGACAATGTTCCGTCCTATACTGTGCAATGATTGCTTGTTCTGACCTCCTTAACCGCAACTACGGATCGTCGCGATCTGGGTGACGCATATGCTGCCAGACACTACGAGCTCTGTCGAATTCCTCCCATAAATTGGGATTATGATTATGATTATGATTATGAAACCTCTTTATCCCTTTTAACTATTCTCTTTGGAAAACACTTACATACACGTCGTAACATTCTTATCTCAAATAGCCTAATAATAAATTCAAACAAGGCTACAACGAAAGTTTTGTAGAAACACAAACTCAAAATCGGCCCACACAGTGGTCCGCTTAGGTAGATAAAATAGCAGGTTTCCATTTTTTTAAGAAAAAAATATCAGAAACTATGAACTACAAACTACCAACAGCTACAACCCTTTCTCTGTCGATACAAAAGAAGAGACGAGATGTTGTATTGTTATTTGGACTAACAACTTCACACTACAGAATACGGAGATATATTAATGTTATTATTATTTTATTGTTAATATTCCTATGTATTTAATGAACTGAAAGTTATAAAGATATATAGCCAAGGTGTTACTTGCAAAGACCGCATCACAAATGAAGAGATTAAAAACAGGATTAATACAGTAATTGGACCCCACGATGATCTTTAAACATTGTCAAAAAAAAAACGTAAACGTAAACGTGAAAAAAATACCATAAAAAGAGGCAAGAAAAAAAAAAGGCAAAGGGCCCAAGGATTCCTATGATGAAAAAGCTAAAAATAAATAGCACAAATGTTTATGTTTTCTTAAAAAATGGACTTTTTTTTTTTACGGAAATTTTTTTTTTATATATTTTAAAAATAGGATTTCATAAGAGATTGATTCTTTACAAAACAATTAAATCAATTAGATATTCACTAGACGTCATCAGTTAGGCCACGTTCAAATACAACTTCACTTTCACTTTCACCTATCGTTTGGTTTGTTTGACCGCTGGGGCACCACACAGGATATATCAACCTTCTTTCTCAATTTTTCTCTCTCACTTGTCTTTGATCGATATTAATTCTGATGTTCATTCTGAAAATATTGAAACCTGCATTTTTACCTGCTTGGGTGAGCCACTTCGGCGACCGATTTTGAGTATGTGTTTCCACACAAACAGTCTTTGTAACCTTGCTTTACTATTAATATTGAATAGTAGTAAAAATGTTGTATTTTTATAAAAAAAAAATGCTTGCATAGTTGATTTTAAAAATTAAATTTTTCGCTTTCAGAAAAGAAAAAGTAACCGTTGCATCATAAATTTGAAAGGTCTAAAATATCATATTGTTAGATTTTCATTTTATTTTTTAGTTTGCGAGATCTAAACTCAAAGAGCGGACGGATGGATAGACAGACCACACAAAACTAATAGCGGCTATTCCCCTTTCGGGGGCCGCTATAAATACGATACGATATAATTTAAAAAATTATCTAATGTAATCATAATAATTTAGTTGCTTTTGATTATTCTCAGAGAGTATAAAGTAAAAATCTCAATTACAAACATTGTTTGGTATAAAATTCCTTTTTTTTTCTAGATAGGCCTATTTAAATATAAAGGCGACATCATTCTCTGCTTTTCGTTGTAATTATGTTTCTTAATATTTATATGTTCGCTAAAAACTAAAAAAATAATCAAACACAATTAAACTGGGTGTATAAAAACATTAGAAACATTAGTTGGAATGATACATTTTATTATAAATATTCATATATATTTTCATTCTCCTATTTCCCTTTTCTTTCTCAATCTCTCTTTCTTCTTTCTAATCCTCTATCCCTCTCGTTTTCTTCTTTCTGTTGGTTAAATTAGTAATCTTTGACCTTTGCAACGAGAGAACTTTTATTTGAAATATCGTGTAGACGATTGTCAAAACAGAATTAGATGTGGTATATTTAACATTTTTATAAACATTCTTATACATGTAAAGTAATTGAAACTTTCAAAGGTATATAGTATAATAACAAGTTCTATATCTCATAAAGCTTAAATAGATGACTTAGTTATTTTGTAAAGAAAAACTGTTTACAGTTCTTTTTTTTAAAGCATAATTGTATTCATTAAAAAACACTAATATATTTTACTAGTCATTTCGATGAGCTTCAAGCTCCCCCCCCCCCCGTCCCACAACCTCTTTTACTTATCATCAATGGGGTTATGACACCTGTGATGTCCGCCGACGACACCGTCTTGTTGACTTAACAATAACAATAAACTAAATGACCGTCTCAGTGGATACCCAGTGGTGCAGCTGGCTATTGTTTCTCTCCGAATGGTGTCGCGGCTTATAACAAACTCAAAGATTGTAATGAAATCTCGAGTATTTGTTTAACAATGTGTGCTCTCTGTAATCATACATACAAACTTCTTCCTCTACCTTTAAAGGATAATGTCTTTGTATTTTATTTTCATCCTAAAAAAAAGTCATCAGCATGAATATACCTTTTGTATTCAACAGAAATCATTTAGCCTTCTAACTATTCTGGATACTAAAGGACTAACACATGTTAAAATCAGTTTCAGTTGTATTGACAAATTCCTTCAAGCTTTGTCAATTACTGAAATAAAACATCTCAATTCTTTTACGTATTAAATTATTTTTATATCAAAATATTTTAACGCTGTTAATTGTTTTATGAAAATAAGAAGCAGTATTAAATAAAATACTTTAGTATTAATATAAAATTTCGAGCCGCCTTTTGACAAGACAGTAGAAAACTAAAAGAAACATTTTGAAGAAGTGTTCTAGAAAAATAAGAATTAGCAGAAAAGATCTACGTAGCAGATAAATCTACCAAGCGACTTTGGATAGTTTTCTTTTATTTCTTCCAATGCCTTTTGTTTCATGAAGAGCGATATAAATTAAAGGCATATGATTCTAATGCTATATAAAAACTTGTCTAATCTGGATCGGCATTGGTGTTAGATAATACAGTCGAATGATTTTACAAACCTCATAGAGAAACCTAGGTCTTCTTATACATCTGGAACAAACACTAATATACCAACATAACTGATGTGGCAGGTTTGAATATTTTCAGCAAAAAAACAGAAACATTTGGGCGCCTCTCAATCCACCAACTCTAATGGGTACTTAACTTAAATTAGTTAAAAGTAAAAGTAAAGCTGAATGGTCATTGTGCTGGCCACATGACACCATCTGCCCTATAGACCACAAGGTCTGAAGTGTAACTTTACTTAAGACTATAAACTAGTAGATACAAAAAAGAGACATGTTGCTGATGCTGTTGTATTGTTAGTTTGACCAAGGACATGAAAACCTTTTCTTCTGGTTAAGTATAGGGAGAGGTGGCTGAGTAGTAGACCACATGAATCTGAACAAGAGAGCCCCGGGCTCAAGCCCTAGTAGACACTGGGATCTTTAGGGCCCTCTCCTGGGTATCTGAATTTAGTTGGGGAAAAGTAAAGGATGTTATATCGTTGTGCTGACCACATGACACGCTCGTTAACTGTGGGTCATCGAAACAGATGATTTTTGCATCATTTGTCCTATGTACCGCATGGTCTAAATGGGAAAGTTTACTTTCTACTGTAAGTGTTAAAGTGTGTTTTTGGTATAGTGTTTGGTACTTTTCTTGTAAAATATGAAACACTGCTCAGTTGTCTTAAATTTGGTCTTAAAGAGAAGGACTTATGACATAAATCTGACACCGTCTAGTCCTCTTTCGGGGACGATGATAAATACATTAAAATAGTTATAAAACAAATCGTTTCTTTTTAAAGAAACTGAAATATATCTTATAGTTTTTTTTTAAATTGTTTGTCACGCAGTGTTCTTGTAATTTTTTTTCTTTTTTATATTCGATGTTTTATTAAAAAAACAATCCATTTCAAATCAATCAAAAATTAAAGCCGATGGTCCTTTTAATTGGTCACTTTCATTGTGGACAATCGTGAATGTGTCATTTGTTGCGGTGACGTATTCGCGTGATTGGCTAAGCCGAGATCTAGCGTGCGCTGGGGACAGCGACGGTCACTAGTGGGCGGAGTCCATTACATTCTTTTGGAACAGTATCCATTCTATATAAGTTTGAGTGTAGGACTCTAGATCAGTTCAGTTCAACCTGAGTATCTTCATTCACAGTGTTCTCATTGTATATCATGATCTTAGTGTCAAGTGTCTGAAGACTTTCTATCCGTTCTCTGTTTGTTATATACAAGTTTTCTTCATAGTGTCTCTCTTGTGTTAATTGTGAAATTGTGAATTTCTAAATCATTAGTGACTTTGTTTACAAAGATGGCTCCTGTCACACCACCGAAAAGAAATTCTTACGTTGTCAAGACGAGTCCAATATCGCCTCCAGAACAAAGTTCTAAACGAACCAGAAGAGAACATTTTGACACAGCTTCCGAAAGACATTGCCTACAGGTAAGCTTTTTTTTTTAATACTCTTCTTGCAGTAAAATTTATCTGCTTCTAATTAGCAATATTAGGACTAAAACATAGAGTAGAGTATGTTTTTAATGTGATAACAACTCTAGTGCTTATAGATCTATACAATAGACTAAATCTAGAAGATTTTACATAGTTTGACTGAATACACATTCAATATCATAACTTGAATACATTTTCTGTTTGTAATAGAACCTTATCTTTGAAACATGAGGCCCAATAATGCAATTAAATCTATTTTATTTATTAGCTGTAAAGCTTAGTAAAACTAATAAGTAGATTATGCTATATAGTTTAACAATACAAAATAGTATGCGGCCTGCTTTTCAAAGCGAGGATTTGACATTACAGTCATCTTCGAGTCCATAAAAAAAGATAAATGTGCTCATCTTTGACCACGAAGGAGGAACTATATATAAAGGCTCATGCACGCAATTATTAGTTACTCTATTTTAAGTTTTTTATTATTTGAAATTTCTACATTTACAAACAAAAAATTAATCTTTTTAATTGATGTAGACTTAAAGCTTCCTACAAATAAACTTTTAAACAATAACAGAAGTAAAATTTCTTTAAAGTACACACATTTTTTAAACTATAAGAAATGATACTATCTTATGCCTTTTATTAATCTTTTTCTCTTAAATTTAATTTACATTATCATTCCATTAACATTTTTAATAATGAGAATTGTCTAATTTTCCATACTTATTTTCATTTAGCTGATAATTTGTGTAGTATTTCTAATCATTTGTTTCAATTTAAATCTTAATTTATGAGCCACTCTACCTATTTGTAACTACATATATAATATTTTAAATTAGCGATCACTGAGTAGAAGATATGACATTCTATTATTATAGTAAACCAGTTACTTGTTAAATTTACAGAAAATACAATTTCAGATCTATACGTTAATTTCTTTATGCCAAATACAATCTCTCTTAAGGTCTCTCTTACAATTTTTGAAGGTCCCACAATTTTTCAAATCTATTTATTTATAAAAAATGTGTGGTTAATGGGTATTGTTTCTATTTTTTGTATTTTGATAAGTCAAATCTATCTATCTTTTTATCTATTTTTTTCTGCCCTAAGTATGTTCTTCTTGTGTTTAAATGAAACGGTCGGCAATGAACATTATTAAATGAAATATTATAAAGATCAACTTTTTTTTATCTCAATGATCCATTAAAAGTGTATACCAAAAACATAGAAATATTTTATTTGAACAATAAGTATATTGGAATTAATTTGTCTTTTACTTTCAGTTCATCTTCCTGTTATTAAGCATTCCTTTTTTTTTTTTGTATATTTGTTGAATACTTTAAAACTTAGACATAAATATTATTACTCTTTATTGATAAATAAATAATTAAAATGTTTGTTTGATATATATAAAATATTTATACTTCTCAATAGTGCCACTTATTCTTGCAATTATTTTAAAATTTTAGAATTCATATGATGACCTCCAAGCAGATTGCAGTTTTTACACATTTCAAAGGACAACAACATATGTACAGTCGAGTTTCAAGAGAAATCTTTGGCCAGCATCATCTGATGTCCACACCAACGTTAGGTACATTTTATTTGTAATATTTACTTTTTAAAACTAGTTATAACACTACCTATGAACGGAAAGGTAATATTAATATATGGTCAGCATAATAGCCTATTTTGTGATCGCAATTTACTCCTAAAAATGTATAAGTACATTATTTGTTATATACGTCTATAGAAATTTTGATTTTTAACATACCTTATAGTCTTTGAAATGCACGATTGTCCATTGCATAGAAAATATGCTAAGCTTGATACATGTCTCGAGTAACAAAATAGTTCAATTTCAAGCTTAAATGTCTGTATATATATTTAAATATTGTGTTTTTATAAAACATTTATTGCATTTATATTACTTTATAAGTTTTTATTATGTATAAAAATTATTGTTATATTTTTTTTAATTTACAGCTCAATGTTTGACATACATGGGGCGCAAAGAAGTCACATGATGTCAACTTCTCCTAGACACGCACATTTCTCACAAGAGATGTCAGTGCCATTTATACAGCCACACTTAATGCAAGAAATGTCAGTGTCTCATAGACGCGGACAATTTTCACAAGAAATGTCAATATCTCATGTACATTCTTCACCGCGAATGCCAGGGCCTCTTTTCCACATGTCATGGCCTTCTTTGCAAGGAAATGTTGCACAACAGATGTCAATGCATCATGTACAGACAATCATCGCACCTCAGATGTTAGTACCCCATGTACAGCCTCACTATTCACAGCAGCAAACAACTCCTTCTGTAAAGAGGAGAAAAACTTCAAAACAGAAAACTGTTCTGCCTTCAAATAATAAAGATGAGTCAAAGCATCCTGTACAGACAAACATTTTACCTCAGCTTTCAGTACCTCATGTACAGCCACACTATTCACAGCAGTCGAGCTTTGCTTCAGAAAAGAAAAAGATTCTTTCTGTAAAGAGGAGAAAATCTTCAAAACAGATAACTGTTGAGCCATTGAAACATAAAGATGTTTTCCCTCAAACTGTTGAGCCATCGAAACATAAAGATGTTTTCCCTCAAACTGTTGATCCATCGAAACCTAGAGATGTTTCCCCTCAAACTGTTGAGCCATCGAAACATAAAGATATTTTCCCCCAAACTGTTGAAACATCGAAACATAAAGATGTTTTCCCTCAAACTAATGAGCCATCGAAACATAAGGATGTTTCCCCTCAAACTGTTGAGCCATCGAAACATAAAGATGTTTCCCTACAAACTGTCGAGCCATCAAAACATAGAGATGTTTCCCCTCAAACTATCAAGCCATCGAAACATAAAGATGTTTCCCTACAAACTGTCGAGCCATCGAAACATAAAGATGTTTCCCCTCAAACTATCAAGCCATCGAAACATAAAGATGTTTCCCCTCAAACTATTGAGCCATCGAAACATAAAGATGTTTCCCCTCAATCTGTTGAGCCATCGAAACATAAAAATGTTTCCCCCCAAACTGTTGAACCATCGAAACATAAAGATGTTTCCTCTCAAACTGTTGAGCCATCGAAACATAAAGATGTTTCCCTTCAAACTGTTGAGCCATCGAAACATAAAGATGTTTCCCCCCAAACTGTTGAACCATCGAAACATAAAGATGTTTTCTCTCAAACTGTTGAGCCATCGAAACATAAAGATGTTTCCCTTCAAACTGTTGAGCCATCGAAACATAAAGATGTTTCCCCCCAAACTGTTGAACCATCGAAGCATAAAGATGTTTCCCCTCAAACTGTTGAACCATCGAAACATAAAGATGTTTCCCCTCAAACTGTTGAACCATCGAAACATAAAGATGTTTCCCTACAAACTGTTGAGCCATCGAAACATGAAGATGTTTCCCTACAAACTGTCGAGCCATCAAAACATAGAGATGTTTCCCCTCAAACTATCAAGCCATCAAAACATAAAGATGTTCCCCCTCAAACTATCAAGCCATCGAAACATAAAGATGTTCCCCCTCAAACTGTTGAGCCATCGAAACATAAAGATGTTTCCCCTCAAACTGTTGAGCCATCGAAACATAAAGATGTTTCCCCTCAAACTGTTGAGCCATCGAAACATAAAGATATTTTCCCCCAAACTGTTGAAACATCGAAACATAAAGATGTTTTCCCTCAAACTATTGAGCCATCGAAACATAAGGATGTTTCCCCTCAAACTGTTGAGCCATCGAAACATAAAGATGTTTCCCTACAAACTGTCGAGCCATCAAAACATAGAGATGTTTCCCCTCAAACTATCAAGCCATCAAAACATAAAGATGTTTCCCTAAAAACTGTCGAGCCATCGAAACATAAAGATGTTTCCCCTCAAACTATCAAGCCATCGAAACATAAAGATGTTTCCCCTCAAACTATTGAGCCATTGAAACATAAAGATGTTTCCCCTCAATCTGTTGAGCCATCGAAACATAAAAATGTTTCCCCCCAAACTGTTGAACCATCGAAACATAAAGATGTTTCCTCTCAAACTGTTGAGCCATCGAAACATAAAGATGTTTCCCTTCAAACTGTTGAGCCATCGAAACATAAAGATGTTTCCCCCCAAACTGTTGAACCATCGAAACATAAAGATGTTTTCTCTCAAACTGTTGAGCCATCGAAACATAAAGATGTTTCCCTTCAAACTGTTGAGCCATCGAAACATAAAGATGTTTCCCCCCAAACTGTTGAACCATCGAAACATAAAGATGTTTCCCCTCAAACTGTTGAACCATCGAAACATAAAGATGTTTCCCCTCAAACTGTTGAACCATCGAAACATAAAGATGTTTCCCTACAAACTGTTGAGCCATCGAAACATGAAGATGTTTCCCTACAAACTGTCGAGCCATCAAAACATAGAGATGTTTCCCCTCAAACTATCAAGCCATCAAAACATAAAGATGTTTCCCCTCAAACTGTTGAACCATCGAAACATAAAGATGTTTCCTCTCAAACTGTTGAGCCATCGAAACATAAAGATGTTCCCCCTTCAAACTATCAAGCCATCAAAACATAAAGATGTTCCCCCTCAAACTATCAAGCCATCAAAACATAAAGATGTTCCCCCTCAAACTGTTGAGCCATCGAAACATAAAGATGTTTCCCCTCAAACTGTTGAGCCATCGAAACATAAAGATGTTTCCCCTCAAACTGTTGAGCCATCAAAACATAAAGATGTTCCACCTCAAACTGTTGAACCATCAAAAAAAAGAGACTGTAATTCCAACTGAAGTAGAATATGACAAGGTCTTTATGGAGAATCAATGTCTTGACATTGTTTCGAAGAACATTCTCCAAAAAAGTTTTAACCAGAAAGAGTTCTCTATAAAGGCTAAAGAAGTTCATCAAGAACAAAAAGAAGCAAACATTTCACAAATGATATCAGAGCCTCTTGAAGATAGCGATCTAAATGAGGAAAGTTTACTCCTAGATCCCTCTCTTCTAGGATTTGGAAGTGAAGATTTTTCTCTAGACATTCCCCCAGAACTTGAAACATGGTGTCAAAACATGCTTCATGACTTCCTTAATGATCAGAAGGAATCATTCAATCAGCAGAATAAATCTGATCAAATTAAAGACCCTCATAATAGCTCATACATTCTACAGACAGCAGAGTGCCAGTTGGTTAAAGGGCCAATAAATGGAGACCTCAGAGTGTCACAGTCTGACTCACAACAGACTGATGTTCCAGAGTTTGACCAAATTTCTTCTGTTTTTGACCCCAACGGGTCTAACTCTAATGGAAATAAAAATGATAATGATAGTGCCTACTCTAGCACTTCCCCATCGATCAATTCAAATGAAGATATTGATTGGCAGGAACTGTATGATAAAATTCTTTCTCTAAATTAAAAAAAAAAACAACAACATTTGTTTAACTTTCCTCAAATGTAATTATCGACCTCAATATTTTAGATCAATATAGCCATTAAGTTAATGTATAAAATACAATAAATTTTCTAAATAAACATATAAAAAAAACTATTTTCCTCTAAATTAACGACCTTTTTGTATTTGATCTATTTCGCTAATACTTATTATAACACCATATGCGATAGTATTTCTTTTAACCCATTTACATCTACAAATTGCATAATGTCATTTACGTTTAACCAAAAAATTAATATTTTAAAAAGTAATTTCTGATGAATTTTTATTTTAAGATCCTTTGAATTAGTATAGTGCTTTTCTTTGTTTGAAATTTTTACTTTATAATTGCTTATTAATACATGTTTTTATTGAGATAAATATTAGGAAATACCGTTATATAAAGAAAGTCGTTTATAGATACAATTAGGAGTTTCAATTTCGTTTTTACAGATTATCTTAAAACATAAAGTTCAGAAATACTTTTTGTCTAATGTTAATTGTCTAATGTTGTGCTAGTTCTATGTGATTTTTAACATTATTTTTTGTTTGTAATTGTTAAAATGAAATAAATGTTTTATTTTTTTGTAATGATATCACCTATTTATATATATGAAATGTATTAATGTTTATGAATTTTTAAAGGACAAAGTGATGTAGAATTTTTTAATATAATAAAAAAGTGTATAATAGAAATATATTTACAATGTGATTTGTTGTTAAATTTTACTCTATAACTCTACTACAAATGTTTATTAATGTACTACTATATTTTGTCTATGTGTTATCTATGCTTTTAATCTAATAAATTATTCCATATTGAAAAATAAAACTCTTCTTGTTATTCTAAAAAAAGTTTTGACTTTTTCTTTGTGTATATGAGTGTTTTTTGTTCGTCTGTTCGTATCAAACCAATTTTAACTTTTCCTCACCACTGCAACTAAGATAGATTTCTATAGAATTGGTCATAGATTTTTTTTTAAAAATTCAATTATTTGCAGTCGATGAATAATACCATAATTTATATTTTTTTTGTTGCAAACAGCTATTGCTTAAGGGGATACACTAGAAAGATATTTATTCATATCATTTAATGACCATTTAAATTAAAACTAAATATCTAAATGTAAAGACAGATACAAAAAAAAAATCGAGGAGTACAAAATAAGAAGGTGGATTTAAAAAAAAATATTATTAAACATTTTTAAAACTTTAGCTAAAAGTATGCAAATTCTTTTTCCATCTAGTTTTGATACAATTGATAACAGCGAAGATATAATGTTTTAAAGAAAGAAATTATATTTTAAACATTATTTTCAAAACTTTTTTCGTTCAATGAACTAAAACATTTAATTGCTTATGGGGTTGGTCTTAACTTCTCTTGAACTTAAGCAAATATTTGCAAATAAAAAAAAAAAAGAAAATCGAGTTTGAAGTCTTTTAAATTTACACATTTACATGAAGACCAACTTTTTCTAAACTTATTTAGATTTGTTTGCCATTTTAAATATCGTGATTTTGGCCATGTTGTCATAGCGCCTTGCGGCTTTGTAAGTTTTGTTATGAGGCTATATACATGTTATTATTTCTATTAATTTGTGTAAGTCATTGGGTTAATTGTGAAAAAGATTAATTAATTAAATATTTTGTTTTATTTTTTAATCTAAAATTTAAATAATACCCCAATATAGAATTCATATTCTTTCACACACACACTATATTTTATGAAACGCCACTTCCCATCAATACACTTTTTGGCTCTTGTATATTCAGCATTACATATTTTGTACCCGCAAATAATAGAGCTTTAATAGAATGTCAATTATCATAATTAATTAGGAAACAGTGTATGTCTTTACAATCGATCCTTTGAATAAATGAATACAATAAGAGTCCATGTCACCATATTGTATTAGATCCTTATATATAATCTCAATGATTTGACATTTTTAAAGGATTTTTAATTAATCATCAATTTCTCCAAATACATAAGCTCATGCAGATGTAAAAACACATTTGATAATCACATCACAATGATTTAAGAATAACCCCTCACGTTGTGTTTGATAATTATCTTATTAGTTAGTGTATAAATGAGTGGTCAGGACAAAGAATATTATATTGTAGATAAACTAAAAAGAAATGACAAAATCTAAATTGAAATCGTGTTATTATTTAAAGAAAAACTTTTTTTAAATACAGGTACTTAGTAACTTTTAATTTAATGCCGTGAACCCAAAAACAAATAGTGCTAAATCCTACCAAATCCCCGCCATTCTAAACATATTTTCTCATCAATGAAAGTTGACAACTATGAAATCCACCGTTGACACCGTCTTGTTGACTTTGCTATAACAATGACCTCTAATGATCATCGTAGTGGACAAGCGATGGAGTAGCAACCTATAGTTTGACATCAATGAGCGTCACGGCTGAAATGCTACGCTCTGAATGCGTATGATTTGGGGCGTCCCTAAATCATAAAATATGGAATACTTTAATTAGAATGTATCTGTATAATTTTTAAGCTCAGTAGTTGGTTTGTAATTCTACCAAGGCAATACAACTAAACTGATATTGGTATATTAAATTGTTTCTATATAAGCCAATTCAGGACAGCTCTTGTAAACCACAACAGCAGCCTAGTAACAGTACTCAAACGGATCATAGGCCACATTAAAATAGAAGACGATAAAAAGCGGACACAGCAGACTGAGACAACTCATGTTTCGGAAACTTAAATTAGGGAATAGTGAGATTTCACGTAGTGAACCATTACCGGAGAATGCCGACCATATCATTTACATTCTGTATACTCTATCGAGAGGCCTATCAAAGTACTGGCCCCCAAAGCCCCTACAGACCGCAAAAAAACAACAAAAAAAAACTAAATTAAGAGCTACCGGATTTGGAAACCAATGTACTGGCACCAACCATTCCCCATCCAAATAGAATTAAAACTATATGAAGATTTGCCAAATCTTGAAACAATAACGCAGATACAGGACTATTAGTCTAAACCTTTCAACATATAAATAAAAATGGAAAAAAAAAAAGAAAGAAAAAAAAAAGTTGTCATTTCAGTGAGCTACAAGTTTTACTGCCCCCCCACTCCCCCAGCCCATACTTATCCAACTACCTCTATTTCCTATCATCAAGGGGTTATGACACCTATGATGTCCGCCGATGACACCGTCTTGTTGACTTAACTTAAACAATGAACTCTATTGACCGTCTCAGTGGATACGCAGTGGTACAGCAGGCTATTGTTTCACTCCAAAAAGACGCCGCAGCTTATATCAACAAACCTAAATGTTTCTAATCAGCGCGTACTTTATAATCTCATCAAACATGCGCACATAATTTTTTTTCATCTACTTCTATTGCAATTAGACTTGACTTTTGTAGTATTTTAAAAATGATTCTGTGCTAAATATATTTATAAAATTAAAGCTAGAAATTTAAAAAAAAGATCTAATACAAATAAAAACATGTTTCTATTAAACTTTTTTATTTGCGATTAGCCAAGACTTTATGTGGAGTCTTTCAGAAATGAACAGAGTTCTAAAATATATATATATATATATATATATATATATATATATATATATATATATATATATATATATATATATATATATATATATATATATATATATATATAATTCTCTGTTTCCCTAAACAGGTCAAACAAGAAGTGAAGGAAAGATCACTGCGGATAGTCCACGAAAAAAAACAAGAAGGGAGGGAGGGGGGGGGGGAGAACACGTTTTCACAACTTGCTACGGATGGCTGCGCGCTGGACTGTCAAACCCTGCCCGCTCCCATCCCATGCGGGAGGTTTGGACTAGGAAGTAAACTATCGTCAACCCTGAAGGAACACCCGAAACATGTAAAGCATTTTACAAACACTAAATAGCAGGGCCGACTTATGCATTGTGGGGCCCTATTCGAAACGGATTTCGCGGGGCCAAGTTTGGGTAGGGAAGCGGACAATAAGTGAAATTTAAGAGTTTGTATTAGAACATAAATTCGTCTATGCATTTTATTCATTCTAAGACCGGCCCTGCAAAATAGCGGCGTATGCTATGCCGCCGGTCTACTAGTGTATTTTATTTTAGTTTAGCTTCTATTTTTTTATACACATTGAGGTTATATATAATTAAGAGATTGGCTTTCAAATCAAGGAGCTTTAACCTGGAAACCCTGATTGGGTTTTTTAATTTCATGATTTTTATGATCAACCTAACTTTGTTGCTTTATATTCAAATGATACCTAAGGTTGTTATATCAACTCTTCTGAACGCTTACAGTTATGACAAAAGCATTGCTTACCAAATCCCACCCTATATATGCACACAATGTGTCACACATACACTATTTCTTTCCCTATTTTCCAATTATGCAAATAAAATATACTTGTAATATATTCAAAAGATATATTTTTGTGCTGAATGTACTTAAGTCAACAAGGCAGTGTCATAGAGACATACCAACTCGGTCACTTCACAATAGCAAATGTTTTTTTCTTTAAACTGCGGTAGTCCAGTTAAAGTATGTTAAGAGTTAATTCACATCTTCGATAAGACTTAATCAGTTTTCATACAGTAGAATCTAACAAAATAATATTAAAATTTTCTCTCATAATAAAAAAAAAGGGTGGGGTGGGGAGGTTAATGTTATTTATTATGTAAACGTGTGCAACAATTATTTTTCTTTTCAGGAAAGGGGGGTAAATTATTAGTATTTATTATTATAGACAGTTGACCAAAATCTACTTATGGAGGATCTATGCCTCGAAGGTAACTGCGATGTCAGTTGTCATTATCCCCTCGGCTGTTACAACAATTAGGTATATTTTTATTGTTGTTAACTTTTACAGTCATTTAAACTTCTATCGCAGAGGCTTAGGTGTTGTTCGTATTTCACTATCAGCTTGAAATTCACACAATTGTGCAATGGGATGTCAAGGATAATTGCAGGTTTTTTTTTTGTTTTTGGTCAAGAAAAGTAAATCTAATCGATATTAATCTTGTCAGTTACAATAAATAAATCCCAGTACAGTTACTACTTCGTTTAAAATATTTTAAAAAAAAAGGTTACACAGATTACGTAGAGAATAACTTTCATGTCATCTAGTCTTAAAATATTTTTTTAAACCAAAACTTTTATTTTTAAAAGCTACAAAAATGTCTCAGTTTAAATAATGCTGTTAAATTACTGGAATGGTACGTTAGTCCGACATTTATCACAATATAGAAACTTTAATATTTTTTTTAGTGTTTTGCCATAAGATTATGAGAGTGTCTAATTAATTGCTGTTTTTACCTGCCTCAGAACGCAATGTCCACTCCCATAGCTGTCGTTAACTACCGCCTCTCAGAGAATAGCCGCCTAAAGTACGCTTAACTTGACACCTTTGATGTCCGCCGCCTTTAAAAATAAATATGTTTCGTTATTAAAACATAAGCTAGACTTTGTGTTTTCTATTACAAATAGTTGACACTCACTCCGTCTTTAAAAAATTGTTCAGTTTTACTGTGTTGTCATAGGAATGTTTTATCAGCGGTTGTTGTTTTTACCCGCCTCTCTGCGCATTGATCACTCACTCCGCCCTCGCTAAATATCACCGCTTAGAAGAGTCCATTGAACGGTGTCCAGCTTGACACCTTTGATGTCCGCCGCTTTGAATGAATGTATTCTGATATTAAAACAAAAGTTAGACCTTGTTTGTTTCTATTACTAGATGACACTAACTAAGTATTTACACGATTATCCAGTTTAATGTTCACAAAATAAAAGACAAATTAAGTTCGAGTGTTCTATCTTATCTTATACATAGCAGTGTTGTCATGTGAAATATAGACGTATATTTTTAAAAGTTTATTTCTCAAAATGATAAAAGTTTTTAGAATCAATGATTAGTTTATTGGATAGGAAAAAAAGGTCGATAGTTAAACAGTCCAAACTTGTGTTGTAATATTTAAACATCCTTGCTTAATTTCCGTCGTATTGAAACATTTTTGTATTTTATTTATGTCTCTTCAGAACAATAGACTTTATAGATTTGGACTTGTAAATCACCAATAGCCCGACAATAGGACACTTACAAATGTAAATTTGTAGCATTGTGTCATTTTAGTGTTGTTGATTTGCAATTTTATTTCTAGACCCTTTAAAGGAATTGGCTTAAACGTGGAGAAACTACCTAGGGGCTTACTGATTTGTATTTGATGGTTATCTGTCTAGTAGGTCTATTTGTTTATCAAAACGTAAGAAAACATTGTACCACTAGAGGTTCCAGAACGTTTGTGTTAGGGGGCCATTTTTATTCAAATCTCCAACCCCAACCTTATGTATATACAAACACATGGTCAAATCTAGTAGCTATATGTAATCACCCTCCTCTCCACAACATGGAATCAGCCAACATACCAAAGGAGGAGACAATATATAAATGGTTTAAAATATAAATAATTAGCATATATTATATTTGCATTTATTACATACATATTTGACTAATTTTTTAGAAACTATGATTTAAGCTTAAAAGGTAAATTGCCACTCCCCATTGCCAGAATTGTTTGATTCGAAATGAGAGCGAATGCAATTTGTTACTATATTCGGTAATGTTTATAGACCTCTTACATATAGCTCTTTTATATATTGCCTTATAATGTTTTAAATGTGTGCAGATCTATGAACAACTTGAATTCATTTCCGAAAATTAATTTAGTGCTCTACATTTTATATCCTACACTTTGAACTTTAAAAAGCTTTATTAGAGTCAACTATATAAACAACAAAGACAAACACAAAACTAAATGATTTAACAAAATAATCAAAGAATACAAAAACAGTTTTAAAAATTCATTATTTTTTTTTATTTCATTTTATTTCATAAACTATGGATGGTTAAATTTAATGCAATGGCTGAATTTTTTTTTTGTTTCAGTGTAAAAATAGTTTGCAAAATCAATCACATTTCAAGTCATTAAAATATGAATAGGAATACATCACACATTGCGAGAGCAGAGAAACAGTATAACAGTACAATAAGTTAAAATTAAAAGAATAATATTATAAATTATAATAATAATACAAGAACAAGATAAATGAAAAGATAAAAAAAAACAGGAACGAAAAAAATGAGAATGTGTTTGAAAGAATTTGCAAAGGGAAAAGATCGTCTCTCGAGACTTACAATGCAACCGATTTTTTTGTTCTATATAAATTGTGAAGAAATAGTGGTTAAATGCTAGTTTTCATGCAT